>NC_083098.1:6649640-6954413 GCF_949774975.1 Lagenorhynchus albirostris | reverse complement strand
TGGGCAGAAACTGCTAGATGAAGAAAAAATACCAAATTGATAGTAAAATTATGTTCCTTGCCCTTTACTCTTTTCACAAAGAAATGGAACTTGTGTGTAATATAGTCATGAGGACAAACAGTTTAATTTATGACTCACTCATCAGCTAAACCTTGTTATGTCTTGAACTCAGTTTCACCTATTTTTGAAAGAGACAACTCATCCTTGTGAATCACCACGATCACCACGATCTTTAAAACGGGTTTTGGGGGCTTCCCTGGTGGCGCAGTGGTTGAGAGTCCGCCTGCCGATGCAGGGGACACGGGTTCGTGCCCCGGTCCAGGAAGATCCCACATGCCGCGCAGTGGCTGGGCCCGTGAGCCATGGCCGCTGAGCCTGCGCGTCCGGAGCCTGTGCTCCGCAACGGGAGAGGCCACAACAGTGAGAGGCCCGCGTACCGCAAAAAAAAACACAACAACAACAAAAACGGGTTTTGGTCTAGAAATCTTTAGACCGTTAAAGACACTGATTTAGAACTCTTAACCACAGAAATCAAATTTCTTGGGGTATTTGACCAAGAGCCAGCTGCTTCTTAAAGACAGACTTGTTTACTGTAAGGCTCTCGGTTTGAGATTATCTGAGGAACTGGACTACTGGCCTGAATGTTACAGATCTCCCTAGAGGACTCTAGTTGACAGGGGCTGGAAGATTCGTGGCAGCATTTGTTCATTCACCAAATGTTTATTGAATGCTTATGATGTGATGATGATTATTCTAGCATTGAAGGTGAAATAATAACAGACATGGTATCTGCCCCCAGAGAACATCCATGAGACGTCCATATGATGTTCAAAGTGAACAGGATTAAGTAAAAATGTAGAAAGTGAATATGTATCTATCAGTGAGTGTGCTTATAGCTATTTCAAAGAAACCCATTTAAATATAGGGCAAATAGGAAGTACAATTACTACTATAAAAAGTTGGACAGTGTTGGTTTAAAACAATCCATTTACCTCACATCTCTAACATATTACTTATCATAAAACTTACCAAGTAGTGATTTTCAGAACAAGTACAAAATCACATTTCCAGTATAAATTTGATTAATTCTGCAATTGTTTGTAGAGAAGGGGCAAACCTCAGAGTCATTGCTCAAAACTGCACTTCTCAAAACAGAAAATATGAATAAATAATAGTGTTAACAATTGCAAAGGTAATTCCAAATATTGTACTCAGAGAAAAAGTGGAACAAGTTAGCAAAATATCTTTGTTACATGACACTGCTTAGTACCATGCTGTACTAATTGTGTACATTGTAGAAAAGTAATTACTTTTTAACTTGTATTCTAACAGACATTTGATTTTATAGCTGGATTTATCAATTGATGTGCAGATTATGAATCAGTTCTGGGCAGGTTTCCAGAGTATGAGGGAGAAGTGTTCAGTGGTGATTCAGCCCTGCCTATGTGAGGATTAAGAAAGGACATATTTACTTTGAGAGGATTTTGCACTGAATTTTGGTTATATTGCATATTACAGGAAATAATGAAAATTCTTATTGTGATCCAGTTATTACCACCAAATATTATTCTTTTCAGTATTCTAAGAGACCATGTAACTTTGCTTGTCTACTCTGAGGTCAGCTGACCTTTGAGGGTAAAGACAATTTCTCAAATGTTTGAAAAGAAACAAACAAAATTCAAACATTAAAACAATTGCTTCTTGATAACAAAAACACAAGTGAAGAGAAGTTCTATGATTTCAAGGGACATGTCCTAAATTAACTATCTTAGTAATGTATCTGAAGCCCTTCAAAGCGTAAACCTATTGCATCAAGACCTAATGAGAAAGATTTCTTATCATGTTGATATGATGTCAGGATTTCATATGAAGAAGAAACTCAATAATCAAGAATTTGACACTCTCCTGACCTCTTTCTAAAAATTTTTCTTTTGAGAAAGTATTTTTTATATATGTTTGGGCATATGTAAGAACCACAATGAAACGTAGCAAAAGCATAGGGAAATTATTTCCAGGGCTGTCAGCAGTCAAAAATCAGATATGAATTCCATACACAGCCCTTTCTCCTAAAAGAAAACCTTCAGCCTTCTAGTTTTGAATGTGCCTTGTTCAGTGACTTTGCATCTGAAGGAGTGCTACAAATGACCCTCAGTGAGAAAACACTCATAATTTCTAGGTGTTTCCAAACTCAATCTGGGTATTCGGAAGGGCTTTATAGTGCCAAAAATGATTACTACTTAGAGTAATTTATGTTAAGAAATTAGATTTTCTAATCTGTGTAGTTAAAGGGAAAAGATGTGGAAGCTGACAGGAGGTACAAGCTCTGTGCTGTTGAGAAGGTTGAAAATATCTTCCTTGGTGAACATGATTATAAACAATACAACTATCATTATATGAAACGACTGTGACAGTCATTGCAAAAGATTATGATTTATTTTGTATTGCTGAACATTGTATTAATTTCTTTTAATTCACCTACAGTTGTGACCCACATTGCCAAGTGCTCAGCAGGTCCTGACATCAGCACTGTTGCAGATGCCGGGCTGACTTCCCGGTCTCTGTTGATGTAACCAGGCAGGTGACAACAGCCCAAATGGTTTAGTCAGTTTATTCGTCTCAGCACAGTAGGCGGCATGAGCTTCACGTTCACGTTCATGTCAGTCGCTGAGGTGGAGTGGTTGAGTAGATGGGTGTGTGTCACAGGGAGAAGCTCAGGAAATCCCTGAGTCGTTAGGGGACTGCTGCGCAGCCTGCTGGTCTTCCATTCCAGGGAGAGACATGATCCAGCCACCCTCTGACCCAGGCGACACACTCTGACCCTGGAATATCCCCCGGAGAGACGGGGAGCTTCACTCGAGTCACCTCCTACAGAAGCAGATCTGTCCCTGCCCCACAGCAGCATTGCAGATGTCCTCGGACAGAACTGTCAAAGCCCTCTGCTCAGGTGTGCAGAAACGCCAGACCTGGGGTGGCTATCTCTGGGCACAGGTGCATCCACTGCCCTTAAATGGTGCGCAGACGCTGAGGGTCTGAGCAAGATTCGATTATAACATGGATTTGTCCTCAAATGAGGATCGCTTCAGTCATAGTTTAAGGCTATTTGAAAACATTTCAAGTCATATTATTTTTGGTGAGAATTTCATATATATTGATTTACAAACATGGAAGCAACTCTGACACACTTAGACACTCTAGATCTGGGCCAAAGCCTTTGGATTAACCTCCACCTGCCCCGCTGGTATTGAGATTACGGCACATCCCTGCAAGGCCCTGTCCACAGGTAGCAAATTGAGGACTATCCCTTGTATTATAAAGAAACCGATAACACCTAATTATGTGGGAGGAGAGAAGAATGAACTTTTCTGAGGTTGAGCTAAAACCTAAGAATCCTTGAGTAATTCAGCTTTGCCCTGAGGCTTTTACTCGTGTGAGCCCCTCACTACTAAGAAAGTGTATAAAGACATAGATCTAAGCAGATTGTAGGTTTATTTATTTATTTATTTTTGGTTTTTAAAATTATTTATTTATTTTTTTTAGTTTTTGCGGTACGCGGGCCTCCCACCGCTGTGGCTTCTCCCGTTGCAGAGCACAGGCTCCGGACGCGCAGGCTCAGCGGCCATGGCTCACGGGCCCAGCCACTGCGCGGCATGTGGGATCTTCCCGGACCGGGGCACGAACCCGTGTCCCCTGCATTGGCAGGCGGACTCTCAACCACTGTGCCACCAGGGAAGCCCAAAATTTTTAATTTTTTTATTGAAGTATAGTTAATTTACAATGTCATGTTAATTTCAGGTGTGCACCACAGTGATTCAATTATATATATATATTTTATATATATATATATGCACATGTATATTCTTTTTCAGATTTTTTTCTATTATAGGTTATTACAAAATATTGAGTATAGTTCCCTGTGATATACAGTAGGTCCTTGTTGGCAATCTATTGTGTATATATTAATCCCAATCTCCTAATTTATCCCTCCCTCACCTTCCCCCTTTGGTAACCACAAGTTTGTTTTCTATATCTGTATGTCTGTTTCTCTTTTGTAAATAAGTTCATTTGCATCTTTTTTTTTCTTTTCTTTTTTCAGATTCCACGTATAAGTGATGTCATATGATACTTGTCTTTCTCTGTTTGGCTTACTTCACTCAGTATGACAATCTCTAGGTCCATCCATGTTACTGCAAATGGCATTATTTTGTTCTTTTTTATGGCTGAGTAATATTCCACTGTATATATGTACCACATGTTCTGTATCCATTCCTCTGTTGATGGACATTTAGGCAGCTTCCATGTCCTGGATATTGTAAATAGTGCATAGTTTTTAATTAGAAGTGGGAGAGCTCTTTCTCTTCTCAGATTATACCATATCCTCTCTGAAGAGGATGTGACGGTAGCGGTAGATACTAAGAAATGCTCCCTTCCAAATAAGAGCCCAGGAGATGGACTGGTCCACAGGGTGATCACTGCTTGAATGACAGTTGGTGGAAGGAAGTTAGGAGCAAAGTGTCTGTTCTCAGAATTTCACCCAATTGGGTCACATAGAGCTTGGCTAACAATGATACACATTCTATTAGGTTGATAGGTTTTTAAAGTGAGAGCTGTATACTAATATAACAATTGATTGAGGCAATTTTCCTATCCTTGAAGAGATCCTGAACACTGTGGGGCTTTAGGAGTGCCCCATGTTTCCAAAGGTTATTGAAACCAGAAATCAGCACTTGTCCTATTAAACCCTCAGCTAACACAACAGACTGTTGCATGGAAATTTAGATAGTGGCCTGAAAAGTTTTTTGTCACTAGTTCTATCTCCCACAATATAAAAGCAGTTTTAGTGGTTTTTTTTTTCCTGGAAAATAAATGACCTATTTTTATAAATCATCTGGGTATAGTCTCATTTCAATGAGGAAAAAAAGGTTTTGTTTTTGAATCTCCCCAGAGTTTACAGCAAAGGTTTGCTCTTCCTTTAAAGGAACTGAGTCTCAGATGACATGAAGACCAGCAGGAAATTTAATTGTTGAAATATATTGCTTTTCAACAGTCCTTATGCATCTAAGTACTTAATGTTGCTTCAAAGTGTAGATGATTCTATAATAAAATCTGTTGCATTAATACATGGTAACATTGGATAAGAACCTTTTTGCTGTGTGCAGAACTTAGAGATTGATTAACCTTGCAAATAAATTTTCCTAACGAAGTTATTGAATGTGCTAATTGCAGTATTTTTGTCATTGAAGCAAAAGCAAAATTCAATAAAAATAAGCAGTCACCTAAATGACTTATGTGTGCCATATGTTTATCACCAAATGTCAGCGTTAGAGCCTTGGTCAAAACTAATTTTGCATGCTAATACAACATAAAGCTAGTCCAAACAGAGACAAGCCTCAGAGAAAGAGTTTATGTGGTATTTTTTCCCACATTTTTACCACCCATCCTGAGTAGCTAAATATAAATTCTAAAGAATTTTAGGAGGGCAATGAAATGGTTTGTTTAGAATCTTATACTGTTTAATACAATTTTTAAAATTATTGTTTTGTTTTTTAATTTTATATTTTGATTTAAAAATGTGGTAAAATACACATAACATAAAATTTACTATCTTAACCATTTTTGTGTATACAGTTCAGGGGCATTAAGTACTCTGACTTGCTATGATGTCTTTACCACCATCCATGCACAGAATACTTTTCATCTTGCGATACCAATATTTTTATACAGTACACTCCATGCAGGTTTCGGTGTTAGTGTCCAACTCAAAATGGCTAAGAACTTAGGCTGATCTGAGAACAAGGGGACAGTTGTTCGAATCAGGCTCAGTTCCCTCTGTGTACCAAATGGTCAGCTCCACATCGAAGTCCACTGTTGCTTCAGGGGCCATTCCACCAAGGGAGTTAATGTTTGATGATGTCCTTGCTGAAGTGTATCATCCTCTACTGAGTTTTCATCAACTAGCTTCTAGGCAAGGTTTTGCTTCTGTCAATAGGCTGCAGCTCAGCATTCGCGAGACTTTTTTTTTAATTTTTATTGGAGTCTAGTTGATTTACAATCTTGTGTTAGTTTCAGGTGCACAGAAAAGTGAATCCGTTATACATACACATATATCCCCTTTTCTTTTTTTTCTGGATTCTTTTCCCATATAGGTCATTACAGAGTATTGAGTAGAGGCGGGAGTCTTCATTTCTGGCTGAGTCAGCATTTTCAGTGCAGCCCGTAACCTTCTGTGTATATAACAAGGGATGTGTAACTTCGGGTAGAAAGGGTTACTATCTCTTTGTTATGGAGGCTAAAAGTGGATTCCCAGTCATCCAGTAGTGAAGATGGAAAACCTAAATGAGGTGTGTAGTGAAAGCGTATAAATAATATTCACTGGAGATATTATTTTCTCAGCTTATTTCAAATCAAATCTTGCAAGTTGATACCTACAATCTGTGGGTGGTGGGGAGAGAATATAAAAAATAATAAGATTACCTAGAGTGAATTGCAGGGGCAGGAGCCAGGATGTGAGGTGAAGTTTTCAACATTCAGTGATGAGTACTCTTTAACTTTTTAGTCTTTGAACCCTGAAATCATATCACCTATTAAAATTCAGTAATACAACAGTTAGAGAAAGGAAAATGTTTAAAGTTTTAAAAATATAAAATATGAGGAAAGTATAAGAAGTGGGGCGAGTTTATAACAGGCAGAGGGAAGGTAAAGGTAAATTGGCAACAGTCTTCGGGCTTAAATGCTTTGACTCAAAAATGAGGGATTTAGGCCTTGATCTCTTGGTTACTTCAAATTCTGAGACCTTATCATTTGACATGAAGGGTTTTTATAAAGTTTTATATCCAAATATTTTCTTTCTCCACTAAGAAGAGCTCAAAGCAATGTGGGCTTCAATTTTCAAAGGAAAGATACGATGTTAGATTTGGGAGAATTTCAAATTATCCATTTCTGAAAAAACAGGCCAACTTACATGTGTCGGACATTTCCAGGTAGTTGACTTTGAGACCTCCCTTTTTGTTTTATTTAAAATTAATTAATTTAATTTTAAATGATAGATACAATTGTTGTACAACCTCTAGCAGTATAAAAGTGTATAAAGTTAGGAAAAAATGACTCCTACTTCTTCAGTCCTACTTTGCAAGGGTAGTTATGGTATTGTAACTGCTTTTTCTTGCACATACATCAGACATTTTTATAAATCTACATGCATGTACCAGAAGTGTGTGTATTACATATGAAAGAAAGAAAAGAGAAAGAGAAAGAAAGAAAGAACAAGAAAGAAAGAGAAAAAGAAAGGGAAGTAGGAAGGAAGGAAAGAAAGGAGGGAGGGAGGGAAAGAAAGGTTTTCTTTGTAAAAGAAATGAGCTTACATCATCTCAAGTTGCTTTTTTTACTTACAAATGTGGCTTATTTAATCTTCCTGATACCTTTACATCTACCTCAGAAGATATGTTCTGTATGACTTTTGCTTTTTGAGATATATTTTTGTATTATTTGTATCTTAAGGTGCTCAATTTTCTTTTTGAAAATATTATATGGGAACATTAGTAGGATATACAATTGGCTATATGTCTGTTGGTCAAATATATTGACTGTATTTTGCAATCGTCTCTACATTATCCTTCCTTTATTCATCTTATTAACCTGTGGTCTTCTCCCTCTGCACAATGCCCTCCAGGGAAGTGCACTAGAGGCACACTGACTTGGTGTAAATTTTAAAGTCTTTATGATTGCCTTCTTAGAGTCGTGTAGCTATTAATCATTTCATTGGCAATGAAACATCTATCTGTGGATTTTGTTCTTAGTTCATTTTACTAAGTTTCTGAGAAAAGAAGAGAAAACATACCTGAAGTGTAGGTTGGCAAATGATTAATTCTGTTTACATTCAGGGAATTTGTAATGTGATGCTAAAAATAGAATTTCAAGAAGCTGTGACATAGTTCTTAGCAAAAAATACGTTAACTTGACACAGAATTTAAAAATAATATTAGTTGTGCTGCAGCAATTTATAAACAAGTTGACATCTCTAAAGAACACAGTCTATTTAATTATAGAACATCTTTGAGTTGGGACCATATTGTCATGTTCTAAGCAGTACTTAGGCCATCTATTTGACGGTACTAAAAATATAATCACCTTCCCAAAGAAGCATCATAATTTCACACTGTTCATTATAGAAAATTCATCAAAAAACTGTGGTGGAAATAAATAACTTGGAAGTGGTTTTGTTTTACAAGACTTAGAATTATGATGCCTCTTCTGTGCCCTCAAATTTGAGTCCTTTCTTTGGCCAGCTAATCCGTCCTACTGTGGAATTTGTTGTAGTTCTTGCATGTAGTTGACATAATTTATACTTATCAGGCCTTAGTATGTGCCAGAAATTAGGCGTGGAAGTAGAGATAAAATTATGAACGAAAAGTAGGTACAACCTCTGCCTTCATGGAGCTTACAGTCTAGTAAAGTAGATTTACATTCATCAAATAATCTCACACACATCATATATAATTAATATATGTATATATCTTATATTTCTCACTATATGTGTGTGCGAGTGTGTGTGTGTGTGCACGCGCGCGCGTGTGATATACACATAAATGTTTATGCAAAAGTGATACAAAAGATACACAGGACTATGCTGGGAGCTAAAATTGAAGGTTGAGTAGGAGTTACCCAGTCAGTGAAGGAGGCTCATGTATTCTAGCAGAGGAAGTACCCCAGCAAATGCTTTGAGGAGAAGAAAAATTGGTGGTGGTGAAGAGCTGAGGAAGGCTTAGGGGGCTGACGTGGGAGAGGCGAAAGGGACCCAGCACTATGGGGAGCTTGCAGGCCATACTAAGATTTTGCTTTTGTCCTAAGAGCAATAAGAGTCTAGTAAAGGATTTTAAGCAAGGACATGAGGTGATGAGGATTTTAGTTTGAGAAGCTTTCTCTGGCTACAGAAATGAAAGTAAGTTTTAGGGGAGGCAAGTGGTACCTAGAAGGGATGCAAGTAGCATGGTTCAGGTGAGAGCTGGCAGGTTGGACTAGAGCAGTGGGACTAGAGATGGTAGGTGGACGTTGCACTTCGAATGGCATTCATCCCTTAAATACTAAGTTCTACATTAATCTAAATTTAGTTACTTCCTAATTAATTACTTACTAAAGCTTACTTAAAAAACAGTAAGATTTAGAGTGACTTGTAAGAGACTTAGTAATCTAACTTGTCCCTGAGGTGCAGGTAGATTTAGGATACCTGCACACATATTTGCTATCTTAATGTAAATAAAAAGTTCGTTATCTGCTTAAAGATGTATATCACCACTGTCTCTTCTGCTACATAAGCCTCCTTATAAAGTAAAGGAGCTTCAAGGCAGTTACCATCTTTTCATTTTTAAAAAAATTTATTCTATTGACATATAGTTGATTTCCAATGTTGTGTTAATTTCTACTGTACAGCAAAGTGATTCAGTTTTATATATATATAACTGAATTCTGATTCATATTCTTTTCCATTATGGATTATCACAGGATAGTGAATATAGTTCCCTATACTGTACAGTAAGACCTTGTTGTTTATCCATCCTATGTATAATAGTTTACATCTGCTAATCCCAAACTCCCAATCCATCCCTCCTCCACCCCCTCCACCTTGGCAACCACAAGTCTCTGTCTGTGAATCTGTTTCTCTTTCATTGATAGGTTCATTTGTACGATAATTTAGGTTCCACATATAAGTGATAGCATATGGTATTTGTCTTTCTCTGTCTGACTTAATTCATTTAGTATGATAATCTCTAGGTCCATCCATGTTGCTGCCAATGGCATTATTTCATTCTTTTTATGGCTGAGTAATATTCTGTTGTGCATATATACCACATCTTCTTTATCCATTCATCTGTTGATGGGCATTTAGGTTGCTTCCATGTCTTGGCTATTGTAAATAGTGCTGCTGTGAAAATTGGGGTGCATGTATCTTTTTGAATTAGAGTTTTGTCTGGATATATGCCCAGGAGTGGGATTGTAGTATCATATGGCAGGCGGATACCATATTTTAACAAAACTTACACCTCAAAATATTTTACTGTTACCAAGCGCTATATAATTTTCGTGGTCAATGTGACTTTGAATTATAATTTAAAAATTATTAGATGTGTAATGGGTTCAAGATAGCAGAGTAGAAGGAAGTGCACTCGCTCCCTCTGGCAAGAGCAGCAGAATCACAACTAACTGCTGAATAATTATTGACAGGAAGACACTTGCACTCACCAGAAAATATACACCACATCCAAAGACAAAGGAGAAGCCACAGTGACATGGTAGGAGGGACACAATCACAACAAAATCAAATCCCATAACTGTTGGGTGGGTGACCCACAAACTGGAGAACAATTACACTACACAAGTCCACCCACTGGAGTGAAGGTTCTGAGCCACACATCAGGATTCCCAACCAGGGGGTCTGGCAACGGGAAGAGGAATACCCAGAGAATCAGACTTTGAAGGCTACTGGGATTTCATTGCAGGATTTTGACAGAACTGGGGGAAACAGAGACTCCGCTCTTGGAGGGCACACACAAAGTAGTGTGCGCATTGGGACCCAGGGGAAGGAGCACTGACCCCACAGGAAACTGAACCAGACCTACCTGCTAGTGTTGGAGGGTCTCCTGCAGAGGCAGGGGGTGGCTGTGGCTCACCATGAGGACAAGGACACTGGCAGCAGAAGTTCTGGGAAGTACTCCTTGGTGTGAGCCCTCCTGGAGTCCACCACTAGCCCCACCAAAGAGCCCAGGTAGGCTCCAGTGTTGGGTTGCCTCAGGCCAAACAATCAACAAGGAGGGAACCAGTCCCACCCATCAGTAGACAAGTGGATTAAAGTTTTCCTGAGCTCTGCCCACCAGAGCAACAGCCAGCTCTACCCAACACCAGTCCCTCCCATCAGGAAGCTTGCACAAGCCTCTTAGATAGCCTCATCCACCAGAGGCCAGACAGCAGAAGCAAGAACTACAATCCTGCAGCCAGTGGAATGAAAACCACATTCACAGAAAGATAGACAAAATGAAAAGATAGAGGACTATGTAGCAGTTGAAGGAACAAGATAAAACCCCAGAAAAACAACTACATGAAGTGGAGATAGGTGACCTTCCAAAAAAAGAATTCAGAACAATGATAGTGAAGATGATCCAGGACCTTGGAAAAAGAATGGAGGCAAGATCAAGAAGATGCAAGAAACGTTTAACAAAGATCTAGAAGAATTAAAGAACAAACAAACAGAGATGAACAATACAATAAATGAAGTGAAAAGTACACTAGAAGAAATCAATAGCAGAATTACTGAGGCAGAAGAACGGATAAGTGACATGGAAGACAGAATGGTGGAAATGGAAATCACTGCCATGGAACAGAATAAAGAAAAAAGAGTGAAAAAAAATCGAACACAGCCTAAGAGACCTCTGGGGCAACATTAAATGCACCAACATTCACATTATAGGGGTCCTAGAAGGAGAAGAGAGAGAGAAAGAACCCCAAAAAATATTTGAAGAGATTATAGTTGAAAACTTCCCTAACATGGGAAAGGAAATAGCCACCCAAGTCCAGGAAGCACAGAGAGACCCAGGAAGGATAAACCCAAGGAGAAACATGCCAAGACACATAGTAATCAAATTGACAAAAATTAAAAATTATTAAAAGCCCAAGTGAAAAATGACAAATAACATACAAGGGAACTCCCATAAAGTTAACAGCTGATTTCTCAGCAGAAACTCTACAAGCCAGAAGGGAGTGGCACTGTATATTTAAAATGATGAAAGAAAAGAACCTACAACCAAGATTGCTATACCCGGCAAGGATTTCATTCAGATTCAACGGAGAAATCAAAAGCTTTACAGACAAGCAAAAGCTAAGAGAATTCAGCACCACCAAACCAGCTCTACAACAAATGCTAAAAGAATTTCTCTAAGTGGGAAACACAAGAGAAGAAAAGCACCGACAAAAACAAACCCAAAACAATTAAGAAAATGGTCATAGGAACATACATATTGATAATTACTTTAAATGTGAATGGATTAAATGCTCCAACCAAAAGACACAGGCTCTCTGAATGGATACCCAAACAAGACCTGTATATATTGCTGTCTACGAGAGACCCACTTCAGACCTAGGGACAGATACAGACTGAAAGTGAGGGGGTGGAAAAAGATATTCCATGCAAATGGAAATCAAAAGAAAGCTGGAGTAGCAATGCTCATATCAGATAAAATAGACCTTAAAATAAAGAATGTTACAAGAGACAAGGAAGGACACTACATAATCAAGGGATTAATCCAAGAAGAAGATATAACAATTATAAATATATATGCACCCAATATAGGAGTATCTCAGTACATAAGGCAACTGCTAACAGCTATAGAAGAGGAAATCAACAGTAACACAATAATAGTGGGGACGTTAGCACCACCTTACACCAATGGACAGATCATCCAGACAGAAAATTAATAAGCAAACACAAGCTTTAGATGACACAATAGATGAGATAGATTTAATTGATATTTATTGGACATTCCATCTGAAAACAGCAGATTACACTTTCTTTTCAAGTGCACATGGAACGTTCTCCAGGATAGATAACATCTTGGGTCACAAATCAAGCCTGAGTAAATTTAAGAAAATTGAAATCATATCAAGCATCTTTTCAGAACACAACACTATGAGATTAGAAATAACTTATCAGGCGAAAAAACATCGAAAGCACTAACACATGTAGGCTAAACAATACGTTACTAAATAACAAAGAGATCATTGAGGAAATCAAAGAGGAAATCAAAAAATACCTAGAGACAAATGAAAACGAAAACACGACAATCCAAAACCTATGGGTTGCAGCAACAACAGTTCTAAGAGGAAAGTTTATAGCAATAAAATCCTACCTCAACAAACAAGAAAAATCTTAAATAAACAATCTAACCTTACACCTAAAGGACCTGGAGAAAGAAGAATTAGAAAATATAAACAGACCAATCACAAGTAATGAAATTGAAACTGTGATTAAAAATCTTCCAACAAACAGAAGTCCAGGACCAGATGGCTTCACAGGTGAATTCTATCAATCATTTGGAGAAAAGCTAACACCCATCCTTCTCAAACTCTTCCAAAAATTGCAGAGGAAGGAACACTCCCAAACTGATTCTACGAGGTCACCATCACCCTGATACCAAAACCAGACAAGGATACTACAAAAAAAGAAAATTACAGACCAATATCACTGATGAATATAGATGCAAAAATCCTCAACAAAATACTAGCAAACAGAATCCAACAACACATTAAAAGGATATACACTATGATCAAGTGGGATTTATCTCAGGGATGCAAGGATTCTTCACTATTCGCAAATCAATCAATGTGATACTCCATATTAAAAAATTGAAGAATAAAAACAATATGATCATCTCAATAAATGCAGGAAAAGCTTTGGACAAAATTCAACACCCTTTTATGATAAAAACTCTCCAGAAAGTGGGCCTACAGGGAACCTACCTCAACATAATAAAGGCCATATATGACAAACCCACAGCAAACATCATTCTCAATGGTGAAAAACTGAAAGCATTTACTCTAAGATCAGGAGTAAGACAAGGATGTTCAGTCTCACCACTATTATTCAACATAGATTTGGAAGTTCTAGCCACGGCAATCAGAGAAGAAAAAGAAATAAAAGGTATACAAAATTGGAAAAGAAGAAGTAAAACTGTCACTGTTTGCAGATGACATCATACTATACATAGAGAATCCTAAAGATGCCACCAGAAAAGTACTAGAGCTAATCAATGAATTTGGTAAAGTTGCAGGATACAAAATCAGTGTACAGAAATCTCTTGCATTCTTATACACTAACATTGAAAGATCAGAAAGAGAAATTAAAGAAACAATCACATTCACCATTGCAACAAAAAGAATAAAATACCTAGGGATAAACTTACCTAAGGAGGTAAAAGACCTGTACTCAGAAAACTGTTAGACACTGATGAAAGAAATCAAAGATGACACAAATAGATTGAGAGATATACCATGTTCTTGGATTGGAAGAATCAATATTGTGAAAATGACTCTACTACCCAAAGCAATCTACAGATTCAATGCAGTGCCCATCAAATTACCAATGGCATTTTTTACAGAACTGGAACAAAAAATCTTGAAACTTGTACGGAGACACAAAAGACCCCGAGCAGCCAAAGCATTCTTAAGTGAAAACAGAGCTGGAGGAATCAGACTCCCTGACTTCAGACTATACTACAAAGCTATAGTAAGACAACATGGTACTGGCACAAAAACAGAAATATAGGTCAATGGAACACGATAGAAAGCCCAGAGATAAACCCATGTCCTATAGTCAACTAATCTATGACAAAAGAGGCAAGGATATACAATGGAGAAAAGACAGTCTCTTCAATAAGTGTTGCTGGGAAAACTGGACAGCTACATGTAAAAGAATGAAATTAGAACACTCCCTAACACCTTACACAAAAATAAACTCAAAATGGATTAGAGACCTAAATGTGAGGCCAGACACTATAAAACTCTTAGAGGAAAACATAGGAAGGACACTCTTTGACATAAATCACAGCAAGATCTTTTTTGACCCACCTCCTAGAGTAATGGAAATAAAAACAAAAATTAAAAAAACGGGACCTAAGGAAACTTAAAAGCTTTTGCACAGCAGAGGAAACTATAAACAAGATGAAAAAGACAATTCTCAGAATGGGAGAAAATATTTGCAAATGAATCAATGGACAAAGGATTAATCTCCAAAATTAATCCTCATGGAGCTCAATATTAAAAAAACAACCCAATCCAAAAATGGGCAGAAGGCCTAAATGGACATTTCTCCAAGGAAGACACACAGATGGCCAAGAAGCACGTGAAAAGCTGCTCAACGTCACTAATTATTAGAGAAATGCAACTCAAAACTACAATGAGGTATCACCTGACACTTGATAGAATGGGCATCATCAGAAAATCTACAAGCAACAAGTGCTGGAGAGGGTGTGGAGAAAAGGGAACCCTCTTGCACTGTTGGTGGGAATGTGAATTGATACAGCCACTATGGAGAACAGTATGGAGGTTTCTTAAAAAACTAAAAATAGAATTACCATATGACCCATAAAACCCACTACTGGGCATATCCCCTGAGAAAACCATAATTTAAAAAGACACATATACCGCAATGTTCATTACAGCACTATTTACAATAGCCAGGTCATGGAAACAACCTAAATGCCCATCGACAGATGAATGGATAAAGAAGATATTGTACATATATACAATGGCATATTACTGAGCCATAAAAAGGAATGAAATTGGGTCATTTGTAGAGACGTTGATGGACCTAGAGACTGTCATCCAGAGTGAAGTACGTCAGAAAGAGAAAAACAAATATCGTATATTAACACATATATGTGGAATCTAGAAAAATGGTAAAGATGAACGGGTTTGTAAGGCAGCAATAGAGACGCATATGTAGGGAACAAACGTATGGACACCAAGGGGGGAAAGCGGAGGGGGTCAGGATGAATTGGGAGATTGGTATTGACCTATACATACTAATATGTATAAAATAAATTATAAGAACCTGCTGTATAAAATTAATAAATAAAATTTTTTTAAAAATTAAATTATTAGATGTACATTAAATTTGACTGCTGGAATACTAGTAGATTGCAATCTTATGTAACTGATGTCTTGAAAGGTTTGTTGTGCTAATCTTCAGTTTTAGGCAAGGGTATTTTACAAACTTATGTAAAAAATTAAATGACACAAAATTCGATATCTTCAAATTTAGCACACACTGAATTTATCTAATAAATCTGTATTTATTATATCTAATGAAATTCTTACGAGAGCAGAATCCATAATTCAATATAAATTCCTAACTTTCAAAATGTATAAGTAATGTGCCTAATCATGACATTTTTGACAATTAAAGTTTGGAAAAATTGTACTTGTCTTTGAGTTCATTGCAGTCACTACTGAAGGATACTACCATTATCAGCATCCTGTGATCTAAATCAAGAAACAGTTATTCAGCACATAACGATATACAAATACTAGTCACTGTTGGTGATTCAGTGGTGAAGGAAGCAAAATACTCAACATTAAGAGTTTTAACATCTAGTATGGAGTTATAGTTTGCAAGTCTGTCCTTGCTGTAAACAATCAGCCAGTGTTCAAATTCTCCTCCCTCTGGAAATTACTGGAATATTTTTAGGTTGAGCAAAACTTTCTTCTCAATACTGTCCCCATCTTGCTTTGTCTTTTTATAGGTTAGAGGCCATCTAATTGTTTTTATGCAAAATTTTCTTTTGAGAAGAAAAATGTCTCCTAGAGATTTTACCAGATGGTGAGTAATTAACTGCAAATGAGAAGGCATACTAACAGTATTTTATAGGTCATAATAGCCTATAAGAATGAATGTGCAAAGTTTCCTCATTAAAGTGCCCTTTACAGTGTGTGTGTGTGTGTGTCTGTGTGTGTCTGTGTGTGTCTGTGTGTGTCTGTGTGTGTATGTTTTAATTCCAGGCAATTAATTTTTATAGTTGACTTTTATGTTACTTCCTAACATGAATTAGGAAAATTGCATTTTTCAATGGTTTCTGTGCCACTTTGTGGACTTTAAAGCTATTCAATATTATTATACTCATGTATTATCTTAGAATTCATATGACCTGCTACTTTTTCCCTTCATTTTTTCAAGTATTACAGATTTTGCCATGAAGACATGGCTATGAGAAATTGATGAGTAAAGAAATTACATTACAAGGCTGTTGGCAAGTGGTGCTTGTTAATTCTTAATAATTTTAGGTAGATATAACGAGAGTTTACTATATGCAGGACCCTATGCTAAGTGATTTTCTTAAAAACTATTTTTATTGAACTCTAGAAAGAAGAAGCCATGGCTTCCTCCTTATCTATCACCTGCTGCTTCTGCTTCCTGGGTTTACCTACCTGGTAAATTCAGTGGCTGAGAAACCACTTAAGGACCCAGAAGACTCTTGGGGCGGTGCTGGGAGACGAACAGGTCTCTTCCTGAACACACCACCATCCCAGGGATGGCTGGTGCTGTGTGCTTTTCTCCTCTGAAAACTGAGACCTGGAATTTGTTCTGTAGATAACATTGCCTTTTAAAAAAAGCCAGCAAACAAGTATGAGGCAAAATTCTTCAATTCACAGGAGAAACAGTGCTCCATATCTTTGTAATTCTCATTTTCTCTAGGCCTACAGAATGATTATATTCTTTTTTTTTTTTTGCGGTACGCGGATCTCTCACTGCTGTGGCCTCTCCCGTTGCAGAGCACAGGCTCCGGACGCGCAGGCTCAGCGGCCATGGCTCACGGTCCCAGCCGCTCCGCGGCATGTGGGATCTTCCCCGACCGGGGCACAAACCCGTGTCCCCTGCATCGGCAGGCGGACTCTCAACCACTGCGCCACCAGGGAAGCCCTGATTATATTCTTCTTACCGCACTTTTATTTTTTCTCCTTGAGTTACATTTCTTTCTTTTAACTTCTATAGTTAAATAGATCACTGTTTTTGAAATAAGTCAAAATTTTATCATTATCTGACATAAATCTTCATTGTAAAAGAGAAGACACCAACTCCTCAAATATGGTATAGGATTAAAAATTGTAGTGATGTATAGATTTTTATATACAGAATAGCATCATCGGCAATCTGTAATTTATTCTGGGAGCGTACATCAATTACTGCTTGAGCTCTTTAAGTCTGATGGGAAGTTCTTAAATAATTACAGTTGTTTCTCTGTCATCCCATTAGTTCCAATTGTTAAATTAAAGTGGGTGAGGGAACCTCACTCCCACTATCTCCATCTTGAACCCTTTCCTGCCACCAGGGTTGGCTTACCCATCTTCCTTTAGAAAACCCAGATCTCTCCTGGACCCATAACTTTGTTCCTGGCCCTCCTCCCTCCATCTGTCCTGCATTTCAGCCTCTCTGTTAGTGTTATCTCTTTTCCAGAAGCTTTCCTATCTACTCTGGCTGCATCAGCCGGGTCTAGGCATCTCCAAGCTAAAGTTACTTTGTGTAAAGACTTTATCCCTTTGCTAAGAAAGACCCTCCACAAGAGTTACAAGCAAGATATGATGCAGCTTTATTGTAGAGGAGTATTTGCGTGTAGAGGCAGGTATTATATTTGAATTATGAGTGTAATTGGGTTCAAGGATGTATTTTCAGAAAACTGAGGGGTTATTTGTGAAACTGTCACTGCACATCAGTGCCCTGTTTTATATCCACAAGAAAAAGTGTTCTGTGACATCTCTCTAGGGCAGAGTGTTACAACTGAAGGACTCTGGTGATGGAATTACTGTCCCTCCCTGACCAGTCAGTGTGGGTGCAATGCTTATTTGTGGTCTGAGGGCGCCAAGACTACACTTATGGCCAGGCTCTCTCTCCCACTCTCTCTCTTCTCTCCGTCTCTCTCTCTCATACACAAACATACACACAAATCTGCATGCATCTCAGCATGGTATTCTATCTGAAATTGTGAAAATTGCAGCCCTTAATTTCCCCTAGGTTTGGGATCATCCATTTTCCACTTTAAGAAATACAGTACTTCCTAGGTGTCAACATTAAAACTTGCTTTCATTTAACGCACATTTGGTGAGTGTGCGTTCTTCATTAAAAGATCCACCTTATTAGAGGGAGAAGAACCTGTTCTTAGTTCAACCTTAACACTAGAAAATGTGTCTGTATTGAGTCTGAAACACGGGACATTTGCTTCTTTCCACATTCATCTCCTTTGGTGGTTACAATCCATGCAATTCTTGGTGCATGGCAGTTACACGGTACTGGAGGTCAGAAACCTTGGGTTTTGTATTCAGTTCTGCCCCTTCCTAATGGTGTGATTTCAGCAAATAACTTTACATCTCTGTCTTGATTTGATTGCCTGTAAAACAATCTCTCTTTTGACCATAGGGAAGTTACTTGCGTGAAATAATGCATATGAAATGATTCATACGTTTAGTCATTTTATCAGGATTTATGAGCAGCTTCTATGTGCACGCAGGTCCTATTCCAGATGCTGGTGAATGAGGATGGAACACGACAAAGCTCCTAATTCCCATTAGCTTCATTGCAGTACACTTGACACTTAAGTACTGTACAAAGGTAAACATTAGAAAAGGCTGTCTAACTTTAGTGTATATTATTTATGTGACTATTTATGCTGTCCATTTAATTAAATTCTTAGCTGCATGGGGATAAGAAACATGCCTTAATTCTGTTATATCCTCTGCAATATATATGTATACCAAAGTACTCACACATATGTCAGATTCAATTATAGCCAATTTTTATAAAGAGAAACTCTCTTCCAAATTAGAAACAATTAGTTAGCTATTAATGCCTTTAAACAGGGCTGACTCTTTCTTGCTCCTTAATTATTTGTCAGATTAGTTTTCTTGGTCAGTATTTTCTAAGAAGCTTGTGTGGGTAGTTGGCACAGCTATGCAACTATTTACTAACTGTTAAATATTAGTGTATCTATTTTTAAAGAACTGGTTTAGAGTAAGATACTTTCAGTTTGACCTTTAAGCTGTGGGGAAAAACTTCAGGCCTCATAAGCTTCATGGAAACTCTTCACTGACATCTCTACCACCTTGAGAGTGACCGCTTGGAGAAGTGATCTCAACAGATCCAACAATAAGGTTGAGTTTGCTCTGCCAGCTTTTCGAATGTCTCACCACTGCTTACTTCATACCCGTGGCTGCGATCTTTCTCAAGTCTTTCTGTCGGCTGAACAACATCACAGCTGTATTTCTAATGCCTTACCCAGTGTATAGTGCTGAATCAGTCATTCCAGAGAGAAAGGGAGGAGGGAAGTTAGGAAGGAAGCAGTATTCCTAGAAACACTCACTTTTTAGCTCTGCATTTTTCTTCACTTCAATTTGCTTCTTTACTTCTGTAATACTCTTACTGGTATAATTGGCCTCCCAGCCGCTGAGAGGCTCCGGAGAAGGGAATCAGTGCGATGCAGGCGCTGATGCCATCTTTTCAGCTCTCTTCCTTTATCGTTCCTCTGCATCTCTTGCTACTGGTCTGTCACACATTGTGAGACCCAAGATTGCACCTTCGGAGCTCAGCATGTGCTGAGCCATAGTGAAAAATACTTACCATCTTTGAACTTTCTTATTTTAATGCAAAAAGTAATACTGATCAGCTTTTTCTAACAATTTTAGAAGATTGGTGGACACTGTCATGTTACATAATTTCTGCAGAGTAATCGCTTATGATATTGCTTATCTGTGGCATCTAAAAAATGATACAAATGAACTCATTTACAAAACAGAAACAGACTCACAGACATAGAAAACAAACTTATGGTTACCAAAGGGGGGGGGAGGGATGAAGTAGGAGGTTGGAATTAACATATACTCACAGCTATATGTAAAATAGATAACCAACAAAGACCTACTGTATAGCACAGGGAACTATATGCAATATCTTGTAATAACCTATAATGGAAAAGAATCTGAAAAAGAATAGATACATGTATATGTATAACTGAACCCCTTTGCTCTGCACCTGAAACTAACACAACATTTTAAATCAACTACACTTCAATAAAAAAAATAAAAAACTCAAAAATAAAAAGTAAAATCCCGCAAGAAATTTTCCCTAGACGTGGAATGACCTGTTATAAACTTGGGAAACATGTTTTAAGAATGAGAAAGGATGGAGATTGCATGTATCATTGTTACTTTAACCTAACAGTGTGTCTGATCTGCTGTTGTGAAAGTAATCTATATTGATGACATTCAGTACAAATAGTCAACCTCATGCAGCTTTTGTTGGAAAGTAATGACTAGAAGAACCAGTCATAATAAGGTGCATTTTGGGCCAAGTAAAATTGGGTAGCCAGTGTTATGGCGAATTGTTAATTTTATTTGTTCTCATTTAAACTCAATCATATTTGACATTAGATTTCCTTAGAATAGGCATCAAGAAAAAATTACTCTTCAGGTTAAAAGATTTATTTGTTCTGGAACTTTATAAAAATTACTCCAAGAAGTCTAAATGGAAGATGCGAAACCTAAATATTTGGAAATAAATAGCTGGTTTCTTTTTTCCTCATAACTTGAACATTGTACTTTGTCAGTTGTCACTCCATTAGATTTCAATTTTAAGAATTCTGTGAAATAACTATTATAGCGGTATTTTAAAAAATTGCTTTTTATATAGTAATCTATCAAAAACACAACAATAGTAGAACTTTAAGATTGGGTAGTTGGCACAGCTATACAACTATTTACTGTTAAATATTAGTGTATCTATTTTTAAAGAATATATATATATATATATAAAACACCTTAATTTTGTCCCTTAATTTTCTTTCAAAAAGCTATTCTTGCATGGGAATGGAGATAGTGTATTGTGCATCCTGAGTATGTGATGAAGAGGGAGGGAAAATATAACTTTTTTTACAATGTGTAACTTGCAAAGCTCTTTCTTCTATGATCTAATATTGTTTCTGGATATAAATTACAGACTTGGAGGCGGCAAATTGACTTTTAACTCAAATATTGGTTTGTGTGTGCTACTGGAGATATATTATTATTATTCTAAAAATAATTTGTCATTGCCTAGTCTGTATATGGGAAGACATTGATAAAGAATTAACTTAGTAAACTCAATGAGCTTACAATATTCTGAGAAGCAGTGGGCAAGGCTTGAATGTTTTATAGTAATCTCTTATGAGAGAAAAAAAATTAACTTAGGTCTCTGATGCTCAGAAAATATTGCTTTCTAATATTCATTCTAACTTAACAAACTTTTAAGTGATTACTAGAAATGATGTATTGTGTTTGCTGCCCGTAAAGTGATTACAGACTGGTAAACAATAATTCGATTTCCTTATAGGTTTTGAGGAACTAATTTACTTGTACTCTCCCTTCTAGTCACTAGGGAGAAGAATAAGGCCACGCATATGGTAAATTGTAATTCCTGCTCCAACAGACAAGAGAGAATGGGGGGTGATGGATGATCATGAGTTAGACCAGAACTGAGCATCTGAGTGTGGGGGAAGGAAGCGATTAGTATAAAGGTTCCACGTTGGAACACAGGGCTCACGTTTGGCATCTTAATTCTACCCCATGGCTGTGATGTGGAGACCATGGACCAGGCCTTATGGGTGGAGGCAATGGTACACTCTGCTGAATAGAGTGGAATATTCCCCAGCCAAAACAGAATGTCGTTCTTACAGAGCCATTGAAAAACTAGAGAAACACTGGGTTTGCTGTAACAGCATTGTCTTCTTAAACTCAGATTTGCATATTGGTTGGGAAATCTCCAGAAGAGCGAAGTTTAAAGAGTCGAATGCATTTTTTTTTTTTTTTTTTTTTGCGGTACGCGGGCCTCTCACCGCTGTGGCCTCTCCGGCTGCGGAGCACAGGCTCCGGACGCGCAGGCTCAGCGGCCATGGCTCACGGGCCCAGCCGCTCCGCGGCACGTGGGATCTTCCCGGACCAGGGCACGAACCCGTGTCCCCTGCATTGGCAGGCGGACTCTCAACCACTGCGCCACCAGGGAAGCCCAGTCTAATGCATTTTTATTTTCTCAGCACTCATTCCCAATATCGTGAGGCTTATAAGTGACAGGAAGACTCAGTATACTGAGGAACTCGATAATGAGTTTTGTTTTCTAACTTATTATTCTTTACAAAAATGTACTTAAATTTCTGTTAGGCTTTGGATTCCAGTAATTTGCTTTCCTTAATAAGTTTTGGGAAAAAATAATGTACCCTTACTTTTTCCTTTTAATGGTGTAATAGTATAACTTTGACACATTTTTTTGTTTTTAACTATTATTTGATAAATAATCATTCCTAGAATCGCCTAATCACTTAATTCACTTAATATGACACATTATAAGCATGGTGATAATTTGTGGTCACTGGGCAGTACACTTTAAAGGCAGGTAGGTAGACATAAACACACATATATATTAATTATATTATTACTCTATTGTGGATCTTAATGTTGCTTGATTATATAATCATTTTTCTAAGTCAAGAGTAAATTACAGTAATGGAAACACCCAAGATCATAAATAATCACTCTCTCTTTTCACCATTTAAGATGATTGGAATTTGTAAATTTTTCATTGTTCCCAATGGAAAGGAAATCTTCAAATAAATGGTGAAACAATTAATGTTTACTAAAAGGGCAAAAGTACTGTGAAGTGCAAATACATAATAAGACTTTTTTTCCTGGTAGGCTAGTTACACTTACCACTCAATTCATTTTAACATTTATTGAATCAAAGAATAAACATTTTAAAACACTGGTTGCATCAAAGGATACACATTTGTTTTTTCCAGTTGGGGGCATATACTGGTAGCCAGCCATAATGAGTGATATAATTCTAGGTGAATTTCATCAGAGTTTTTTGATGTCTTTATTAAAGCACACGGAGCCATCACAGTTACTCGTGAACATCGGTAGCTTGTGAGTGTGAATGAATTTTTCATGCCAGTCGGCACATCCTAATGGCTTCTCTTCTGTGTCTGGATCACATTTACTCTCACCTCCACAGGGATTTGCTCCACCAGTTTTGAATAAATTTCTTCCTGGCATTTACCTAAATTTTATGTATCCTTCAAAATTAATTTTAAGTGTAATCTCTTGTTCATCATGTTTAAACGCCTCTGCCCTGCTGTGCTCCTGAAGCACCACTGGGCCTGCTTCTCCCATCAGTCATAAGTTCACTGTGGTCAGTGATTGACTGGGCAACCCTAACAGACTGTATGCTCTCTGAGGGCAGGAACTGTAGATAAACCAATATTCATTAAACACATGCTAGGCATGGTCATGTCCGTTATCTGGTTACATTATCTCATTTAATCTTCACGGCAGCAGTGATTATGGAAGATAACGCTATCCCTGACCCAAATACAATAAACATTCGTTGAAATATTATTTATGACATGAATAATGTCCCTGGTGAGCCTGGAAGCATCAGTCTAAAAAAAAAGTTGTAAACTCCGTCACCCATTTAATAGGTGCTGCTGACATTTATAACAACTCTAAATGTATTTTCATTAAAGGCAGCTAATTCCTGTTAAGCTTCCTGAACTATAGCTTTGCAACATATGCTAAGGCTTTTTATGGCCAAAACAAAGTAGTTTAACTTTCTATGTTCTTAGAGTGGCACACTGACATTTTCTTCAAAATGTGTTTACTGTTTCCATCAAAATACGAAAATTTAAATTTTCATGATAAGAGCTGGCTCATACTTAGAGGACCTAAAGTGCTATCTTTTCATTTTTCTTTTTCCTTTTGTTTGGTTTTCCTGGACACCTGGCTTTCTGGGAAGATAGCTAAGAGTTCTGGCTTTCAAAATACTCCTGAGTCCAATTAAGCAGTGCTGAAAACACAGGGAGCAGTAAGGGTAAGAAAAACTGGCCAGGAAATGGCATGTGAGGTGCCCTTGCTAAATGAAGGGTAAATGTGTATTTGTGAGATGATAGATTTTTAATTCTCCAAGTGGTTTCAAATTACTTGGCTGTGCTGTCTGCCTGAAAATGATGCATAGGTTACTAAGTGAGTGAGTCATTCTCATAGGTAAAGATGGTAAATGGGGAAAACTGGGCAACTGACGCCAGGTACCCGTGGGACAGAAATGCAACCAATGTCCAACAGCCCTGGGTTCTCATGGTCTTGTCCAATTTCTGTTGTTTCAGTAAATACCCTCTTTTATATATGCTGAAAACTCTTTGCTTTTATACCTATTTGACATTACATACATTTAAAAAAATTACATTTCTTTTTGGGGGTTTATAAATTGTCATTATCCCAACAGAATACATTTTAAAATTAAGGACAGGTGTAGAGACTAGTATTTTCTTTGTAATACATGTCTTTTGAAAACACTCAGCATTTTGATATATGATTTTTTTGGATAACTTGATGATATAAGTGAGGAAATAATGAAAAGCCTTTAACTAGCTTCACACTTCATTTGGACTTTGATGGAGTTTTCTTAGACTGAACAAGCTCACCCAACATGCCTATGTATGTATCATCTTGTGCATGAAATAAGGGCACCAGAGGAAAAGGCATAAAAGACAAAGGAGCACTTCAAAGGCAGGGATCCTGATTAGGCTGATGGAATTCTATCCCCAGGTTGATTTTTGATAGGCATAAAATTCTTTGAAATTCTTATCCCAGATTCCGGTGAGAGTGGGTCTTGTTAAGAGTTGAGCATATCAGGCTCTGTTCCTTGCATGAATTAACTTTTAAAAATTCTTTGCACATGAATTGCTGCATTATTTGCTGTGTGTATTCAGACTCTGTACTCTGCTATGTGAGTCAAGCAAACAGGAAAGGGAAGGAGCAACTGGATGGTGTTTCACTCCTGTGCTGCTTTGTTCACCAGGGTCTGCGATCAGACTGGTGACATGGCAGCCACGTGATGCCCTGGAGTAGTAAAGACAGGAGAGAGAGGGAATTGAGAAGGAGGGGCACTCCAGCTCAGCTGATGGTGTCAAAGAAAGAAGCAAGACATAGGGTTTGGGGTCACCAGGAAAAACAGAACTCAAGTCACCGCACATCCCCTCCGTGTCTACCCCAGTGTTGATCCAAAATGCAGGACCTTTCAGCTCATGCACACTTTGTGTTTTTGTTCTACAAAAGGTTCTTTAATACGTAATCCTCATTCACCAGGCACAATCTGCATAATGTAGTGAAAATAAAAGCTAGCGGTGTCTTAGGTCTGCTGCCATTACAAAATACCATTGACCGAGTGGCTTAAACAATAGAAATGTATTTTCTCATAGTTTTGGGGGTGGGTGTCTAAGATCAGGGTCCCAGCACGATGGCTTTCTGGTGAGAGCCCTCCTCTTGGCTTGCAGACTGTCCTTTTCTCCCATATCCTCCCATGGCAGGAGGTGGAGGGGATGGGACACTGGGTCACAGAGAGAGAGATGGAGACAGACAGCTCTCCCATGTCTCTTCTTATAAGGATGCTAACCCTATCAGATCAGGGCTCCACGCTTATGATCTCCTTTAACCTTAATCAGCTCACAAAGACCCTGTCTCCAAATGCACTCACAATGGGTGTTGGGGCTTCAGTATATGACTTTTGGGCCATAACAATAGATATATAAAAAGGGGGGGTAAATTAAGAGGTTGGGATTAACATATACGCACTGCTATATATAAAAAAGATAACTGACAAGGAACTATACTATACAGCACACGGAACTATACTCAATATTTTGTCATAACCTATAAGGGAAAAGGATCTGAAAAAGTATATATGTGTGTGTGTGTGTGTGTGTGTGTGTGTGTGTGTGTGTATGTGTGTGTGTGCGTGTATGTGTATATAACTGAATTGCTGTGCTGTACCCCTGAAACTAACACGATATTGTAAATCAACAATTGTCTCTGGCCCAGAGCCTTTATCAGAAGGATTGCCAGAACCACTGCTCAAAGATTCTGTCTCCCTATTCACAGAATCCTTGAGTCTTCCAACATGTGCTCTTTGCATTTCAAGTCATCGGATCCCCTTCTCTTGGTTGTTTCCTGTTCTTTCTACATTTTACTGATATTGGTGACTCCAGTCCTGGCCACAGCCAGGCTTCTTTCTCTTATGATGGTATGATTCTTGTTCTATCAATGGATGCTTTCTTCTAATTATGAGTCAGGGAGGGAGGAAGGAAATTGGGGAGGGTCTTACTTCCCCCATTGCTATTTTCTTATTAGAGTAAGAGAAATAAATTTTATTCACAGAACAATGCTACTCATCCTTACATGTACTACTGCATTTTATCTTTACAAAAGCACCATATGATAGAGTTATCTGTAAATGAGACTAATGACTTCTTCTGGATCAGTTAGAAACTAGTGGAGCCATGATGCAAACCCATGTTCATATTCATTCAAAGGCTTGATTATCCTGTCAATCCACAGAGGTTTCTCTACCACCAAATTAAAGAGTTATTGAACCATTATTCTCTTACAAGACCACAGTGCTACACACTTGAAGCCACAAACTATTTGTGTATATGATTTAGTGTACAACGCATTTCAGTCACTAAATTGGTGTGAACGTTGGGTACTTCTTCGTATACATAACCTTTTCATATCATCTCTGAATGTGGACAGAGTTTATCAGGCGTTCCTCTACTCACTGGCTCTGAATGTTTATTTATTCATAATCTCAGCATATTTCATATTGTGCGTAAAATTCTCCTATTATCTTTTTATCATATGCAGTATCTGAATTATGTCATTTTTATCACTCCTGATATTGGTAATTTGTATCTTCACTCTATTTTTCCTGATCAATCCACGTAGAGGTTTTACCTATATTATTAATATTTTCAAAGTGCCAGCTTTTAGTTCATGGATTTTAAATTTTTTCACTTATTTTCTATTTCATCATTTTTCCTTTAATATTTATTATTTCCTCTCTTCTGCTTTCTTTGGGTTTAATTTGCAATTCATTTCCTCATTTCTTAAGAAAGAACTCAGGTCTTTGAGTTGAGATCTTATTTTTCCCTTTTTTTTTAACATCTTTATTGGAGTATAATTGCTTTACAAGGGTGTGTTATTATCTACTGTATAACAAAGTGAATCAGCTATATGTATACATATATCCCCCCCATAACTCCTCCCTCTTGAGCCTCCCTCCCACCCTCCCTATCCCACCCCTCTAGGTGGTCACAAAGCACCGAGCTGATCTCCCTGTGCTATGCGGCTGCTTCCCACTAGCTATCTGTTTTACGTTTGGTAGTGTATATATGTCCATGCCACTCTCTCACTTCATCCCAGCTTATCCTTCCCCTTCCCCGTGTCCTCAAGTCCATTCTCTATGTCTGCGTCTTTATTCCTGTCCTGCCCCTAGGTTCTTCAGAGCCATGGTTTTTTTTTAGATCTTTTTTTTTTTTTTTTTTTTTTTTTTTTTTGCGAGACGCAGGCGTCTCACTGTTGTGGCCTCTCCCATTGCGGAGCACAGGCTCCGGACGCGCAGGCTCAGCGGCCATGGCTCACGGGCCCAGCCGCTCTGCGGCATGTGGGATCTTCCCGGACCGGGTCACGAACCCACGTCCCCTGCATCGGCAGGTGGACTCTCAACCACTGCGCCACCAGGGAAGCCCTAGACCTTTTTTAATATAGGCATTTAGTCCCGTAAATTTCCTCTAATAACTGCTTTAGCAGCATTCTCCCAAATTTTGATATGTTTTTGTTTCATTTACTTTCAGATCAGTATATGTTCTGATTTTCCTTTTGATTTCTCCTTTGCCCCATGGGTTATTTAGAATGTACCAACATTACTTTGTTTCGTTTCCAAATGCTTATGAATTTTATCGATATCTTTGTTCTATTGATTTTTAATTTAATTTCCTTATAGTCTGAGAGCATACTTTGTATTATGGCAAATCTTTTATTTGAGACTTATTTTGTCACCCAGATGTGATCTATCTTGGTAAATGTTCCATATTATCTTGAAAAAAATGTATATTTTGTTTTTATTTGGTGAAGTGTGCTATAAATGTCAACTGGGTCAAGTTGGTTCATAATACTGTTTAAGTGTTCTGTGTACTCACTAATTTTCTGATTACTTGCTCTATCATCTATTGAAAGAAGGTATTGAAATCTTCAGATGAGTCTTGATTTGTCTGTTTTTCCTTCCCATAATGTAAGTTTTTGCTCTATGAATTTTGAAACTTCAGTTTGTCCTGTCTTTTATATTTTCTCTCCTTCTTGACTTCTCTTGGACTGTTTCTTCTCTCTGTTTCCCTCTACTAATCTGAAAGTGATACATAATAGAACTATTCTTTTAGCACTTGCTCTAAACCTTTAATTTATACACTTTAAAGTTAAACATCAATCAGGATCATAACCTTCCTTCCAAACACTGCAGGGAAATTTCAATCACTTTATCTCCAATTACCTTGTGCCTTACTTGCATGCTATTTTGGTTTTGTATTTTAGTTTTATCTTGGTTTCTGATTACCTCAATATTATTATAATTTTATAAATCCGTTTTTATTTTCAAATATTACCACATAGCCATCAGTTTGTTTGGTTTTCATTTCTTCCTGTATCTAGGATCTTCTGTGTGGGGTAACTTTATTTTTGCTTCAAAACCATTCTTTGTGGGCTTCCCTGGTGGCGCAGTGGTTGAGAGTCCGCCTGCCGATGCAGGGGACGTGGGTTCGTGCCCCGGTCTGGGAGGATCCCACATGCCGCGGAGTGGCTGGGCCCGTGAGCCATGGCTGCTGAGCCTGCGCGTCTGGAGCCTGTGCTCCACAATGGGAGAGGTCACAGCAGTGAGAGGCCCACGTAACGCCAAAAAAAACCAAACCAAAACAAAAAAAACCATTCTTTGTGGGCTTCCCTGGTGGCGCAGTGGTTGAGAGTCTGCCTGCCATGCAGGGGACACGGGTTCGTGCCCCGGTCTGGGAAGATCCCACATGCCACAGAGCGGCTGGGCCCGTGAGCCGTGGCCGCTGAGCCTGCGCGTCCGGAGCCTGTGCTCCACAACGGGAGAGGCCACAACAGTGAGAGGCCCGCATACCGCAAAACAAACAAAAAACCATTCTTTGCAATTTTGATGAATTTGGTCTATGACAAAATCTGTCAGTATTTTTCTAAAATTTTCTTAATTTATCTTCATTCGTGAATGATATTTTCATTGAGTATAGAATTCTAGGTTGACATTTATTTTATTGTAGTGCATAGAAAATAGTATTCCACTGTTTTCTGGCTACCAGTGTTGCTCTGGAGAAGTTAGCTGCTTAAATCAGAGTCTTTTTTGTGTGTGTTCTGCTCTTCCCTTGTAATTTTGCTTAATGATGTTTTCTTTTTATTTTTCCTGCTTTGAATTTTCTGAGCTCTTGTATCTGATAATTAGGTCTTTCATTCAGTTTAGAAAATTCTTAGGCATTGTCTCTACATTTTGCCTGAAAACTCAGGTATATATTATTCTGGATATCTTTTTTTTTTTTTTTGCGGTTCGCGGGCCTCTCACTGCTGTGGCCTCTCCCGTTGCGGAGCACAGGCTCCGGACGCGCAGGCCCAGCGGCCATGGCTCACGGGCCCAGCCGCTCCGCGGCATGTGGGATCTTCCTGGACCGGGGCACGAACCCATGTCCCCTGCATCGGCAGGTGGACTCTCAACCACTGCGCCACCAGGGAAGCCCCTGGATATCTTTTTTGACCTCTTATCGACTCATCTCTAAGAGGCTGACTTGTATGAACTGCAGTAATGACCTCCTTTGCCCTCTGGTTTCCAGTGATGTTCAAAGAAGGTAAGGCACAGGCAGTGGATTAGAGAGAGGGAGGAAAGTGAATTTGGCCACTTAACTACCATGGCTGCTCAGCCAGGCTGATGGGCCATTTACTGAAAGCCATGCTCCTGTGAGGCAGCCCTTTCCCTATGGCTGTCCTCTCTGGTTCCATCACCGCTCCCTTACCTTTCCTCACTGGTCCTAAGGAGGTAGTGCCCCCCACAGGTACTAACTTGGGGATACTAAAATGCATCATGCAGTTTCCTTAAACTATGGCCCCAAATTTATACATGGCCATTCTTAACCTCTCCCTAAACTGCCCAGTTGGACAGTACTGTTCCCAATTCAGACTCTGACTCACACCAATGTGCATGACTCTCTCAGTCTCTGGGCCACTTAACCTGCCTGTCATAACTGGTGTCTCTCTATCTGTGTTACATTCTGAGTCATTCCTTCCAGTTCAAATCTTACTTCTTTAGTTCTACTGATTTTTGGACTAAATGATTATACTTTGAAATTCTAGAAGTTCTATTGGGTTCTTTATCAAATCTGTTTGGTAATTGATTTATATAGTCTGTGGTTTTCATTTATATTTTATCTTCCCGGTTTACATCTTTGAACCTACAAAACGTATTTCTTTTTTATGCTGCCGGATGGCTCCTGTACTCGAAGTCATCATGAGTCTGATTCTGTTGACAGTGTTTTCATTGCCTCTTTCATGCTTTGTTTCTTTTAGTGTTTTGTGCTTTTTTGAGTGTGAATTCATATTTCTTGGAATTTAATTTATGGACATTTTCTGAGTCCTGGTATAAAGACAGTTTCCTCTAAAAGATTGGTTTTTCTTCTGCCAGGTCCCTCAGTGAACTACATTATCAAGGATCACAATAAATTAAAATTTATTATTGGAATTTAGGTCATATGAGGGATGGTTCATGATTACTGCTAGTTATTAGCAATAAGACAGGTGTATATAATTCATTTTTACACTATGTTTATAGCCATTGGTGTCCTAGATCTTTAGAGTGAAGTTTTTCTTTTAGATCCTCTACTGAGAGAGACTCCAGGCTTTGTCTCTTAACCTTTAAGCTATAGAAGGCCATGAAAACATCAACTCAAGTTTATGAAGTCTAACAGTTACCTTCAAGATGAAAGCTATCATCAGTGCTTCATTTTAGTTCCCACTTTCACTGAGGTTTGGCCTGGGCAATATTACTATCATCATTATTCTTTTATTATTATTAGTTTAAATCTTATGGTGAGATTTAAAAATATGCTTCCCTAGGTTTTATCCAACATTCATACTTTTTTTCAGTTGAATGGTTGCTTAGCATATCTTGTTAGCAAAAACGCTGAAAACAGGAGCCATTATTTTATTCTTATCCTTTTGTCATTTTGTGTCATTTGTAAGGAGCATAGAGTTGGTTTTACTTATATGGAATCTGAGATTCTGTGTCTTTTAATTGCGTGGTCTGTCCTCTGTTATCTTGTTACATGCTCTCTGATCTTTACAGTTCTTTACGTGGGTTATTCTTTAAAAGTTTCATGGGGAAGTTAAGCCTTAAGCTGAATTGTGATGAAAGTGTACCTGTCAGTTGGGGTTTTGTAATGAGAAAAGAAGGAAAGAGCACTAGCCTTCAGTGGTTGAATTCATATGTTCAGTTTGGATCATGCTGTTTCCCTTATTTTAAAAGCAGCATGTAAAAAATCATATCTCATCCAAAGTTTTTTTTTTATATATAAATTTATTTATTTATTTATTTTTGGCTGTGTTGGGTCTTCGTTGCTGCGCGCGGGCTTTCTCTAGTTGCAGTGAGCGGGGGGCTACTCTTCGTTGCAGTGCACGGGCTTCTCATTGCAGTGGCTTCTCTTGTCGTGGAGCATGGGCTCTAGGCAGGCGAGCTTCAGTAGTTGTGGCACGTGGGCTCAGTAGTTGTGGCTTGCAGGCTCTAGAGCACAGGCTCAGTAGTTGTGGCGCACGGACTTAGTTACTCCGCGGCATGTGGGATCTTCCCGGACCAGGGCTCGAACCCATGTCCCCTGCATTGGCAGGAGGATTCTTTTTTTTTTTTTTAATAACATTTTATTTTTATTCATTTATTTATTTTGCGGTACGCGGGCCTCTCACCGCTGCGGCTTCTCCCGTTGCGGAGCGCAGGCTCAGCGGCCATGGCCCACGGGCCCAGCCGCTCCGCGGCACGTGGGATCCCCCCGGACCGGGGCACGAACCCGCGCCCCCTGCATCGGCAGGCGGACCCCCAACCACTGCGCCACCAGGGAAGCCCGGCAGGAGGATTCTTAACCACTGCGCCACCAGGGAAGCCCCAAAGTTTTTTTTTTTTTATGTTATCTTCCTAAGCAACAAGTTTTTCTGATAATGGATATTTTAAAGTTCTTCAAGTACAAAACATTTTCTAATTTTAATATTCACATCATAAATATAAAATCAGATTATGATAGTGAAATTTTAATATATTCCTATGAAATATGGAGTTTAAAAAGTAAGAAAGTCTTCAGAATTTATCTGTAATTTGGATGGCTGATTAGATTTATATTTTATACCACTTAACAATAATAATAAACATAATGGTAACGGCTCTCTTGAGTACAATATTACGAGGGATGCTAGGGTTAGGTCCTGGCTCAGTAGGAAGGATGTCTTGAAGGAGAAGTCATGTTTTGCAGAAGCATTTTACAGCCAAAACACTGACAGTTGCATGTTTAGCCACAGTGATTACGCTCTCTGTGCTCAGGGTACAGATGGAGAAAAGGTCCAGATCAGAGACAGGATCTGCTGGGGTCAGGCAGCGCTCAATGGCAGAGACACGGTTTAGTTCCTCTCTGAGTCCAAGTTCACTTCTCTCTCTAGTACACTGTATTTCCTGTTCGCTAACATTTTTCCATGTCTAATAATCTCCCCTAGAAATGTATCATAACTATTTCATTTATAGCTCTTTCACACCAATTTTACAAACTTTTCTGCACACCTTTACAAATATCACCTGGGCTAAAGCAAAGCTTATACTGAGAATATTTCATAATGATTTGCAACCTAAGAAAGTCCTCTTGTTTGCCTGAGGTGAGGGAAGTCTTTATCAACTACTTTACTCATCATTTCCAACATGCTTTAAAAAGTCACCATTCAGAATAAAGTATAGGAACAAAGTCCTAATGAATTTATTCCTTTTTATTTATTCCTTATTCGTGTCTATCCATATTGTCTATTTTAAAAAGTGACAAACATTTATTTTATTCAAAGAAAAAAATTAAATTTATATATATTTATCTTAAATAGTTTTATTATAGAGAAAGCCATCTGTGGCTATGCAATTTATTTAACAGGGATACAATAAATGCACCATTGCACCTAATCTATAATTCCCAATAGTTTCATGGTAACACTTTTTTTTAGCTTCAACCACGTGTGTGGTATTTGACCCTTATAGTGGCCTTATGAGGTTAATGACTTTATTATCTGAGACTTGGAGAGATTAAGTAATTTGGCCATTGTCACGCAAGAATTAGGGAAATGGACTCTAAGTCTGTCTGAAGGCAGAGCCTGAGTTCTCAACCCCAGTGATGTACTGAAATCTGAAGCACATGATACTTGGCGTAAAGCAGCATAAATATTTCTAGAAATATACGTGTAACATTTCTGACTACTGTGATTATTATTGAGACTCAGGCTTGTGAAGAGTGTCTGTAATCATTACGTAAGTTGGCTGCTTAAGCGATACATTTTTTCAGACTTCAAACTTATAAACATCTATGTTTATGAAACCGGATGGTGTCAAAACAGTTGTCTTTAAAAATAAGAGCCACAATGAAAAGGAAATATTACTGGGATAATCTCTGACAAAGAGTAGAAGCAAATAAAGGAAAAGAAAATACTGGCCAAATTGAGAAAAGAAACAGACAAGAGCTCATTAGAGTTTGAGCAAAACCAATGGAAAATTAGAAGAATCTGGAAATCACAGAGGACAAATACTTACTTAACACTTGCTAAGGGTCAGGCCCTGTACCAGGTGGTAAGAATTTGCAGATCAATAAGATATGTCTTTCTCTGAAAGAATTCACAGATTAGTGCATAAACTCATAAACAGCTAACAATAATGTGTGCAATGAAAGTACCGAAACAAGGGCGATAGAAAAGAAAGGATTAATTCCATGTGTGGTGGGTAGGGCAGGGCAGGGGGTGCAGGGAATGGAGGCAAGAATGGCATCTAAGCTGATCCTTTAGGGATGACAGGATTTGGCCAGGTAGGTAAAGGGAAGGGCATTTGAACCTGACCATTAAGGAAAAGGCCCAGAAGTAATATTCTGTGTTTTAGGGAGCGATGTGACGGAACAAGGAGTGTTTATCCTTGGAAGGAGTATGTATTCGTTTTCTATTGCTGGGTAGCACGCTGTCAAAAATTCGGTAGTTGAAAACAGCATTCCTTTTTGTCTCACACTTTCTGTAAGACAGAAGTCCAGGCATGGCTCAGCTGGGTTTTTTCCTAAGGATCTCAAAAGCTTAAATCAAGGTGTCAGCCACTCTAGAGGCTTGACGAAGGAAAGCTCTGCCTCAAAGCTCTCTAAGGTTGTGGGCAAAATTCATTTTCTTGAGGCTGTAGCATTCGTGATAGTTTGCGTCCTCAGAGCCAGAAACAGAGGTAGAATCTCTGCTACTTATAGTCTATGACTTCCAGACCCTTTTTATTTATTTACTTAAATTTTAAAAACTTTATTTGTATATTATAAACTTTTTATTGGGGTATAGTTGATTTACAGTTTTATTATAGTTGCTGTGTTAGTTTCAGGTGTACAGCAAAGTGAATCAGTTATACATATTCATATAACCCCTCCATTTTAGATTATTTTCCCATATAGGTCATTAGAGAGTATTGAGAAGAGTTCCATGTGCTATACAGTAGGTTCTTATTAGTTATCTATTTTATATATAGTCGTGTATATATGTCAATCCCAATCTCCCAGTTTATCCCTCCCTACCCTCCACTTTACCCCCGGTAACCCTGAGTTTCATTTATTTTCAAATAGCTTGGAATATAGGAGCAAATTGATTTTCCAATCTTAAGTGCTCCAAGTTTGGTTTTTTTTCCCAGCCTGTCCACTGTTTTGGTTTCAACCTGTACATTGGCCAGTTCATCGATGAGCTCATTCATTTTTTTAATATCTTGCCAAAGAGAGTCAACAGAAGTCAAACGCACAAAACTAGAATTCTTGCCAACCAATGCCTTCAAAGCTCCAGCTTCAGTGGCACATGTTTTTCCTTCCAAGTAGTCTCAGGTGACAGCTTGAACAGATATTTTGCCATCACATAACGTGGGTCACCATGTTTTTCAGCTTCCAGTTTATCTTCTCTTGACAATTGACAGTGAAGTCCAATGTTAGGTTTTTTGTTTTACAAAAACAAAACCCTTCTTGAAGGCACCAATTTTGGTACTAGTTATATGTTAACTACTCTAACTAACAATCAAAAATCTCATCTGCTAATGCACTGGGAGATTAGTTCTCACGTCACAGTCCAGAGTAGGTTGGCAACTGTGCGGCGGTTAGTCTCCACTCCATGCAGTCAATTCGGGTCTTAGGTTTCTTTCACCCAAAAACTCTTCATCCTCTAGGGTCTTATGACTGCTCTGGATCTGACCAGAAGAGAAGAGAAGGAAGGTGGAAGATTTTTGTCTAACCCTAAACCTCGCCCTAACTGTAGCCCTAACCAGGCAGTGTATGTCACAGACCAGGTGATATTTTCCCCTTCTATGCAAATTCTACTGACCCAACAGTGTAACAAGTCCACATCTATAACTGCAAGGCGTTCTGGAAAAGGATGGCCGGCCATATCCTCAGGAGAAAATGGGAGTGGTTTTGTGAACACTTAGCCAGTCCCTGCTATACCATTAGAAAATTATGTAACAGACCAGGCAAGATATGATAAAGACCTATATTAGGCACTGAAAATAGCAAAGAGGTAATTCATTCATTTATGTACTCATTCAGCAAATATGTACTGAACATTGGCTCTGAGCCAGGTGATGTATTTCAGACCTGGCAAGTCATTCCATCGTAAGTTCGATAGCCAAGGTCACCATCCTCTTAGATCTTACATTACAGTAAGGTTTAAAAGCATCGTGGTGAATCTTATTCGGTGTCCTATATAAGCATGTCATGTTTAAGTAAGTTTATACGGTGTAAGCCTAACATGAGCATTATTAAAAAGCACACAGTACAAAGTATTTACTGATTTAATTAATTTTACACTTCTGGGTATGAGAAATGAATGGTGATCTAAATCAGTGTATGTCTTAGAAGGCACACAGATGGCCAAGAGGCACATGAAAAGATGCTCAACGTCACTAATCAGTAGAGAAATGCAACTCAAAGCTACAATGAGGTATCTATCACCTGATACTTGATAGAATGGGCATCATCAGAAAATCTACAAACAACAAGTGCTGGAGAGGGTGTGGAGAAAAGGGAACCCTCTTGCACTATTGGTGGGAATGTAAATTGATACAGCCACTATGGAGAACAGTATGGAGGTTCCTTAAAAACTAAACATAGAGCTACCGTATGACCCAGCAATCCCACTACTGGGCATATACCCTGAGAAAACCATAGTTCAAAAAGACACATGCACCCCAATATTCATTGTAGCACTATTTACAATAGCCAAGACATGGACGCAACCCAAATGTCCATTAATAAAGGAATGGATAAAGAAGATGTGGTACATATACACAATGGAATATTACTCAGCCATAAAAAGGAACGAAATTGTGCCATTTGCCGAGACATGCGTGGACCTAGAGACTATCATACAGAGTAAAGTAAGTCAGAAAGAGAAAAAGAAATATCACATATTAACACATATATGTGGAATCTAGAAAAATGGTACAGATGAACCTATTTGCAAAGCAGAAATAGAGACACAGAGAACAAATGTATGGACACCAAGGGGGGAAAGCGGAGTTGGGATGAATTGGGAGATTGGGATTAACATATATTCACTACTATATATAAAATAGATAACTAATAGATAACTAATGAGAATCTACTGTATAGCACAGGGAACTCTACTCACTGCTCTGTGGTGACCTAAATGGGAAGGAAATCCAAAAAAGAGGGGATGTATGTATACGTATAAAGCACTTTGCTTTACAGGAGAAACTAACACAACACTGTAAAGCAACTATACTCCAATAAAAATTTTAAAAAAAGATTATTAACCAGAATACTTCAGAAGTACATACAAATCAAAGAAGCTAAACAAGTGAAGGAAGAGCTTACAAAGGATATATGGAGGCAGTTATCACAAGAAGCACAAATAGTCAATAAATATATTAAAAGACATAAAAAAATAAGCGTATGTCTTTAGCCTTCTTTACCTATGTAACTGGCATACTTTCCAAAGAAAACACTAATAAAAGTAGCTTGGTGTCCAAGGCATGTGAGGCTGGGCCAGTGGTATAGTCAATGTGACAGGATTCCTGGTGGAGGATAGTGGGGAACAGATGGAGGAATAGGAACAGCAGGTATGGAAACAAATGGGCCAGTTTGGCTGGGGAGAGGCTGCTGTGGGACACTGAGATAGGATAATTTTGCAATTAGAGACTTCTTTCATTTTCTATATTCCATGTATTTGGTTTAAATTTCCTTATAAGATTGCAAGTACAAAATACATAGGCATTATCATTTTTAAGTGAATTTGTCCTCATCAAAATTGTACTTGTCATGACCACAAAAAAGTGCAGCGCTCATCTGATTAGATATTGAAATATAGTAGAAACAGAGTCTATTTTAGCCAATGAAAACATTGACTTATTTCTAAGTGTGACACTGATTAAACATAATTTTTAAGAACAAGAACTTGTCATTTCTGCTGTGTTTTAAGTATAGCACCAAGTGCATATGTATGGAGCAGGACCCAGTGGGCCCTTTCTGGGACACAAACCCCCAGCTCTGCTGCCTGTCTCTTGTTTGTAGAAAAACTTTAGCTAAAGAACAGAATTAATCAGAGAAATGAGGAGATACAGAAAATAAAGGAAAATAATCAAGCAAAACAAGATAATAATAGTTTAGTCATTAAACAAAGTCAAGTACCTTTGGTTCCTCCTCAAGGGCTATCATAATATTCTGAACCATATCCTGTGAGCTGTGTTGTAGATGCTGAAACTCCCCACCAACTGAAAGAAGTTAATTACGTGATGACCAGGCTGTAGCCATGACATACGCTGCTCCATCTTACAGAATTCTAAGAACTGGCCTCAAAGAAATGGCAACAAAGCAACCCTGAAACTGAAGATTAACTGTGCTTAGAACAATCAAGATGATGCTGATGAGACCGCCACGTGACTAATTTCAAGATGACTGTCAGAGCTGACTGTGCTGTTTCTGCATGTAGCCCCCTCCCTCCATCTATACTCCCCTGAAACTCCCCTTTAAAAACCTTTCCCCCCTGATTAGCAGCAGGGGAACTGGCTTTTAGACATGAGTCTGCCTTCTCCCCAGGTTGCTGGCTTCCTGAAAAAAGCAACCTCTCCTTTCCTACCAACACTTGTCTCCTGTACATTGGCTTTTGAGCAGCAAACAGCCGAACCTGAGTCTGGTAGCACATACACATACTTCCCTATATGCTGTTGATGAATTTAGCCAAGTGAATGTAGAAGAACTACTGAGCGTGGTAATGACTGAAAGATGCTTCTGAAGACTCGTCCAAGAAAGCATTGGGAAACATTAAAGAATTAGCTGTGAAGCTGCATGTTTTAAATGTTTGTGATGAGTTGAATTGTGTTCCCCCCAAGAAAGATATGTTGTAATTCTAACCCACAGTAACTCAGAATGTGACCTTATTTGGAAATTGTGTTGTTACAAATGTAATTAAGTTGAGATCGTCCTAGAGTTGGATGGGCTCCTGGTCTGATATGACTTGTGTCCTTGTAAAAAGATGGCTACGTGAAGACATAAACACCCACAGAAAACATCATGAGAAGGCAAGGCAGAGACTGGAGGTATGTAGCTGGAAGCCACGGAATGCCAAAGATTACAGACAGACCAGGAGCTGGGAGGGGGCAAGGAAGGGTTCTCCTATAGGCCTCAGAGGGACCGTGGGCCTGCCAACACCTTGATTTTTGGCATCTAGAGCACTGAAACTCTAAGTCTCTGTTCTTCTAAGCCACCCAGTTTGTGGTGTCTTGTTATCTTCAAACCTAGAAAGCTAATACAATGTGCAGTGGAATAAATCAGATGCACAGAGTTCTAGTTTCCAATACAGAGTAGTCTGCATTATTTTCACAAACTATGAAGCCTTCAATTTCTTAAGGAAAATATTCTGCTTTATCCTGAATAATGTTATGCCCAGAAGTTGTCTTTCAAAGTTGTTAAAATAATTATCTTAATGTCAATTTTAAAACTATTGTTTTCTAAATTTATTTCTTATTCAAGTATAGTTGATTTATAATGTTATGTTAGTTTCTGGTGTACAGCGAAGGGATTCAGTTATATATATAAAGTATGTGAAAAGTATTCAGTTATATATATAACTGAATATGAAAAAGAATATATACATGTATTCTTTTTCATATTCTTTTCCATTATGTTTTATTACAGGATAATGAATACAGTTCTGTGTAAAAACTATTGTTCACTAATGCTGTTTTTTGGGTGATTCTTCAAAAGCATGTTTCAGTCATTCCTATACTTATTTTTTTTTAAACATCTTTATTGGAGTATAGTTGCTTTACAATGATGTGTTAGTTTCTGCTGTATAACAAAGTGAATCAGCTATACATATACATATATCCCCACATCTCCTCCCTCTTGCGTCTTCTTCCCACCCTCCCTACCCCATCCCTCTAGGTGGTCACAAAGCACCGAGCTGATCTCCCTGTGCTATGCGGTTGCTTCGCACTAGCAATCTGTTTTATATTTGGTAGTGTGTATATGTTCATGCTGCTCTCTCACTTCATCCCAGATTCCCATTCCCCCTCCCCGTGTCCTCAAGTCCATTCTCTGCACCTGTGTCTTTATTCCTGTCCTGACCTCTAGGTTCTTCATAACTTTTTTTCTTTTTTTTTTTTAGATTCCATATATATGGAATATATATGTTAGCATACGGTATTTGTTTTTCTCTTTCTGACTTCACTCTGTATGACAGACTCTAGGTCCATCCACCTCACTACAAATAACTAAATTTCATTTCATTTTATGGCTGAGTAATATTCCATTGTATATATGTGCCACATCTTCTTTATCCATTCATCTGTCGATGGACACTTAGGTTGTGCCCATGTCTTGGCTATTGTAAATAAAGCTACAATGAATATTGTGGTACATGACTCTTCTTTTTTTTTTGTTTACGGTACGCGGGCCTCTCACTGTTGTGGACTCTCCCGTTGCGGAGCACAGGCTCTGGACGCGCAGCCTCAGCGGCCATGGCTCACGGGCCCAGCCGCTCCACGGCATGTGGGATCCTCTCGGACCGGGGCACGAACCAGTGTCCCCTGCATCGGCAGGCAGACTCTCAACCACTGCGCCACCAGGGAAGCCCTCTTCTTGAATTATTGTTTCCTCAGAGTATATGCCCAGTAGTGGGATTGCTGGGTCATATGGTAGTTCTATTTTTAGTTTTTTAAGGAACATCCACACTGTTCTCCATAGTGGCTGTATCATTTTAAATTCCCACCAACAGTGCAAGAGGGTTCCCTTTTCTCCACACCCTCTCCAGTGTTTATTGTTTCTAGATTTTTTGATGATGGACATTCCGACTGGTGTGAGGTGATGCCTCATTGTAGTTTTGATTTGCATTTCTCTACTGATTAGTGATGTGGAGCATTCTTTCATGTGTTTGTTGCCTATCTGTATATCTTCTTTGGAGATTTTTCTATATAAGTCTTATGTCCATTTTTGGATTGGGTTGTTTGTTTTTTTGATACTGAGCTGCATGAGCTGCTTGTAAATTTTGGAGATAAATCCTTTGTAAGTTGCTTCATTTGCAAATATTTTCTCTTATTCTGAGGGTTTTCTTTTCATCTTGTTTATGGTTTCCTTTTCTGTGCCAAAGCTTTTACGTTTCAATAAGTCCCATTTATTTATTTCTGTTTTTATTTCCATTTCTCTAGGAAGTGGGTCAAGAAGGATCTTGCTGTGATTTATGTCATAGAGTGTTCTGCCTATGTTTTCCTCTAAGAGTTCTTTTTTTTTTTTTTTGCGGTACGTGGGCCTCTCACTGTTGTGGCCTCTCCCGTTGCAGAGCACAGGCTCCGGACGCACAGGTTCACAGGCCATGGCCGCTCTGCAACATGTGGGATCTTCCCTGACTGGGGCACGAACCCATGTCCCGTATATTGGCAGACGGACTCTCAACCACTGAGCCACAAGGGAAGCCCCCCCTCTAAGAGTTTTACAGTATCTGACCTTACATTTAGGTCTTTAATCCATTTTGAGTTTATTTTTGTGTATGCTGTTAGGGAGTGGTCTAATTTTATTCTTTTACATGTAGCTGTCCAGTTGTCCCAGAACCGCTTATTGAAGAGGCTGCCTTTTCTCCATTGTATATTCTTGCCTCCTTTTTGAAAAAGAAGGTGACCATATGTGCGTGGGTGTATCTCTGGGCTTTCTATCCTGTTCCATTGATCTATATTTCTGTTTTTGTGCCAGTACCATACTGTCTTGATTACTGTAGCTTTGTAGTATAGTCTAAAGTCAAGGAGCCTGATTCCTCCAGCTCCGTTTTTCTTTCTCAAGATTGCTTTGGCTATTCGGGGTCTTACGTGTTTCCATAAAAATTGTGAAATTTTTTGTTCTAGTGCTATTTCTGCATCTGGAAAATGAGGACTAGAAGTTAAATAAGTTTTAGATTTCATTCCATTTATAAAAGATGTAATTCTACACCTGTGATTTTCAAAGCATCCATTAGCAGATTTTACCAAATGATAAGAAATGTATTCTTTGTCTTTAAAATGGCCTAATGACAAAACATTTGTCATGTTTAAACAGCTATTCTTGAAGTTTGTTATTGCTGGAATTTACTCTATGAAACATGCAAAAGTACATGTAAGTTATTATACTGTTTTTTAAAGAGTATTCATTTACAAAACATTTCACACGTATAAGTCACAATGTATGAAATGTATCCTGCTCGCATTTATATTAGCTCTTGAGTGACACAAAATAATATAGAACTGATAAATAGAGAAATCATACTTCTCTGGCTTTTTATAGTTTACAGAGCAATTTCTGAAAGTGTCATCTCACTTAAGGTAAAGTTAGAACTTCAAAAAATACATGAATATGTTAATGTATTTTTTATATTGTATGTATCAGACATGTTTTATTTGATTTTTTAACAGTATATGTATTTTAAAAATCTGAATTAAGATTTTAAATATCAAATTATATTTTAAATACACAAGAATAGGAGACTGTTTAAAATAATCTGTGATGGGGCTTCCCTGGTGGCGCAGTGGTTGAGAGTCCGCCTGCTGATGCAGGGGACATGGGTTCGTGCCCCGGTCTGGGAAGATCCCACATGCTGCAGAGCAGCTGGGCCCGTGAGCCATGGCCGCTGAGCCTGCTTATCCGGAGCCTGTACTCCGCAATGGGAGAGGCCACAAAAGTGAGAGGCCCGTGTACCGCAAAAAAAAAAAAAAAAAAAAAAGAAGAAAAAAAAAATAATCTGTGATGGATTTTTCTTTATAATTTTGGTGATTTGTATTATGTATATTCTGAAAGTCAGCATGTTTTGTCCGTGGAGAGCCCCTTGCATAAAAATCAAATTTATTCCTAAGTGGTGATCTGTGAAAAGTCAAGCCATTTTTCCTCAAATGTGAGAGATACTTTCCTTCATATGTGGCATGCTTTCTTTTTTTTTTTTGCTTCTTGTTTATTTATTTACTTATTCATTTATTTTTTAAATGTTTTTATTGGAGTATAATTTCTTTCTTTTTTAAAAGGAGTATTATATCTATATGGTGATATAGAGATAAACAGGTGATATTGTAAATATAAATAATAGTGTTTGGCTATTTCTCAACATTTTCAGACTTTTAATTTAACATGTCATATTTATATATTTGATTTTTTCTCAAAGGTTATTTATCCCTGACACTCCCTGGTGAGGTACTTGAGGTAGAGTTATTCCTTGCACAAACTGCTTTAGAAAGTTTTCTTTTACTTTAAAAGGATGTGGGTGGTTTCAAAGTAGATAAGCAGAGAATAGGTATGTTACAATAACAGATTCATTTTATAACTCTAAGATGGTTTGAACTACTGCTTCGGTCATTGAGGGTTAGTGCATATTTGTGTATTTCTGTGTGTGTGTGTGTGTGTGTGTGTGTGTGTGTGTGTGTGTGTAATCTAATCATTATTTTTGCCTATACTCTCTCAAATTCTCTGGAAGGATGGGGGAGAAAAGTATTTTTTAAAGGCATGTGACAAAATGAAATAGTTTTTAAAAAATTTAGAAATAATTTTGATACCATCTTGGCTAAAATAATCTCCTAAAATAATCTCTGTGTCAGTCTGGTTCCCATTGTTTTATTTTACTCATCAGCACCTGAACTTATAATTTGGTGTGTATGTCTAAATGAAAGTGCCTGTTTGTTGTTTTGTTTCTGTCTTTCTCACATTCCCACTAGAAGATAAAACTCCATTAGAGAACGAATTTGCCATCCTTAGTCATCATTGCAACCACAGGCAACCACAGGACTCAGAACAGTGCTTGGCAAATGCATGAATGGATGGATACGGTTAAAGTCATATGTGCTAACGTCCACTCAACCAGCTATTCACAGTAGGGTTGTGAAGGGTGAGAGTCAAAAACACCTAAAGAATGGGAAGGTCAGGACATTTACAACATTTATAACATTATAACATTTATAACAAGCTAAGTAAATATTTCATGGGATTAGTGGTTAAGAGATTAAGGGTGTGGGCTTCCCTGGTGGCGCAGTGGTTGAGAGTCCGCCTGCCGATGCAGGGGTCGTGGGTTCGTGCCCTGGTCCGGGAAGATCCCACATGCCACGGAGCGGCTGGGCCCGTGAGCCATGGCCGCTGAGCCTGCGCGTCCGGAGCCTGTGCTCCGCAACGGGAGAGGCCACAGCAGTGAGAGGCCCGCGTACCGCAAAAAAAAAAAAAAAAAAGAGATTAAGGGTGTTAGCAAATAAAACTTGGGGTATGTGAGAAAAAAGCACTTTAGTCTTCTCCTATTTTAGATAAAAGCACAAAATGAAGTAATGTAGAAAACATTTAGGCCAGTGCCTGGCTTGCTGGTAGCAGCTCCAGTGGAGAAGGGGACCCTGCTCCTGCTACTTGGATGACCTTGGGGAAGGTGACACAGCTGAGGAGTTCTCATTCAAATCCGGGAGCACAGCAGAGTTCAGAAATGGACTTGAGAGACCTTTGATTCTCAATGACACTCAATTCTGAGCACAATTTCCTCCATCTGGGGCAAGTGCCCAATAGGAAATCTTACTTCAGGAAAGGGCTGTTCTTCACACTGTAGAAAGTTAATTGTGTTCTGCCTTTCAGTTACAGCACATCATAGGTAAGAATAAAGCTTTGCCCAGGAACCAAGGCTGTCAGCTTTGTCACCATCGACAGAGGGCGTGGGTGGCCGTTTTCATACTGTGCATTTGAACTTACAAGCAAATGGACTTGTAGCCAATCTTTCAAAATCCAAATGGAGGGGTTTCTGTGATGTGTTTCTCTTCAGAACTCTCTTAACTCTCCTGTTCCTCCTTGTCTTAGTTTTCTGTTGCTGGTGAAACAAATTGTCACAAACTTACTGGCTTAAAATAACTCACATTTATTATCTTACAGTTTTGGATGTCAGAGGTACAAAATGGGTCTCACTGAGCTAAAACCAAATGTCAACAGTGTGTTCCTTCTGGAGCATCCAGGGGAATCCTTGCTTTTTTTCCAGCTTCTAAAAGTACCCACATTCCTTGGTTCCTGGCCCCTGTCCATCTTCAAATCCAGCCGTAGCCGACCAAGTATTTCTCACATCATCTTATCACTGACACTGACATTTTTGCCTCCCCCTTCCCACTTATGGACCCTTGTGATTACATGGGATCCACTCAGATGATCTAGAGAAGGTTAGCTGATTAATAGCCGTAAATAACTCCACCTGAGACCTTAAGTCGCCTTTGCCATGTAATTAACATTTTCGTAGATTCTAGGCATTAGGAAACGTACACCTTTGGGAGACAATTATTCTGCCTACCACATTATATATTTTATTTATAAAGATTTGGGCTTTTCTAAAAATGAGCATATCTCTAGAAAAGGGACAATTCTACTTTCATGTGTGGTTGAAATGGCCTAGATCTAGGAAAGAAGAACATCTAAGCCTTTGTTTATTTCTAGTCAGTTTATTCTTCCAAGAGGACCAATCTCACGGCTGCTGGAATGAGATGAGGTCAGAAATGTCACAGCTGCACTTGTTTTTTTCCAATTCGACTTTCTGCTGTTTAGAAGAAATACCTATTCTCTTGTGAAGAAAGCAATCCCATTCATTGTTACAGGTAATTACCTATTTGCAGACACACAAGTCTCAGATAGGACTTTATATACATTGTTTTTTGGTACAGTCCCTGCATTTAGGGAACATTTGAGCTAGTGCTTTACATTTGCAAAGAACACAACACTTCAGGCACTTCCAACGTTTTTAGAAAATAAAATTAATAACAAGTCTTTTGAAATCGTTATTATCTGTCCAAGTGAGATTTAATAGTGACTCATATATTTGACCCTCTGTGGTAGATTCTAAATAAGAATTAATGTCTGTAATTAACTTGCAGTGGAATTTCACTTTATAATTGTGTGCAGGCAAAACCAACAGTTGCTTATTTTTTACTGTTTTTGTCAGTAACTGTTCCATCATATTGTTTTATGAGGCAATAATATAGCATCTAAGTAGAAAAATTCTAGGCACAAATATTTATCCTATTGAATAACAGAGAGATTTCCATCAATAAATCAGGAAATTAGATTATTATTCATGTGAGGCAGGCCCAAGTGAGACACGTAACTACAGTAAAAGCCATGATTAATGATGTTTGAATGTCAAAAGTTTGAACACTTGAGGTGAATTTATTAAATATCCAGAAATCTATAACATAATCCATACCTCAGACAAGCTGTCTGAATGTCTTTACATCACTCATCCAACACCTACTACACTGGGGAAGCTTCTGATTTATCTGACTTAATTATGTCCAAAACTATGTGAATTCATGGTATTCCTGACCAAAAACATGAATTTTTACTACTGACTCAAATCTAAAAATAGTTGTTTTTACTGAAAGAGTCCTTGAAGCTGTTGCTAAGGAACGAGCTTTGGAAAATGAAGAGAAAATATCATCGAAATCTCTTAGTTAAAAAGGAGAAAAATTCTGAAAAGCAGCCATTTCTCAGGGAAGCTGATATGTAGTGATCAACTTTTTCAGGCCTGGCCCATCCCGAGTTGTCATGCCATGAAACTGTCTTCTACTCGACTCTCTGTAATCCATGTTCTGATATTCACCAAGATGTCATCTGTTAGATTTAATAACAATTCACTTTTCAAATGTGAAGGTTTCAGGGAAGTCTAGAGTCCTCAGGCTACATTAAACACATATGCCTGATCCTTGCCTGTAGGAAATTAAATATCATGTTAGGATATCATATATATATATATATATATATATATATATATATATAACAATTACATTAGTGTCTTTGCCCATGTTAATTGTTACGGATGGACAGAAGGAAGAAAAGGCAACATTTGCTTGAATCTCTAAAATCACATATAGGAATTAATCTTTTCTTTTAAAAAAGTATTATTCACAATGCACAGTTGTCAGTTAGCCAGAGTCTTCTAAAGGCCTTACAATGTACTTAACAGTCGTTGGCTTGGTTAATTGCATTTTTGTTAAAATGACAAGTTTTCTTCTATTTGAGGACCTTCATGGAATGCTATAGGAGTCCTAGCTTCAGGCAGTGGCTTAAGTGGAAGCAGTGTAGAAGCAACCCTGCTCGCCCAAGGATTTTACAGACTGAAAACCTATTGGGAAAGCTAAGTTTTGAACAGTGAAAGTAGGAGAGGGGTAAAGACATGGTAGAATGGGGTGGTGATTAGCTGGGGAGAAGATGGCTGTCCATCATTAGCAGTGATAGGTTACTTAGCTAGGATCTATGGATTATTGTGTTTTTCTGAAGAGTCTGAATTATCTGCTCTCATTAGTCAAGTAGTGTTATTTTCACACTGACTCGTTTTAGAGTTATATTCGAGAATTGAGCAAAATCCAGTGAACTGACACCATGTCAGCATCCCCTACTGGTCCTCTGTTAAATAGATTGCCTCAGTTAAATGCATATGTGTCTTCTTTACCTGGGCTCAAGATATTTTTGTTATAAGAAATTAAAAGAACTGAGTACTTATTCTCAGAACATGACTAATATCTTAGTTCAATTTGATTATAAAAAATTTAAATATGATTGTAATTTTATCAAATTGTTACCATATTTGAATATTCTGTTGGTTATTCTTACCTATATTTAGCTAAACTCTAGAATGACTTTTTAAATTTAGTTTGTGTTCATTTGAGTAATTACATGGGACAACCAGCATTATGTCTAAAGGTCACTGAAACTGTTATTTCTGTACTGTTTGGAAGGATAATGTGAAGAATTTGTATTTTTACCAAGTAGCCATCTTACCTAAATCTTGCACATTACCAGTTGGAATGATGAACTCCGTGTTGCAACTAGTAGGCATGTTTTTTAAAATTATTACTAAAATAACTAACCTTAGTGTGAAAAGTTCACTGCCTGAAGGTGGGACAAAAGATAGTATGATTTTGTCTTGTTAAGATACAGACTTGTTATCCTAATGGAGAGGATGGGAGAAGTTCTCTACAGAAGTTTCTGTATAAGGCTTTCCTTTATAAGGAGTTACCACAAAAGAGCTAAAAGAAACTTGCTGCAACTGTTTTCTAAACGAAGCAGATAAAAATTAACACTGATTGATCCCATCAAGAAGGAGTCAATAGCTGTTGCAGAGACAAATTTCAGATCTTAAAATAATATTGGACAGGGAAAGATTCTAGAAGCCCTCACCCTTAGAGAATGCTTGTGGTGGGGTTCGTTTGCCGAAGGAAAGGTCAGGAAGCCAATGTTTCCTGCTGCTTCCATCACAGGGAGTAGCTGGTGATGTTTTCCTCCATTTTCTCTTAAAGATTCACTCACCAAGTGAACAACTTCATGAAGCCCATTTCAGAAACTTCCCATTGAGAAGAATAGCGTCAGGTTATAGGGGCCTGTTACTAAAAAACCCCTCAACACTTAGGGTAGCACATAGGTTTCAGTTCTTCTGCTAGCCCTCATGAACCGTTAGAGACTTCCTGACAGGACAGTGTTAGGGCAGTGTCTTGACAAAATTTAGAAGGTCATGTTCAGGTTTGTTGAGGCAGGATGTTATGATTAGTTAGAGATATCCTTATGGATGAGGGTGTAGTGCTATAGGTGTAGCCTGAGTCACTCTTAGCAGCTAGAGTTCAGGTAATAAATATCTATATCCTTAACTCCAAGGGTACATTTTATGGCGATATGGATGGAGAAATGTTGATACTATTAGTCCAAAAGATAAAAGGTTTAATCCAGAGATGGAGACCGTGATTTGTTAACTGGCCCTTAGAGTCATGACATAGATTATACCTGATAAAATAGGATAATTAACAAACCTTGTTATTGGGGGCAGGGGAAAAAAGATGAAGTGAGGTATTGTCATCTTTTGTCCAGAAATTCTAGTGAATCTAAATCTAACTGAACATTTCCTTATTTCCTAAAAGTAAATATAGTTCATGATATATATTATACATTATTTTTGAGCATTCACAATAGGCATTCAATACACATACTTGTGTATAGTGTTCTTTGAGTTTTAATCGTCATGTAGGTGTAGAGTTGGTTTCCACAGAGAACACTCATCTTCCATCTATGTCTATGTCCTGGCCCGTCCCAAGCCCACGATGGCTGCTTGTCCTACAAACACAACTGTACTCAGAGCCTGGACCCTGAGTCTCAGGAGCGACCCAGCCTCCAGGGTCAGGCCTTTCTCTTCACTCCTACTTCTGGTTGCAGCATCTAACTCTTCTTTGGTTCACTGACACTTTATCCCTCTTGTGAGAATCACAGTAGTGCTGTGGACAATCACATCAGTACGTTTCCCAGAATGGCATTTGGCAAGGAGCATCATACATGGGCCATGGTTTTATAGTGCAGGTTGGGCTCACTGGAGCCCAGACACTTTTCTTTTTAATGTCTTTCCTTCAACAAATGTCTTTCTAAAGATCTCGGCTGAAGTCTCAGGGGCTCCAGCCTAGGTTATTTAGGGAATAACTTCTAAATAATCACGTGCATACACACTGAACAAGCAGTAGTCAAATTAATACAAGATTAAGGAAAACCTCCCAAAGATGCATTCATGTTAATGACCTTCTCCAGACACAATGGGAGATGACTCTCTTTATATTTAGATAATAAAGAGCCTTCTCAAGTTAGTTTTTCAGAACTAAAGAAGAGACTCATTCCACAGGCACAACCAAAGTTGCAGCCCAAACTAGTTGTAATTTTAAAATGATAGTTCCTTCATAGGTTATGCCCTTCAAGGTTAGCATACAACCAATCAAACAACAACAAAAAAATTAAATATCCTGTAAAAATTTATATTTTTTAATTGAAATATATTTGATTTGCAGTGTTGTATTAGTTTCAGGTGTATAGCAAATTGATTCAGTTATATATGTTATATATACACACACACATATATGTGTGTATATATATATATTCTTTTTCAGATTCTTTTCCATATAAGTTATTACAAGATACTGAGTATAGTTCCCTGTGCTATACAGTAGGTCCTTGTAGGTTATCTATTTTATATATAGTAGTGTATATCTGTTAATCCCAACCTCCTAATTTATCCTTCCCCCTTTTCCCCTTTGGTCACCATCAGTTTATTTTCTATGTCTGTGGGTCTCTATATTTTTTTTTCTATATTCTTTTAAAAATTTTAACTAACAAGCATATTTTGTTTTTGTTGTTGTTTATTAACAAAATTATACTGTTGTTAATAAGTATATAGACTCTCCTGATCTCTTCACCATAAATAATCTCTTCTCCCACAGACCTTCCACACAGCCCTTTGACCCTCTCTTGTGTCCCTGGCTTTTTAATCCTTTGGGTACTTCCGTCTTTATATTACACTGTAAACTCCATGAGGACAGAGACAAAGTGATTTTTATCTCTGGGACTCTCCTCACACTGCTGTATCCTCCTTTCAGTAAACATGCCTCCATTTTTGGTAAATAGATGTCTTTTTGTGTAACTGTTTCTTTTTTTTAACTTTTTATTTTATATTGGAGCATAGTTGATTATCAATGTTGTGTTAGTTTCAGGTGTACAGCAAAGTGATTCAGTTAGACATATACATGTATCTATTCTTTTTCAAATACTTTTCCCCTTTAGGTTGTTACATAATACTGAGCAGCGTTCCCTGTGCTGTACAGTAGGTCCTTGTTGGTTATCTATTTTATATATAGCAGTGTATACATGTCAATCCCAAGCTCCCTAACTATCCCTCCCCCCAACACCCCGGTAACCATGAGTTCGTAACTGTTTCTTAAGAGTCTTGCATTATGTAAGACTGCTGCTTTAGAGCAAATAGTAGTAGAATCTCAAGGCTACTGGGCTGCTACCTTTAATGCTCATGATCGCTGACATAGAGGTATGAGGGTGGTGGTTCTCATGTGTGTAAGAATGTCAGATGCAGATGTGAGCAGGTTACTTTGCACCCTGCACCACGAGTTTTCTCATCCATGAAATGAGGATGCTAATGGTACCTTCTTAGTGTGTTGTAAGGATATTTGAAAATATTTCATAAAAAGCTTTTAGAACAGTATCAGACGCGCATGTTTCTTACTCAAGAAAGCTTAGCTGTTACTACTGACATTGCCTTGGCAGTCGGAAAGAATAATATCTTAAGTCAAGCCCCAGGGGAAGAATTAAATATACTAAAAATATACAACATCTAGCCTAGGCTTCTCTGTCAGCAACTTGTTATTTGTTTAGTGAGTTCAATTCAGATATCTTAGTTTTGCGGCGTGCGAGCTGCCGAACTTCAGTAGCCCCTTGACACAGGCTCGGCTTATATAGCGGCATTGCTAGTTTCTAGGATTAAAAGAAAGTAAAGGTTACACTTACATAAAGAAAAGAACAACTATATCCTGTGAGAGATCAGTAAAAAACTAAACTAATAAACTAGAAGAAAAGGAACTTAAAATAATAAAATGTCTTGCTTGGTCCAGGAAGCTCTCTAAGAAACATACACATATCCTATCCCCGAGTTCACAGCTGCTGCGGTCGCTGTAGGGACTTGACCCTGAGATGTCGGCCCTGGCTCTGTCCTCACTGCAGTGAGAAGCCCCTGGAGCAGCCTGGTGACCAAAGAGCAAAGAAACGGCTGTGAATTTCAGAAATTACCGCTAGGGACGAGCGTGCTTTCAAGTCCTTTATGTTGGGTTCACTTCACAACCATTTCCTCAAAACCACCCTTCAGGAATTCCACTGCTATCAGTTCTTCTGACTAACTTCTTGTCATTTGTATGTTTATTTTGTTGGTTTTATTTGTAGCCTAAAGATTTTGGTTTGATCACAGCAAGGGGAACTATTCCCCCAAAGTTATGGAAATAGTACAAATGATTAGATGTCAAACTGGAATTTACCTTTTCATCATTAACCACGTACTCTGTTCCGCGTCATTCTCAAAAATAAGATACTGAATGTTTCTTTTCTATTGTGACATATTTTACCAGGAATACATATTTTGATACATTCTGGACAAAAAGAGCTATTAATATTAGATATTGGCTTGACGAACCTAATCCGTAGCATCTGGCTGAGCAATCTGAAACTTACAACTCATTGATATGGTGAAAGGACGTTGGTAGCTGAATTTTCCCTGCTGCTATTGAAAACATCATCACTCTGCTGATGCTGCATGAAAGATATTACCACGTACTTTATCATTAAGTTTTGTCTGTCATGTTCTATTATCATGATATCATAGAAATATATTAACATAATTATTTTATTCAGAATGCTTCTCCTTTTGACATATTCTGGATTTTCAGTCTACTAAGTAAAAAAGTTGTCTGTTAAGAAGACAACAACAGAAGTCCTGACAACTTTAAAGCTGGAAAAGGTATAGAATTAATAGAAAGTAGACATCAATGGTAAAAATTACCATAATACTTAGGTAAATCATGAGAACTGTGAAATTTGAATTGAATAGAGAGAATTAAAATAGCAATATTTTTGACTAAAGTAAATTTTGTCATATGGTTTAAATCTCAAAATAAAGTTTTTAGTTCCCTTTAGATATGAACAGGTTATTTAGACCATTATTTCCTTTCATACACTCCTCTGGGACCCAACAAGACCTTAATATAAATCTTACTACTAATTCTCTTTCCCAGAGATGTCTGAATTTTAAAGCAGGTACTGCTTTCAGCAGACAACAGACATTTAAATGAGAGTGCCTTTAAGCATAATGAAATTTATCTGAGTTTTAATATGCCCTCTTGAGACTGTAGCAACGCTGGTAAGCAGTCACTTGTTCTGGCAGAAGAAGGTCACTGTGCACCTTATTGTAGTAATGTGTTTGGAAAGCAAGTTGAAAGTAAAAGGGGAAATTGCTTCCCTTGATCCATTCATGAAATTTCTTTGTGATACCAAACCAAAATGGTTTTAGAAAGATAAAAAAAAGTCGTGGCCCCAAAATGGCGAAGTTCATAACTGATTATTGAATAAGAATGACTTTGAAAACAAAACTTTAATTGAATATCTACTGTTTATAATATACTATGCTAGGGTTATAAAACACCCTTGAGGAACCTTTAATATCTTTAGGAAATGACACATAGGTGAAAAAAAATAGTCTTTGTCTAATGCAGTACCCGTTTAGAAAGTGAGACCATCGTAAGTGGCCTCTGTGAATCAGATTCTCTTCAGACGTAACCTACTCTTTGTTTTTTTGGCAAAGTGCAGTCGCTTATCCAGGTTAATGAGAGGACCACCAGCAATAACAGGTGGATGGGTTATACCCACTGTTGGGATGACCCAGATGCTCCTTTAGTACATACCAAAGTACAAGAATTTTAGTTTTCTTTTAGGCTGTACTTCTACTAGCCCTTACCAACACCCTATGTAATTTATTTTTGGTAAAGTTATCAATAACTGATTAGTCTTTGGGCGTTAGAATTTATGTAGGTCAAAAACATATCATCTTTCTTTAGGTAAAATTCCACTATCTGTTGCATAGCACCCAGAATGCATGTATCCTGATGAGCTCTCCTTAGAAGGATACCCTAAAGTGACCAAGCTACAGTTTCCCTGGGTCTGCTCCCAGGTGCAGGAATCAGGCACATTTATTATTCTTCCTTGATAGGAAGTTAATTTCAGATCTGGGGCAACTATAGTACAAGTAGTGCCTCGGACATTGTATTCTACGGGAAAGCAAGGGAGCTCAAAGACTAATGGGATCACGTTAAGAGGAACGATGACCCAGTTTGAAGATGTTCCTACTGGATAAATTATGAGATATTTGAGCATCAGAAAATGATAATGTCTACAATTGATTATAATATACGGTATAAAATACCCACGAACCCTAATCATAATAAATACCTACATGTGTACCTATGTATGTACATACATACGTAAATGAGAAGGGGGCAAAATAACTTCTTCTGTGAAAGATGTGCTAGATATAAAAGTCTATGGAATGATCGAATTAGAAATTCAACATTCATACCTGATTCAGGGAAGGGTATTCATTCAGTGCTAAAACCATCATATAGATGGTCGTTGGGGAGCAGGATTTTAAAATGTTGGCAAATCCGGCTCAGACTGCAAAGAGAAAATGTACATTGACTACAGAACTGGCCGTCATCATCTGAGCCAAATCAGTACATTTACAGTTGACTATCAGTAATAGTGGGATATAGACAGTGCGATGATTTTTCACTTTCTGATATGATGCATCATGAAGAAAATTATTAGTATTCTTGCTAATAATGTTAACCTGAATCTAATAAAGTCTCTACACTCCATTCCAGAGCCTAGCAAGGAGGGAGGGAGGGAGGACAGGTGGGAAGGTTACCTTCTTCCTCTCTATTTCTGCCCTACAACAATTTCTCTCTTGATGTATGAATCATTTTTTCTGCCAAGCACACAGACAGCTACCGGTTTTCGTTTATTTTGTTTTATTTTGTTCTATTGGCTGTTATGTGTAGGATTTCTTACTATTAGAATTTAGTACATTTCAAGGGGTGATTTAAAAATTAGTGTTAATATGTAAGATTTGGAAGTAAATGTCCTCTTGTAATTTTTCTGGCAAGGAATAGTCGTTCAATGCATTCCGGAGAAAAGCATTTGCTTTTCTTAATAGGAATTTATATGACGTGTCTTATGTGTATTCAGTATAGAAACTTCACGTGAAAAGTTACATTTTTATGTAAAGCTATTTAATTCACTGAAGGCCACTCAAGAACTGTGCTAATTAAAATGTGCTATTTAAAGGAGTGAAATATTATGAGCTACTCAGAGTAGCGGATGCAGGAAACTAGTTTGCAAACAGGGCCATCATCAGTAGAATTTTAAAAGGTTTGCTATCCTTCCCTCTGATAATTCTTAGAATTTCCAGCGTCAGACTATAAAAGTACAGTCACAAATAGTTTCCTAATCTGTTTACCCGTTACCTTACAAAAGAGGCAAGTATAAATTCATATTACTAATGTAATATTAATTTGTTTTTCTCAACCAGAGCTTAGAAACTATCTTTTTCCTTAATGAGCATTATGCCACCATCATAAAAACTGCTCTTTCAAGTTTTACGACAAATTAGGTTTACAATTATGGGATCACATTTCTAAACATCAAATGTAATTTGCTCTGACAGGAGAAAATTTTTCCTGTAGACAAATATTCAAGCTCTTCCATTGTTTAATGGCAAATTAAATAGAAAACTTTTCATACCTGCATGTACTTTATTTAGCTTCCTTCCATCTGCTCTGCAAATGTCCTTATAAAACTGTATCCCATGGCAACCCCCAATGGCATTTTAGCTCCCTGACTCCCAAGTGAGCTAGTCTCTCCCAGGGAAACCACCTTAGCACTTCAAGGACAGCATTTTTCATTAATTTAGAAGGGGCTTGATTGGTGAGGACCCCTTCCACAATTTCCATGATTGCATATATGTTCCTTTATATGGATAAGAAGGTACTTGATTTTCATATGGTTTGTGAATCATGTTTCAATTCCAAAGAAGAGAATGAATCCCATCATTTCACAACATCACTACTCTACTGTCTGTAGACAAAGAGATAATCATTTTTATCAATGTGAAAAAGTCTCTGTCCTAGAAAGTTACTTGGAAGAAAAGCTTATACATTTAGAATTTTAGGGGGAAGAGAAAAATTCGAGTCCATTTACTTATAATACATAACTATATCATTAACTTGTTAATTATTGCTGAGAGGTTTATGGGTCCTGGGAGGGACTGTGAGCCCAAAGCAGTCAATTTAGGATCTTCCCAGGGGGTCACTTACAGCTTTAATTATTTAGAGGTTATTTACTCTCTCTAAACCTCAATTTTCCAGTTTAGAAAATGGGTGTAACTTCGCAGGGTGTTGTGAAGACAATGGGAGATTCTTATAAAAACTCTTCGTGGGCTTCCCTGGTGGCGCAGCGGTTGAGAGTCCGCCTGCCGATGCAGGGAACACGGGTTCGTGCCCCGGTCCGGGAAGATCCCACATGCCACAGAGCGGCTGGGCCGGTCAGCTATGGCCGCTGAGTCTGCGCGTCCGGAGCCTGTGCTCCGCAGCGGGAGAGGCCACAGCAGTGAGAGACCCGCGTACCGCAAACAAACAAAGAAGCAAAAGCTTTTCGTTAACAACAAAGCACTATGCAGGGTTTATTATTACACTCTCCTCTTCAACATTTAATAAGTGTAAGCTGTACACAATTAAAACATAACAATGATATTGTAGCTTTAAGCACTTTATTCAAAATAATGAAATGAGTGAAATTCTAAATGAAATCATTGTTGGCATTTGAAATCATGAGAAAGGAGCAGTAAACTGCTTTCTACGTAGTCTTATGAAACCAAAGCACTCTGTATTTGAATTTAAAATTGCTTTTGTACCTTTGAATACACATCCATATTTTAATAACTTTTCAAATCATAATTATTTTGAAAAATGCTTTAGCATGCTGTTGTGACAAACCGCTATGAAGAAACTAAAATTCATATGTGCTTAAAAAGATATGTTTATTTTTTTTAAATTTTTATTCCCTTTTTCCTTTCAGATGTTATCATTGGTGCTTAAAGTTAGAATGATTATGTTTATAAAAGTAATGTGTGACATTTGCATTCTAATGAGTCTTAACCAAAACATTATGCTAATTTATTTCATATGCTTTTACAACACTCTAGATTGTAAATTGTAAATATACTTGATCAAAATTCAGTAGCGAAGGATTTAGTTTCTAAAATAAATGTGATGATTTTAGAAAACTTTTTAAACTAGAAATTTACTTAGAACAATAATTCATTAAAAACACCAACATTTGATTGTGCCAACTGATATGGAAGAAACTGGGAAAAATCTACACTGAGCCAATATTTCTGTATATAATAAAAATCATATAGTGAGTAAAATCATATTGTGAGTACATAATACAATTATATAATTAGCTAATATAGAGAAAAGTTCATATAAGAAGTTGGAGGTGCTTATCACCGAACTTTTCAATGACCATTCTGAGAGACTATGACAGCCTTCTGGATAATTTATTCTCAGATAATTCATTCCAGCTTCCAAATTAGGAGAGTCTCAAATACTTTTCTATTTTCGCTTAACTGCAAACAATCAGAGTAGGAAAGTACAGATTCATACTAGTAAATTATATTAATTGGTTTCCTTAATCAGTTTTTCAAGCTATATGTTTTCTTAAAGAGTACTACCAAGCCACTCTAAAACATTTTATGAAGTTTTAAAATAAATTAGGTTTATCACTGTGAGATTGAGTTTCCAAATGACAAATTACATCTGTTGTGACAGGAACTTCTTCCTCCTTCATCTTAATCACTACTATTCTGTTGTAGAACAGAAAGAGAAAATCACAAAAAATCTACATTTCCAGATGGGCTAATATTTTGCTACAATAACACTTTCAGTTTCTCTGTGTCAACCGTTTCTCCTAGGAGCCCTACTGCCTTTCAGTTGAGAGAAGTATTTAAAAATCAAGATCTACATTCTTTATTGTCCCCTGCTTTCCCTTCATTTCCCTTCTCTTTCTAGAAATCTAGTTCAACAGCCATTAGATGGGACCAAACAAGGAGGGCATCTGTTCCAGGGGCAGGTTGAGCTGTGAGAGGACAGAACAGGGCTTGGAGTTCAGGAAGGGTAAAGCGGACCGTGATGGAGTGTGAGGTGTGGGTGTTGGGGACCACGTCAAGGGGCAGTTCCATGCCGGGTTTTGGAGCCCGTAGAGGGGACGTCCATGAGAGGAAATGGAGCAGAGATGGTGACTGTTCTTTCATGTTGGCAAAGGAGTATCTTCAGTTTAGAGTGGGATCACTCGGTTGATGTGTAAATCCATGAACACTTCTGTAGGATTTTGCAGAGATGCCGTCGTGCTGAGTTCTCATCAGCAGTGTTTGTGTGTGTGTGTGTACGCACACGTTGCTTCCTTACAGCTTTGCTGAGGTGTGTTCTCAATAAATTTTTTTTTTTTTTTTGCTAACCTGAGAAATGAGGGATAGTATCTTTGGGTATTTTTAAACTGTATTTTTTTTATTATGAGTACATGATTTCATGTGTTTAAAGGTCATTTTTATATCTTTTTCTTGTGACTCCTCTGTTTATACTTTTTGAGCATTTCTAAGGCATTTGGGGGTTTTAAATACTTTTCTACATAGTTAGAAAGAATGTGGTCAGTACTCATAGCTATTTGTCTTAAGAGCTTATAATTTATCTTTCGAATTTGTGTATGGTTCATTTTATTATTTTAAAAACGTAAGTGAATGTATATGTATTTTAAAACATAGGTGAATATATCTGTGTTTTCTTTAATTGCTTCTGGATTTTATGTCATTTTTGGAAAATTTGACCTCAAAGTTACAAGGAATTAATGCATGTTTTCTTCTGGTGCATGTTTTTTTCTTTGTTTGTTTTTGCTTTTGAGTTGGATGTCTGATCTACTTAAAGTAATTCTGCTCTGTAGTGGTATAGATCCAGCTTTTTCCAGATGGCTACACATTTTTATTTAAAAGTCCATTTTCTCCCAGAGTTATATTGATGAATCTGATTCTCGAATGTCTTCTCTGGGTGTATTTATGGCCAGCACAATACTGTTTTAGTTATAGAGGCCTTATGACACATCTTACTTTCACTAGGGCTAAGGACTCTCATTTCTTTTGAAATGTTTTCTGGCTATTCTCCACTGTTGATTTTTCCACTTGTATTTGAGAGTCAACTTGTCCAGCTTTAGAAGGAAAAACAAAAAAGAAAAAAACACGAAAGAAGAAAAGATAAACCTCTCATCATTTTGTGGGGATAATTAAAAATGCATATATTAACTTGGATAAAAATTATTGTTTTATGTTTACTTTGCATCTTTCATAAGTAATTTAAAGTCTTTTTCATATAGATTGCTTTTTCCTTGATAAATTTATTCCTAACCATTTGATCTTTTTGTCATTGTTGTTGTTTTATTGTAACTGAGATATTTCCTTGCATTATATCTGGAAATATGCAGCAAGACCATTGACTTTCAATGTCCATTTTACATTTTTCTATCTTACTAAATGTGTGGTTTTAACATGGGTTGTAGCATTCTTTCAGCACATGGGTTTTGCATGCAAACCATTCCCCCACAAATAGGCATAGTCCACTTCTTTCTTTTCAATGTTATGTCTCTAGTTCTTTTCTCCTATCTGATTACTTTGGCTACTAAATCAAATAGTAGTGAGCACCACTGTCCTGCTCCTAACTTTAGTGAGAAAGCTTGATAATTCTCTATTAAGATTTTGCCTGGAATGAATGGGTTGGGAACAGAACCAAAATGAATCCTTTGACCCTACTGACTGAAAAGCAAGCTTATTCAAACTCTTTGTAACATTAACTCAGGGAATATATAGCAGTATACCAGATTCAACATAAATGTGAATTTCTCTTTACTGAGCTGAGTACTCTGTACCAGGTAGTTGGAATTGTCTTTTTGTAAATATGTAATTCATGATGTGAAGCAAACAGTGCAAGAGAATGAGAAGAGAGGATAAAAACTGAGGGCTACCAATCCACTGGCTTCCCTGAGCTGAGATGGTTCACATCCTTACCTGCCAAGCCGCATTTCTCAGAAACATGTGCCTCCTAGAAATGAGTGGTGACTGGGATTTACAAGACTCTTGACATGCATGCTGTGTTGCCTGTTTATACACCCTTTCTCCCAACTTTACTGAGGTATAATTGACAAATAACATTGTAAAATAGTTAAATTGTACAGCATGATGATTTGATATACATATACATTGTGAAAGAATTTCCCCTTCAAGTTAATTAACACCTGTTACCTCACATGTTTGCTTTGTGTGTGTGTGTGAACATTTAAACAACTTTCAATTCTACAATACAGTGTTATCAACTAGTCACCATCCTCAGATCTTATTCATCTTATAACTGAAAGTTTGGATCTTTTAGCAATCAACATGATTTATGAACTAGAAATTGGTCTTGGTTAAAGCCTATTGTGTCTCATGAGCTTGGCTGTCATTCTGAGGTTACAATGTAGAGTAGGAGTTACAGTGACTTTTGGGTGAGATGTATTTACTTTATGATGTTAAGTATGTATTTATCAATTCCTATCCATAATTTTCTTATTAAGAGTGGATGTTGAATGACAAAAACATATTCAGCACTTAAGATGACCGTAAAGTTTTTCTCCATAAATCTATTTATATGATGAATGCTGTTAATGAATTTCTTAGTATTAAACTACCTTGCATTCCTGGAGTAAATCCCACTCTATAATGATGCATTAAGTTTTTTTAATGTGCAGTTGGATTCTATTTGCTAATATTTTACTTATGATTTTTCATGAATGGGCATATATAGATTGATCTGTAGTTTCTTATGCAGTGCAATTTTATCAACCTTTGGTACCTCTTATATTCACTTCATAAAAATAACTTTAAAATATTTCTTTGTGTATTCTCAGAAACAATTTAAATAGTCTTGGCTTTATTAGGTCTTTTCAGATTTGATTGATTTCATTTGTGAAAATATCTGAGCCTGGTTCTTTTGTGTGTAGTATTTGTTTTATAACTTTATTTTTTCTGTAGAAATAGCTCCACATAAGCATTTTTCTGTGCTTTGTTACATTTTTTAAAATATGTTTGTTTATGAAATTATCCATTTCAGCTAGAATTTCAAATTTATTCACATAAACTTGTGAAAAGAGTCAAGATTTTTGAACATTATCAGTTTCAAAAGTTATTCCTCCTTATTACTTCTCAGGTGGTGTCATTATGATTCTGTTTTCTGTTCATTAGCTTAGTTCATGGTTTTGTTGTTTTTATTAATTTTTTCTCAAAAGATTATTACTCCTTGAAATTTTTTTTTAATTTCAATTTTTGCATTATCTTTATATGTTCTTCCTTTTGCTTTCTTTTGGCTTAATTTTTCCCCCAAATTTTGCATTTTAATATTTGATGCACTTATTTTTACTTTTCATATATACTGACCTATGAATTTAAAGATATGACTTTCCTTTGATTAATGCTTTTATTATATCCCATAGATTCTGATATCCTAATTTTCATTATCATTATATTTTGAAATATTTCAATTTTGGTGTAAATTATCCCTTCTAAATAAAATTGCATAAATTTTTTAAAAATTTGAGGTGACAGAGACTTTAATAATTTTTGGTATTAATTTTTAGTTTTATCTCATTGTGACTAGAAAATATTGATTGTCTTATTTCTGCTATAAGAGTTGCTAAGGTTTTTAAGGACCTAGTATATGGTCATTTCTTATTAGTATGAAGAAGATGTGCCTTTTTTGGGGGGGATATGCAAAAAATCTTTAGTAGTTAACCCATATTAATAAAACCCTTATTAATATATAAATTGTATACATTTATATTTTAAAAATATGTTTCCCACTTGGGTCTTGGTCTGAAAGTCTTGTATTATTAGTGTTTTCCTATTAATTTCTTCCTGAATCTACTTGTTTTGTTTATTTTGAAGGTGGTTCTAGTGTTACTGCATTCAGATATTTATAACTTATAAATTCATTTTTATTTTTGGTCTTTAGCATTACAAAATGTTCTTTGTTGCCTGTTTTAGTGTTTTGGTATCTACATTTTACTTTCTTACATCAGAATTAAAAACTAATGGCATTTGGCTGGCATTTTATTTGATTTGCATTGGGTGGAGCACCTTTGCACATCCTTGTAATATTTTGCTTTTCTGAACAATTTTGTTTAGCTGTGGCTCTTGTATACAAAATAGAATTGTATTTAGTTTTTTAGAAAAAAATACAAAAGTGAATTAAGCATCTTTACATTTATTTATATATTTTTAATTTTTTTATATTTCATGGGATTTGCATCTTTTTCTAGTGATTATATTTGTTCTAAGACTTGTTACCATGCTATCACTACTTTCCCCTCACTTATCTTTCCACTATTTGGCTTGTCAGGATTAGCATTAAATAATATCCATTATTTACCTCTTCCTACACGGGAATTAGACTAGTATCTTCCTTCTCCTTCTCTTCTCATTTTTTAGTTTAATTATTTCTACTGTAATTATTTCTACTGTTATTTGTACTGTATCTAAATTCATAACCCTTCCTTACTAAATTCTTCCACAAATGTCCCAACCTATCTTTTTGGCTAGGTTCACAAATAAATACTGTATACAATGCTCATCACTGTTTTTTTTTTTTTTAATCAGAATTTTCCTAATCATCTCTTGATTAGACCTACTTGATCAGGATTTGCATTTTATAAAGGTCCCTAGATGATATGTATGCCCATTAAAATGGGAAAAGCATTGACCTAAAATAATGAGAAAGTTATTATTTTTTAGTATTGTAAAATATTCTCTGGAAGTATGAATTATTCTGTTATTTAAAAGAGACATTGATTTGGCATGTTGGTATGGATTATAACTTTGGATAAAGATGGACTAACGGAATTCATGGTCAAATTAAGCCATCTTTTTAATTCTGGCATTTTCTAAATGGCATAGATTAGTATCAATGTCAAGAGATTCAGCCCTTATTACCTTGGTTTTTCCTAATGCTTTCAAGGGATACACACACACACACAAATGCACACACCGACTTTTTGCATTTTTTTTTTCTCTAAAACAATACTGTGCAATAGAACTTTCTTGGCATGCTTTCTCTCTGCAGTGTTCATTACAGTTGCCACCAGCCACATGTGGCTATCGAGACTTGGAATTATTGAGAACTTGAGAATTTTTATTCCTTAAATTTAAATTTACATGTGGCTAGTGACTACTTCATTAGAAAAACTCTAAAACATAAACTGGTAAACTATGGCCTGCTTTTGTATGACCCATGTGCTAGAATTTTTAAAATGTTTTTAAAGGATTGCAAATACAGACACAGAATGCGCAACACAACAGTATTGTGACAGTATGCAGTCTGCAAAGCCTACAGGCTCTTACCCTCTGGCTCTTCACAAAAAGTTTTCAGACTCCTGCTCTAAAATGTTAATTTTACTTAATACAGCATGCAGAATTAAGAAATAAATTTAAAAGCAGATATTTTGGAAGGTGCACCATCATCTAGCCTTGTCATCAAGAGATTTATTTGAAACAGTGCATGATAAACTTTGAGTTTTTCGTGGTGTGTAGGCATCGATTTAACTTTCCCATGGAATATTTGTAATGTTTTAATGTTTATGATTGACAAATATTCAATATCATTTAAAATTTAATTGAAGCCAAGGAAAGTTGTTAAGATCTTCAACCTTATAAGACAAAATCAGGTATGTCCGAAGAAATTTGTGCTGTGTTATTAAGTATTCATGCTTACAGACTAGACAGCAAAAGAATTTAGAATTCCTCAGTTTTTCTTTGAGTATTTTCTCCTGAAATCAAAATTTTGCTGAAATCTATTATGTTTTCTGTGTATTTTGTGGCAGCTATGGCGTCTGCTTAGCCATCAGATTTCCCCCTATATTTGGAATTCAAGAATCTACAAAAAATGTACCTGTTGTTGTACCTCCTAGAAAAAAATATCTCAAAAATGTTTACATAAAAAGTCAAAATTTCAAATGATCAAATTCTCAATAATTATATTTTGTTATACAATGCTTATAGTATGAGCTGCATGTAAAATAATTTGAGTAACATTTAGCATTTCCTTCCAAATGAATGATTCATTACTTTTGCAATAAATCTAATTATTCAGTTTGGTGTATCATTCCTTAAATGATGTGTCATACTAATTGATGCTAGTGTTCTTAGTCTGAATAAACATTCTTTCATAATATTAACAAGTTTTACTATGATCTTTGCCAAATGCTGAAAATTTCCATTATAACTCTCATAAAATTTCTTTGGATGATATTCTGTACACAGTTGCCTTGCCAAAACCAAATTTATGTATATTATATGATCAAGAACTTATCCTTTCTTATTTTCATTTAGGGTCTGTTCTGCAACAAAAATAGTTATTGATTTTTACAAATTAGATTTTAATTTTAAGTACCTAACACTGTGATAGCTATCCAGCTCACTTTGTTCATGTTTACTCACTGCCTATAATTGATTTTGTTCATTCTCAACTGATTCAGAGATTTTATATCTGCAGAAATTCAGACTAACTGCAAGTTGCTTTGCATAAAGGAACCAGAATATAGTCATTTTTTTTTCATTTGAAAAAATCAGAGTGTAACAAATATCCCAAAACCTGAGCTATCTTTTGTATAGTCAAACTTTCATTTATGAAATGGATGATTTTTCAGCAAGAGTAGCTCATGATGAATATTTTAAAATATGTCTACATTCTGGGATTTTAAGGGAACACATTTGATTTGATGGTTTTTTTAGGATTTTTTTTCTCTGCTTGTTTTTGTTGAAAGTCACTAGTCATTGCAGACTAAGAGATGGGCGATAATATCATATCCTGCTCCATCAATGATGACTTATGCTACATTCTGCTAAAATTAATAGCTCTGAGGTTCTCGCTCCTGTTTTCTTTTTGATCATTGAATCCTCATTCTTCAAAAATATTTTTGATGTTCCAAATAATTTCCTTTTTATTTTTTTGTGTAAGGTTTTCCACTTTTTGTTTACTTGTCTCAATGATTTCTATTATAATAAAATACGTTTATTACAATGATTGTATTCTAATAAGTTTATCATAAATTTTTTTTGTGTTTCTAATATTTAGGGAAAATAATAAAATAATTTGATATGCTTTAATATATAACCTGTATTGGAAATAAACAGCAACTTTTAACACAGCATTTAATAGTGGTACTGACCAACTGTTTACACTAAGAAAATAGCTATAGGGCTTCCCTGGTGGCGCAGTGGTTGAGAGTCCACCTGCCGATGCAGGGGACACGGGTTCGTGCCCCGGTCCGGGGGATCCCACATGCCGCGGAGCAGCTGGGCCCGTGAGCGGTGGCCGCTGAGCCTGCGCGTCCGGAGCCTGTGCTCCGCAACGGGAGAGGCCACAACAGTGAGAGGCCCGCATACCGTAAAAAAAAAAAAAAAAAAAAAAATAGCTATAATGAGTGGATCATTATACAGTAATTTTAATTTAAACCTATGTTAGTATTTACTTTTGGATTATTAATGATTAATTAATAACACTTATGTAATGATTTGTATGATATTTAAAGCACCTTCTAGATTTAATTGGGGGCTCAGCAATATCTTTATGTTTCAGTAAGCAAAAACCAGATGGTGCGAACTACCATAAAATTGTATTAAGTATAGCCATTGCACTAACACCAATGAGAGATTTTTTAATTGTGTGAATATATATACATATATACGTGCATACATACAACCGTAGATAGATTAGATACATAGGTAGATAGATCAAGCAGATCGAATTAAAATAGAATGATAGAAAGGTTGATGGTTGTAGCAGTTTGAAACCCAGCCACTTGTTTAGAAGCACAGATTATCATAGATGTTTTTCAATCAACACTATTTTTTGTTTATCAAATCTTTAGTTTAGCAAACTTGTTCCTCATTTGTCATTCCAAGTAAAGTGATGTATATTGATCCTTCTATAATAGCAGAGCAATTTATCCCATTCACTGGACGTTTGTCATAATAAACATGCAAATCACCTATTTTGGATTAGATATTTATAATAAAAATATACAAGTAAAAATGTTTGCAATGAGTGAGGCACCCTTAGATGTGCTGGGCTCAATCTGAGGAACAAATGCTATCCCACGTTTTTAGTGAAACAATAGTTTCACCTTTAACTTACATTCTTCCTCCCTCCAAAAACATCTTCAACAGTCACAGGGAGTGGTTTGGAAGATAAATCTCATGTATAATCATTATGTAGCATCTGTTGATTAAATCTTGACATCTCCCCACTTCCACCTGGGTAATTTATTTCAAGGATAAACTTATCTATTCAATTTTCTATTCACTTAGTTCTGTCTCAGGATTCTCCTCAGTCACCATTAAAGATATTTTTCACACCCACCTCACAAAATGCCCAAATATATATGAACACCTGTGGTGACCACAGTTTAGTCTCAAAGTCTCTCTTTTCTCCAGATACATCTCTCTTTATGTGAGCTTTGCTCTTCTTTTTCTCCCTTCCTCCCTATTTCCCTTTCTTCTTCCCTCCCTTCCTTCCTCCTTTCTCTCCTTTATTGTGTCTCTTGCCATATGACACAAGAAGAAGTAAATGTTGGACAGGTACCTATTTTACCTATGGAAAAACAGCTGGAGAACCTACAATGATGAGGCAGTAGAATGTGTAATACTAATCTCACTCAAGCAATTAATGACAACATAATTTTTGCACAATTTGCTGGGGTTTCTGTTTGCTTTCATTATGCTAATTGATCCATTGATATTTCACGGTACTTTGTATTTGGAACTCGGATTTTGATATCTAAATTCCATTTAAATTATATGATCTGTAAAAATGATCCTTTGAAACATGGAAAATTTTAAAGTTATTCAATTTAATTTGAGCATAACTGAAGTTAGCCAGAATTAAAACTGATAACAGTAGTTGCACTATTTTGAGCCAAAGATGGATACTTAATTCATAAAGATGTCATTCTCAATTGTTGATGGATGTTTGAATGCTAACACTATTTTTATTTAGGGGTAGTTAAAAATGCACAATTTATTAAAAAAATAGTGAAAGAAGGTATAATAACAATGACCTAGTTTTGGAATTGCGTTGAAAATATTTAAAAGTTGAAGGAAATTCTCAAAGGTCTCTATGGAAACAGTTTTGTTCTTGTTATTGTTATTTCTCTAATTTATCTGACATTCTATTTGTTGTACATAGTCATGGTTACAATGTGTTTCCAGGTGGAAGAAGTCGACTTTCGTAAATCAACTTATTCCATAGGCAGGCTTATTTTAGATAACTATTACACAACCTCTCCTAACACCTCTCCACAGTAATTCTGTAAATAGATACAACTCTGATATGAAAATGTCATATTTTACCTGCAGCTACAGTGTTGCTCTATGCATTCCTTGAAAAATGACCAATAATTGTCTCTATTACTCCAGTTTGTTAAAATACCATCTTGTGATCTTTCTTTATTTAAAAAAACAATATAGTGAGGTCTTAAGAGGTTGATGCCAGCTCACTGTATGGACAATTGGCATTCTTAGCCCCTTCAACCAAACATAAGCAATTCAATATTTTTTCATGAATATATCACACTTTGTTTATCCTATTACTGAGTACACGAGTTGTTTCCAAATTTTGTCTATTCCCAATAATACTGCTAAAAACATTCTTAGATACATCTTTTGGGGGAACGTATATTGTAGTCAGCTCTGCCTTCTACTGGAGTGGACCCTAAAACAAATAAGAAATTGTTGCTGCTGTGTTATATCTGGGGATACAAGAGACTGTGAATCACGTGGCTGGTGAATATTTCCTTTTTTAAAATAATTTTTTATAGATTTAATTATTTTTTAAATTTATTTTTGGCTGCGTTGGGTCTTCGTTGCTGCTTGCAGGCTTTCCCTAGTTGGGGCAAGCAGGAGCTACTCTTCGTTGCGGTGCACGTGCTTCTCATTGTGGTGGCTTCTCTTGTGGAGCTCGCGGGCTCTATAGCGCAGGCTCAGTAGTTGTGGCGCACGGGCTTAGTTGCTCTGCGGCATGTGGGTCCGTCCCAGACCAGGGATCGAACCCATGTCCCCTGCATTGGCAGGCAGATTCTTAACCACTGTACCACCAGGGAAGTCCCTGGTGACTATTCCCCCTTGATGTGCTGTTTGAATATATAAAGATCCCAAAATGAAACTTGTTTAGCTTCACACAGTGTCTCTTGCTTGTCCTTCAAGTGCTTCATTTTTTCATTCATCTTCATTATGTTTAAAACATTCGATCAAGGACTTCCCTGGTGGTGCAGCAGTTAAGAATCCACCTGCCAGTGCAGGGAACACAGGTTCGAGCCCTGGTCCAGGAAGATCCCACATGCCACAGAGCAAGTAAGCCTGTGTGCCACAACTACTGAGCCTGCATGCCACAACTATGGCAGCCTATGCTCCACAACGAGAAGCCACTGCAATGAGAAGCCTGCGCACCACAATGAAGAGTAGCCCCAGCTCACAGCAGCTAGAGGAAGCCCAGGCACAGCAGCGAAGACCCAAGGCAGCCAAAAATAAATAAATAAATTTATATATATATAAAAAACATTCTATCAATTCCAACTATCTTTATAAAGCAACTGTATTAAACTGGAGCCAGATATTATAGTCTGATTTTTTTTTTTTTTTAGTTTGTCATCTGTCTTTGGGGCTTTTGCTGAGTGTCTTGGCTGTTCAGCAGCACATAAATGGCATAAACAGCCTTTTTATGTCTTACACTAGAAGAGATCATTATGAACTATTTTATTAGAAAATAAAACTTCAGTTGACTTTTTTTTTTTTTACATCTTTATTGGAGTATAATTGCTTTACAATGGTATGTTAGTTTCTGCTTTATAACAAAGTGAATCAGTTATACATATACATATGTTCCCATATCTCTTCCCTCTTGCGTCTCCCTCCCTGCCACCCTCCCTATCCCACCCCTCTAGCTGGTCAAAAAGCACCGAGCTGATCTCCCTGTGCTATGCGGATGCTTCCCACTAGCTATCTATTTTACGTTTGGTAGTGTATATATGTCCATGCCACTCTCTCTCTTTGTCACAGCTTACCCTTCCCCCTCCCCATATCCTCAAGTCCATTCTCTAGTAGGTCTGTGTCTTTATTCCTGTCTTACCCCTAGATTCTTCATGACATTTTTTTTTTTAGATTCCATATATATGTGTTAGCATACGGTATTTGTCTTTCTCTTTCTGACTTACTTCACTCTGTATGACAGACTCTAGGTCCATCCACCTCACTACAGATAACTCAATTTCGCTTCTTTTTATGGCTGAGTAATATTCCATTGTATATATGTGCCACATCTTCTTTATCCATTCATCCGATGATGGACACTTAGGTTGTTTCCATCTCCTGGCTATTGTAAATAGAGCTGCAATGAACATTTTGGTACATGACCCTTTTTGAATTATGGTTTTCTCAGTGTATATGCCCAGTAGTGGGATTGCTGGGTCATATGTTTGTTCTATTTGTAGTTTTTTAAGGAACCTCCATACTGTTCTCCATAGTGGCTGTACCAATTCACATTCCCACCAGCAGTGCAAGAGGGTTCCCTTTTCTCCACACCCTCTCCAGCATTTAGGTTTCTAGATTTTTTGATGATGGCCATTCTGACTGGTGTGAGATGATATCTCATTGTAGTTTTGATTTGCATTTCTCTAATGATTAATGATGTTGAGCATTCTTTCATGTGTTTGTTGGCAGTCTGTATATCTTCTTTGGAGAAATGTCTATTTAGGTCTTCTGCCCATATTTGGATTGGGTTGTATGTTTTTTTGTTATTGAGCTGCATGAGCTGCTTGTAAATTTTGGAGGTTAATCCTTTGTCAGTTTCTTCATTTGCAAATATTTTCTCCCATTCTGAGGGTTGTCTTTTGGTCTTGTTTATGGTTTCCTTTGCTGTGCAAAAGCTTTGAAGTTTCATTAGGTCCCATTTGTTTATTTTTGTTTTTATTTCCATTTCTGTAGGAGGTGGGTCAAAAAGGATCTTGCTGTGATTTATGTCATAGAGTGTTCTGCCTATGTTTTCCTCTAAGAGTTTGATAGTTTCTGGCCTTACATTTAGGTCTTTAATCCATTTTGAGCTTATTTTTGTGTGTGGTGTTAGGGAGTGTTGTAATCTCATAATTTTACATGTACCTGTCCAGTTTTCCCAGCACCACTTATTGAAGCGGCTGTCCTTTCTCCATTGTACATTCCTGCCTCCTTTATCAAAGATAAGGTGACCATATGTGCATGGGTTTATCTCTGGGCTTTCTATCCTGTTCCATTGATCTATATTTCTGTTTTTGTGCCAGTACCATACTGTCTTGATTACGGTAGCTTTGTAGTATAGTCTGAAGTCAGGGAACCTGATTCCTCTGGCTCCGTTTTTTGTTCTCAAGATTGCTTTGGCTATTTGGGGTCTTTTGTGTTTCCATACAAACTGTGAAACTTTTTGTTCTGGTTCTGTGAAATATGCCATTGGTAGTTTGATAGGGATTGCACTGAATCTGTAGATTGCTTTGGGTTGTAGAGTCATTTTCACAATATTGATTCTTCCAATCCAAGAACATGGTATATCTCTCCATCTATTTGTGTCATCTTTAACTTCTTTCATCAGTGTCTTATAATTTTCTGCATACAGGTCTTTTGTCTCCTTAGGTAGGTTTATTCCTAGATATTTTATTCTTTTTGTTGGAATGGTAAATGGGAGTGTTTTCTTGATTTCACTTTCAGATTTTTCATCATTAGTGTATAGGAAAGCCAGAGATTTCTGTGCATTCATTTTGTATCCTGCTACTTTACCAAATTAATTGGTTAGCTCTAGTAGTTTTCTGGTAGCATCTTTAGGATTCTGTAGGTATAGTATCATGTCATCTGCAAACAGTGACAGCGTTACTTCTTCTTTTCCGATTTGGATTCCTTTTATTTCCTTTTCTTCTCTGATTGCTGTGCCTAAAACTTCCAAAAGTATGTTGAATAAGAGTGGTGAGTGGGCAAGCTTGTCTTGTTCCTGATCTTAGTGGAAATGCTTTCAGTTTTTCACCACTGAAGATGATGTTGGCTGTGGGTTTGTCATATATGGACTTTATTATGTTGAGGAAAGTTCCCTCTATGCCTACTTTCTGAAGGGTTTTTATCATAAATGGGTGTTGAATTTTGTCGAAAGCTTTCTCTCCATCTATTGAGATGACCATATGGCTTTTCTCCTTCAATTTGTTAATATGGTGTATCACATTGATTGATTTGTGTATATTAAAGAATCCTTGCATTCCTGAAATAAACCCCACGTGATCATGGTGTATGATACTCTTAATGTGCTTTGGAATCTGTTTGCTAGTATTTTGTTGAGGATTTTTGCATCTATGTTCATCAGTGATATTGGCCTGTAGTTTTCTTTCTTTGTGACATCCCTATCTGGTTTTGGTATCAGGGTGATGGTGGCCTCGTAGAATGAGTTTGGGAGTGTTCCGCCCTCTGCTATATTTTGGAAGACTTTGAGAAGGATAGGTGTTAGCTTTTCTCTAAATGTTTGATAGAATTCGCCTGTGAAGCCACCTAGTCCTGGGCTTTTGTTTGTTGGAAGATTTTTAATCACAATTTCAATTTCAGTGCTTGTGATTGGTCTGTTCATATTTTCTATTACTTGGCAGCTTGTGCATTTCTAAGAATTTGTCGATTTCTTCCAGGTTGTCCATTTTATTGGCATATAGTTGCTTGTAGTAATCTCTCATGATCTTTTGTATTTCTGCAGTGTCAAGTTGTTACTTCTTCTTTTTCATTTCTAATTGTATTGATGTGAGTCTTCTCCCTTTTTTTCTTGGTGAGTCTGGCTCATGGTTTATCAATTTTGTTTATCTTCTCAAAGAACCAGCTTTTAGTTTTATTGATATTTGCTATCGTTTCCTTCATTTCTTTTTCATTTATTTCTGATCTGATCTTTATGATTTCTTTCCTTCTGCTAACTTTGAGGTTTTTTTGTTCTTATTTCTGTAGTTGCTTTAGGGGCAAGGTTAGGTTGTATATTCGAGATGTTTCCTATTTCTTGAGGTAGGCTTGTATTGCTGTAAACTTCCCTCTTAGAACTGCTTTTGCTGCATCCCATAGGTTTTGGGTCGTCATGTTTTCATTGTCATTTGTTTCTAGGTATTTTTTGATTTCCTCTTTGATTTCTTCAGTGATCTCTTGGTTATTATGTAGTGTATTGTTTAGCCTCCATGTATTTATATTTTTACAGATTTTTTCTTGTAGCTGATATCTAGTCTCATATTGTTGTTGTCGGAAAAGATACATGATACGATTTCAATTTTCTTAAATTTACCAAGGTTTCATTTGTGACCCAAGATATGATCTATCCTGGAGAATGTTCCATGAGCACTTGGTAAGAAAGTGTATTCTGTTGTTTTTGGATGGAATGTCCTATAAATATCAATTAAGTCCATCTTGTTTAATGTATCATTTAAAGCTTGTGTTTCCTTATTTATTTTCATTTTGGATGATCTGTCCATTGGTGAAAGTGGGTTGTTAAAGTCCCCTACTATGATTGTGTTGCTGTCGATTTCCCCTTTTATGGCTGTTAGTATTTGCCTTGTGTATTGAGGTGCTCGTATGTTGGATGCATAAATATTTACAATTGTTATATCTTCTTCTTGGATCGATCCCTTGATCATTATGTAGTGTCCTTCTTTGTCTTTTGTAATAATGTTTATTTTAAAGTCTATTTTGTCTGATATGAGAATTGCTACTCCAGCTTTCTTTTGATTTCCATTTGCATGGAATATCTTTTTCCATCCCTTACTTTCAGTCTGTATGTGTCTCTAGGTCTGATGTGGGTCTCTTGTACACAGCATATATATGGGTATTGTTTTTGTATCCATTCAGCCAGTCTGTGTCTTTTGGTGGGAGCACTTAATCCATTTACATTTAAGGTAATTATCGATATGTATGTTCCTATTCCCATTTTCTTAATTGTTTTGGGTTTGTTATTGTAGGTGTTTTCCTTCTTTTGTGTTTCTTGCCTAGAGAAGATCCTTTAGCATTTGTTGTAAAGCTGGTTTGGTGGTGTTGAACTCTCTCAGCTTTTGCTTTTCTGTAAAGGTTTTAATTTCTCCATCAAATCTGAATGAGATCCTTGCTGGGTAGAGTAATCTTGGTTGTAGGTTTTTCTCCTTCATCACTTTAAATAAGTCCTGCCAGTCCCTTCTGACTTGCAGAGGTTCTGCTGAAAGATCAGGTGTTAACCTTATGGGGATTCCCTTGTGTGTTATTTGTTGTTTTTCCCTTCCTGCTTTTAATATGTTTTCTTTGTATTTAATTTTTGACAGTTTAATATGTTTCTTGGCATGTTTCTCTTTGGATGTATCCTGTATGGGACTCTCTGTGCTTCATGGACTTGATTAACTATTTCCTTTCCCATATTAGGGAAGTTTTCAACTATAATCTCTTCAAATATTTTCTCAGTCCCTTTCTTTTTCTCTTCTTTTGGAACCCCTATAATTCGAATGTTGGTGCATTTAATGTTGTCCCAGAGGTCTCTGAGACTGTCCTCAATTCTTTTCAATCTTTTTTCTTTATTCTGCCCTGCAGTAGTTATTTCCACTATTTTATCTTCTAGGTCACTTATCCATTCTTCTGCCTCAGTTATTCTGCTATTGTTCCCTTCTAGAGTATTTTTAATTTCATTTACTCTGTTGTTCATCATTGCTTGTTTCATGTTTGGTTCTTCTAGGTCCTTGTTAAATGTTTCTTGCATTTTCTCTATTCTATTTCCATGATTTTGGATCATCTTTACTATCATTCTGAATTCTTTTTCAGGTAGACTGCCTATTTCCTCTTCATTTGTTAGGTCTGGTGGGTTTTTATCTTGTTCCTTCATCGCTGTGTGTTTTTCTGTCTTCTCATTTTGCTTATCTTGCTGTGTTTGGGTTCTCCTTTTTGCAGGCTGCAGGTTCGTAGTTCCCGTTGTTTTTGTTTACTGTTCCCAGTGGCTAAGGTTGGTTCAGTGGGTTGTGTAGGCTTCCTGGTGGAGGGGAGTAGTGCCTCTGTTATGGTGGTTGAGGCTGGATCTTGTCTTTCTGGTGGGCAGGTCTACGTCTGGTGGTGTGTTTTGGGGTGTCTGTGGACTTATTATGATTTTAGGCAGCCTCTCTGCTAATGGGTGGGGTTGTGTTCCTGTCTTGCTGATTGTTTGGCATATGGTGTCCAGCACTGTAGCTTGCTGGTCGTTGAGTGAAGCTGGGTGTTGGTGTTGAGATGGAGATCTCTGGGAGATTTTCGCCATTTGATTTTACGTGGAGCTGGGAGGTCTCTTGTGGACCAGTGTCCTGAAGTTGGCTCTCCCACCTCAGAGGCACAGCCCTGATACCTGCCTGGAGCACCAAGAGCCTTTCATCCACATGGCTCAGAATAAAAGGGAGAAAAAGTAGAAAGAAAGAAAGAGGATAAAAGAAAATAAAATAAAGATAAAATAAGATAGTTATTAAAATAAAAAATAATTATTAAGAAACAAAATTTAAAAAAAAAAATCAAAAAAACGGACGTATAGTACCCTAGGACAAATTATGAAAGCAAAGCTATACAGACAAAATCTCACAGAGAAGCATACACACAAAAAGAGGAAAAGGGGAAAAAATAATAAATCTTGCTCTCAAAGTTCACCTCCTCAGTTTGGGTTGATTCGTTGTCTATTCATGTATTCCACAGATGCAGGGTACATCAGGTTGATTATGGAGCTTTAATCCGCTGCTCCTGAGGCTGCTGGGAGAGATTTCCCTTTCTCTTCTTTGTTTGCACAGCTCCCGGGGCTCAGTTTTGGATTTGGCCCCGCCTCTGCGTGTAGGTCGCCGGAGGGCGTCTGTTCTTCGCTCAGACAGGACGGGGTTAAAGGAGCCACTGATTTGGTGGCTCTGGCTCACTCAGGCCGGGGGTGGGGGGGGAGGGAGGGGCACGGCGTGAGGGGCGGGCCTGCGGCGGCAGAGGCCGGCGTGACGTTGCACGAGCGTGTGGCGCCGGCCGGCGTGACGTTGCACCAGCGTGTGGCGCCGGCCGGCGTGACGTTGCAGCAGCCTGGGGTGCGTCGTGCGTTCTCCTGGGGAAGTTTCCCCTGGATATCGAGACCGTGGCCGTGGCGGGCTGCACAGGCTCCCAGGAAGGGGGGTGTGGAGAGTGACCTGTGCTCGCACACAGGCTTTTTGGTGGCGGCAGCAGCAGCCTTAGCGCCTCATGCCCGTCTCTGGTGTCCGCGCTTTTAGCCTTGGCTCGCGCCCGTCTCTGGAGCTCCTTTAAGCAGCGCTCTGAATCCCCTCTCCTCGCGCACCAGGTAACAAAGAGGGAAGAAAAAGTCTCTTGCCTCTTCGGCAGGTCCAGACTTTTCCCCGGACTCCCTCCCGGCTAGCCGTGGCGCACTAAACCCCTGCAGGGTGTGTTCACGCCGCGAGTCCTCTTCCTGGGATCCGACCTCCGAAGCCCAAATCTCAGCTCCCAGCCCCGCCCGCCCCGGCGGGTGAGCAGAGAAGCCTCTCGGGCTGGTGAGTGCCTGTCGGCACCGATACTCTGTGCAGGAATCTCTCCGCTTTGCCTTTCGCACCCCTCTGGCTGTGCACTTCCCCGCGGCTTCGAAGCTTTCCTCCTCCGCCGCCCGCAGCCTCCGCCCACGAAGGGGCTCCTAGTGTGTGAAACCTTTTCCTTTACGGCTCCCTATCCTTTTGTCTCTGTTTTTTCTTTTGCCCTACCCAGGTACGTGGGGAGTTTCTTGCCTTTTGGGAGGTCCGAGGTCTTCTGCCAGCGTTCAGTAGGTGTTCTGTAGGAGTTGTTCCACGTGTAGATGTATTTCTCATGTATTTGTGGGGAGGAAGGTTATCTCCGCGTCTTACTCTTGCGCCGTCTTCCCCCGGCCTCAAGCTACAATTGTACTCATTTTTCCTCTCCTGGTGCTCGGGTTGGCCATTCCAGCCGCTTTACTAACGATCTCCCCACTTGGATAGTTAGTACCTTTCTCTTCTTAATATACTAAAAGTATTTACACATTTTGAAACTGTATGGATATTGATATAAATTCTTCCACATGATCTGAATGTTGACGCAAATGACACTGGGAACCCTCCCTATTACATTATAAAGACTATTTAGATAGACCCACAATTTGTACAACATTTGTGGGATCTTTCCATTACACAGAATTAGTTTCCTTAAAGTTAATTTTTTTTTTTAAGTTCAGCCTTTAAGTTTATTTATTTCAATTTTCTTTTTCAGGAAATGTACCCACGAGGAGTTCTGAGACAATGTCCTCAGATGTTCTGCTGGGATTAAACAAGACACTGCTGTATTTCGTAAGTTTATCTATTTTTATGTTAGTAAAGATGATTTTCTGCTGCAGAGAACCAGTTTTTTTTTTAATTTGGAATTAGTGTCAAATTTGATTTAATAGAAGACAATTTTATTTTTTCAAGATTTCTTTTACCTAAATTTTATTCAATATCAATGGATAGTGAAAAACATTTCTTTGTTAGATCAACTCTGTTTCATTGTATGTATTATCCAATATTTTAATGACCTGTGAGAGGAACTTTATAAGTTTTTTAGCTAATTTAAATGGGCAGTGCTCTCAGTAATACTGATTTGGCCTGGGTGAATATATTGGTAATTATAATGTCCTGTATTTCACTGAACGAATATTTCAATTTGATCTGTAACAGCTGCCTCTTGGGTCCTGATGAAGGTAACTGAATACTGAGCCTCTTTAGGAAACATATTGATTTTCTTTTTGTTACTAAAACTTAGATTTTTACATTCCTAGATTATTCATTATGATGAGATGTGTACCGCATTGTTTGGATGTACTAAAATCTGTCTAACACTCATGAATTTTACATGATGTGAGGCAAAGAAAAGCTACTGTGTGGAGAGTCATGAGTGACATTAAAGTGAATGTTTCCTGAAACTTCGAATTTACAACCCTTCTGATTACCTCAAAGTTGAGAGTTTTGCTATTTCAGTTTCTAAAACACAGTAGAAAGCAAAATAATTTCTCCCTCTTTTACAAGCTCTCTTCTGATATTGATACAGAATAGCCCCCTTGCCTCTAGTTACTTTTCTATGACTGACTCAGGAGATTGAGGATGTAATACACCTCATGTAATTTGACATTTGCAACTTTTTCTTTTCTGTGTTTTTTTTTTTGTGTGTGCTTTTTATTCAAGTAAACTATTCCCAATAAACAAGAGAAAAAAATTGTGCTATGTCCCCCCATAGTAAGTGGATGGGGGAGGGTCATCTGGATGAAGCGATGTACGTGGAGATCTGTAATCAGCAGCGCAGTGGCTATTCCAAGTGCATTCAGCAGGGGTATTTTGTTGCTCCAGTATTTTTGAACAAGCTGGATTAATATGGAGTATGGTAACTTGAAAAACACACTCAAAAGTTAGAATAGATTTTAGAAATGTATATAGTATTTTGGAAGGCATAAATCAGTCAGATCTTGAAATTGGTGAAGAATCACTCACAAAATTGGAAATTTTGTAAAGATAAATATTAACATATCTCATAAATAAATAAGGATTTATTTAGAAGATTAAAAAATATAAGATTATATAGAGGATTATATAGAAGACAAAAAATAAGGATTATATAGAAGATTAACAAAAAATCTTTATCTTAAATTTAAACTAAGACATAGCAATTCCACTTTTTTCAAGCCCTATCCATTTACATTATTATTTTTCTAAATGGAAACCAGGGAATTCTCTCCCTAAAACACTGCATTTAATAAAAATGTTCAATTTTCTATTTTTGTTAAGAATTTCTCTATATATGTATCTTCCTTATAAATTCTAAGTTTTACCATTGAATAGCAACAGCATTTAAATGACTTTATACAATTTTATATTAGTAAGAAACATTTGTTGAATATTTACTATGTATCAAGCCTTATGCATGAAAATGGCAAAGAAATTTAGTGTTGAATATGACTTGTGCCATCTGATCAGTGGTGAACATACATCTTCTATTAGGATTTCACAGAAGTTTCCTGTTTCCCTATTACTACATCAATCCCTACAGCTCTAAGAAATCCAAGTTGGGAACTCGGACGTATTATTAGAACTTAGATTAATAAGAAAGATTTTTTAAGAACCAGGCACAAATGTATTCTTGGCTGGATCACACTCTTCTTGATTTCTCTGAGCACTTGTAGTTTATTCATCTAATGAAGAATCTGGAATGTACCAAGAAGGTACAGGGGAGAAATAAAAATTTTGATTAAATATTCTCAGTACTAGAAGTATACTCCAATAAAAAAAAATTAAGGAAGTAGAATAATTCCATTTGAAAAAGAAAACATACTGAAATAACTGAATACTATTCTTCAGTGTATATTAAGAAATCTTACAAAAATGTGACCCATTCTTTATTTTGTACTGATTTTTTAAAAAATTCAAATACCTGGACTATTAATAGTGCAGATTTCCATGCTGAGAGAATTTTTAAGTGCTAGAATAGCTATAGATACACGTTTGAAAATCCCTTATTTTGAAAGACTTTTCAAGCAACACAGATCCTATCTTGCAGAGACTATCTGAGAGAAAAAATGCTAATTATTTCAACATGAAATTTTCCAAAGCTAGGATTATATGATCATACGTTGGTTGCTGCTTTACATTCTGTAATAAGTCATTAGCTTCAGTCAACATTGACTTTGCTTTTCTGAGACCGTACAAAGGAGGAAGCTAACTGCTTTAGCAAAACAGCTCCTGCTCCGCTGTGGTCCCAGTTGAATACTGTCTAGTTGCTAATGGAGAATTAGTACACTTTTCTCTAAGGGTGTGAAGGATGATCAAAGTGGACCCTCTGCCTTTGGAATGAGAACCTCCCTGGGAGCTCTACTCATGTCATCTGACTGGAAGTCATCTAAACAAAATTTTAAGGAGCACATTAAAAAAAAAAAATAGGGGGCTTCCCTGGTGGCGCAGTGGTTGAGAGTCCGCCTGCCGATGCAGGGGACACGGGTTCGTGCTCTGGTCCGGGAAGATCCCACATGCTGCGGAGCGGCTGGGCCCGTGAGCCACGGCCGCTGAGCCTGCATGTCTGGAGCCTGTGCTCCACAATGGGAGAGGCCACAACAGTGAGAGGCCCGCGTACAGCAAAAAAAAAAAACCCCAAACTCATAGCTGTCTTTTTGCTGTCCAATATTGCTATTCCCTTAAGAGAGGATTACATTTCACAAGGTAATATCTATCAATAGAGGCTATTTTTCTGGTATTTTAGATCATGAATGATTCTAGCTTAGAAATCACTCTATCTTCTGGCTTATAATGCTAGTTATTTTATAGACTTTCTTTTCCAAGAAACTCAGTAGTGATGGAATCAGCACTATGTTTTGTGAGATATTTTAATTCAATCAAATGATTGAATTATTTAATTCAATCAAATGAATATTTGTGCTAAGAACTGTGGAGAACAAAGGAAAATTGCAAAAGACCAATGCTTCCTAATTGCTGCAGTTTCATTGTGGAGAAAAAATCAATTATATAAAAATTAAATGTAGGATTAAAGTCAGTAAAAAACTCAGAGACTGTATTATAGTTCTCTGACACCCTGCAACATATTAAGTGTACCCTTGTATGCCGCATACATATTTAAAGAGATGGAGAAAAGAACAATGAATGAATGAATGAAGTGCTGCAGTTATTCAGAGTCAATGTAATTAAATTTGAGAAATGAAACATAGGAAAAACTAAGGGACTCACATCACAGATCGGACAAAGTAAAAAGAGACTTGGCTTAAGAATTTACTTAGGATATGGTGATAGATTCTATCTTTAAAGGTGTTGGAAAGTGAATTTTATAAAGTGAGTAGTGAGCAGCAAAGCTAAGAAGTAAGATTGGTCTAAACGAGGAAAGGTCTTAACTCCATTCTGGGCAGCCTATACTTTATTCAGTGGGAGGGTCAGTCACCAGAGACATTTCAGTGAAATCCTCTCCTATCAATTCCTGAATAACTGACACGGGGGTAAGAAAAATCAAAGACTATGTCATACTTCTAACTCTGAATAAGTGGAAAAAATGTGCGATGAATGGAAATATGAAAATTAAGAGGTTGGGGTGAAGAGGGCAGTTGGTAAGGTTGATGTAAGTGGTGAAATCTTCCGATTTTGAAACATCCTCAGCTTACTTTCCAAGAGTGACTTATCTCTACTCATATTCTTATCTCAAACCTATTCTTTTCGCTTTTAATGTTATTGGCATTTTTGATAGTAAAACAAATGGGTTATTTGTATTCATTTATAATTTATACTGTCACTGCACCTCTAGTTTACCTAAAAGTGAATTTTTAAGTGAATAAACAGGAATTATTGAAATGGTGAAAGATGTGTTCATTCATTTTGGAGTAACTTTTACTCACATAAAGTCCCGAGTTGACACTCAGGAGTAATTATTTGCTTTGTTATAGACATTGAACAGTTTGTTTTATAAGTTTGGACACTTTGTAGAAATAAAATGGATTTGATTTTTTTGTTCTATTGACAGAGATTCTTCTTACTTTCCTAAAAGACAGAGACGCTTGGTCAGAAAGAGGTAACTATGAGGTAGAGGCCTAGTCATTTCATGTGTTGGTTTTTCTCATCCATTAATAGGCAACTATTTATGATGTGGCCAGAAACAACTTAGACATTCTCTGAGGAAGACAGAACTATGCTTGCCCTGATTCAAGGAACATTTGTAAAAATATACATAGTGTATACAAAAGAGAGTAGTACAGATGGTATAGCTACCTACTGAGGGAAGTTGACATAAAAGAAGGAAAAACAACTTAATATTTCCCAAAGTGTCAGTGAAAAATAATTTAGAATAAAAATATTTATCAGTGACTTTTCAAGAGGATTATGAAGCACAGGGAGATGTGCCCATGTGGATTCTTTTGGGGCCTTTGCAACCAGTTGTGAGAGACTAGAATTGATAACAGTGATTTCAGCAAGACAAACTAATTTCTCATAATCTGTTCTTCATCTGTTTTCACAATTTTGTTTTTAATGTATATCATAATGTATTTTTAATGTTGTTAAATATTTTCTAATCTAAAAGTTATTTGATGATTGGCAAGAAAAATAAAAACTGTGAGCCAGAAACCACTGGTATATGATGAAGGGCATGAGCTTAGCACAGAATTGGACTAGAGATTGTTTATGTCCAAACAAAACAAATAAATATGTTGGAGAAAGCTATGGCATTTCAGTATAAAGCTTTAAGTTTGTTAGTCTAACCTTCTCTAAAAGAAAGGATAACAGTTCATCAAGAGAATCATTTTTCTCCCCCATATGTTATAAGGATGCTTATACGATTGAACCACATAATGGCACGCATTCTCAACAGCAGCTTTTTAAAATATGTGAAAGGTCTTCCGCATACAGTTGGTTGTTTCTTGTATGAGCTTTGGTAGTCACCTTGAACAAAACTTAAATGCAATTACACAAAGAAACAAAATGATTATGGTAGCTTTCTGATTATCTCCATACACAGGGAAGAAGCCTGAAGAATTGTGGAGGAGTAAGTAGTTGACAGCTTATTCCTTAGACAATTCTTGAACATCAACTGTCTCCAGCAGGTTTAAGGTAGGAGTTTTATGGCAGAGAACTCATAAGTGAAGTTCTACTGAGGATCTGAAGCGCGGGAATGTTTCATTCCTGAATGAAAAAACACCTCTGTGTTATAGATATCAGCCATGTTGAAAATAAAGACATTTCATTGTGAAAGTTAAAGGTTATCAATTCATTCACTTAGCTACACATATTCTTTGGTAGCATATATTGCTGGCCATTCTATTTATCACCAGAAGTTGAGGTACCCATGTGCAGGATGAAAATTTTATCAGGAAGGAACTCTAAATGCTTAAGAGTGCTAAAAGGATATCTAAAAGTGCTGTATGTCTGTCTTAAAGATACGGCAGAAGATCTTAAAGATACACTAAATATTATCAACATAGTAAAACCTAAGTTTGCTCTCTTAAGGAGTTTAATCTGATTGAAATTCCATTGTGATGAATCTGTTAGGGAAACACCGTGTCCAAGTAGAGTGATGGAAGTGTGTGCTCTTCACCCACTCTTTCTTTCCTTATCTGTGTTCTGTACTAGGAAGTTATAGCTCTTTTATTATTTGGAGTAAAGCTCTTAATGCCTCTAAATGGGGGAAAAAAAGTACTGTGTAATGTAAGTACAAGCAAGTAAGTTTAAAAATTAGAAGTCACTAAAAGGAAAAGTCAGTTTCTTTTCGGTTAGATACTCATGTATAGAATAGAGATCAACACAGTAAGCATCAGTTCTAAAAACAAAATTTTATATGTTATTTTTTCTCCTCAGCTGTACCAGTGGTCCTTGCTTATTAGCAGAGAGACACATCTCTTCTTCTTTGTTCATAATTACCATCAATTGCATCATTGGGCATCTGTGGTACACACTACTATATATAAAATAGATAACCAACAAGGACCTTCTGTATAGCACAGGGAACTATATTCAATATCTTGTAATAACCTATAATGGAAGAGAATGTAAAAAAAAGAATACATATATAACTGAATCACTTTGTTGCACACCTGAAACTAACACAACATTATAAATCAAGTATATTTAAATTATTATTTTTTAAAAATTAAAAAAAAATATAACAAAAATCATTAGTGTCTCCATTTTTATTGTTTTTTAAAAATTCATACATACATAGACACACACACATTCCTGACATTATAGCCTCAGAAACAATATTGACAGAACTCGCCTTTTGAATAATTTAGTTATTTAAAAAAGACTTTCTTTAAGTGTGACAAACTCTAATTTGTTTCCTCGGCATAATTAACCACTGTGACTTTCTATTTCATTTGTCTTAACATTCACATTAATGAATTCACCTTTTGTCCTGCTTTGAACTTGATATTGAAAAAGATTTTATGCATCATTGCTTCTTAATATGCTTCAGATAATTGGCCCTGTTACAGTAGCTTATATAATACTTCTCTGAGAAAATGAGAGGGACTTTCCCAAGAAATAGAGTTTATCTCAAACTGAATTTGTTTCGGTGAAGTCATTATGAACATGGAAGATGTTTTGACAAATATATGAAATTACAGAAATTGAAAAAAAGTTTTTATACACAGACCGACAGACATTTAGTATTGTTGCACGTAGCCTCAAATCTCTTTAATGTTAATGGTCTACATTCCAACTTTCTATTATTAAGTAAATGAAAATGAGCTCCTTGCAAATTTACATGGGAGCAGAATAGTACATAAATATCAATCTGCTGAAATAGACTTTTCCAGACTGTTCCTCTACCTTTGCCAACTCTCTGAGTCTTCTGTGGATTAAAGAATGTGTACAAGTAAGACCTTTTTTTTAATGCTGCTTAGAATCCTGGTTTCAGATTTTCTGTTGTATTTTGAGAAGACTGGATCGAAGCATTGTTGATGGTGACAAACACAGGCATTTAATTGTGTTTTGAGGGTTCCCCACCCAAACCTAACATTGGTCATATTTCAAATGCTACATCTGCAAAAGGTTGTCTTTTCTGCTTTGCAATGGTACAGAAAACTATATCATTTGGAGCCCAAAGGGGAAAAATCGGCTGCAAATGATGTAGAGTTTTCTGTACTTTTCCAAGGGTTAGTTTGAGTAGTTCCTCAGTGTTATTAGTCTAAAGGCAAAATGGTCATGTGTCTAAATGCATTACTCCTCATGTTCACAGACAAGAGTTAGGAATGTAGGTATTCAGCTTCAACCATTGCACAAAAACAGTCAAAAGAGTTTTTGCATCACATTCAGATCTTGTTCTGAGTATGTCTGTCTTCTATGATTGAAGAGGGAATGTAAAGCTCTCCATTCTAAAATGGCTGGGAATATGTTCCTATATATCGGTGATGTTATTCTGTCACTTGTGTTGTGGCACAAAAAAATCACATAAATTTCTTAAAAAACAACTATAGAGTAAGACTGATGTATAAGATTCAATATTATGCCATGGGATAAGACTGAAGTGTGTTATGAACTCAACTAGAAGCAGAATTAAATTATCCCCTTGAATTGAGTCGTGGCACTTTAGAACTGCCCTTCAGTAATTCATTCTCACCCTTTGAAACAAACACTTTCTGGGACTATTTTCTGGGTTTTTTTTTCTTCTTCTGCTCTCCATTTCAGGGTTGTCTTCTGACATATCCTGACCTGAAACCATTAGATACGTGGTATGTGATTAAATATGTGACTAAATTGTGATTAAATTGTTTTACTGTGAAGTTAACTTACATACATTCTCAACCAGAAAATGTCAGCCAGTACTTACTTTTAAAGTTAGAATAAATGTTAGCTAATTTAATGGCCTTATACTTATCAGTGTCTTGTGATAATTCAAAAAAATTGTTTTAAAACAGGGTTTCTTAACATAATTTTTGTGCTGTATCAGTTAGTATTCTATCAGAAAAGTTGAAAAATTAGAAAAAAGTATATATTTGTTATAAGAACTTTTTATACGGATTTACATAATTATAGGAGCTGGTTAAAAGATGTCAATAGGGCCGCTGTCTTTGCATGTGTCTAGAGGTTAAATCCACAGGACAGGCAGCTGGGAAGAGAAGGTGGATGTAATGTGGGAAAGAGTATGCTGTAACTCACAAGCATTTGCTGAAACCAAGGGAAATGGATTGGAAGTCATGTCAGTTCTTACTTTTCACTGCTTTCAACCTTGGTGATACAGATGTCATTCAGGAGAAACTGGGGCCATGATCGTTACAGAGCTAAACACACATGTGATGCAGGAGAGGCTGAAGGAGGATGAATAGATAAGATGCACTGTGCGTGATCTACAGAGGCACCTGATGACTCTGCCCTGCCCTTCCAGATAAAAAACAACATGGCTGCTGCTTCACTTGTACCCACAAATCTCACAAAATTGTCTCCATGGCCCACACTAACTGGAATCATACAGGGTAGGGGGTTCTGAGCAATGTTGTTTGTCCTAGCCCAGCTGACACAATACAGAGCCACCACAGTGCCATGGGTCCATTTGGAAGTCTGATGAAGTTTATGCATCCCCTTTCAAAATAATGATTTTAATATTTTAAATGCATATAATCAAATGCAGAGGATTACACAGAGAATTTTATTAGAATACAGTCATCAAAACATGAGAAATCAAATTTGTGGTGTAGTCAAACACAGGCATCATAATACGGTAAATAAGGTCTAGGCAAATGTTTAATAATAAGAGTAATTCTGAAGCTGTGATGAGTTTAAATCATACTTTACGTAATTGTAATAAAATATATGAAAATATACTTTGTATGAAGAAAAGTTCATAAATACTGCTATTCCTATTGTGCTTCATTGACTAACATCATAATCCAAGCAAATGATAAATTTTCACTTAGAATTCAGTGAAAATATGACTTTTTTCCCCAATACACATGCACAGATCTGTTCTATTCATTGACCTCTCATAGATAAGATCTGTAAATCCTAGGATAGTATCCCTCCTTTGGAGTCACAAACTCTCTTGGTGAGTGATCTTTACCTGTACTTATTTTTTAAGTTCAAAGAAACATTTTTGAGGTCTAGATGCCCGGCTGTGGGTATCACATGCTAAATGATGTCTGTAGTATAATGAACCTCACACTAATTTTTTTACTTGTTTATAGTTATAAAGTCTTAATCATAATGAACAGCATCTCGGTATGTCTCTGTGAAAAGTAAAATCAACATTCCACAAGAACTGGCCACACTAAATTGTTAGTAGGGTCCCGGGATTTTTCTTCTTGCTATGAAGGCTTCAATGATTTTTTGTTCACAGTTTAGACGTAGTAAAATAGCGCCATTTAGACTCCTGAGTATGACAGTTATTAAATATTTTCAAATGAATTTCTTTCAATCTGTATTATATTTTATAAGGAAAATTTTTCTCTTTGCATGCAATAAAACTGCAGAGTAATTGCACAACTTATTAAATAGATACTGCTGTAAGTATACAAAGTGAAATAATATTCAATATTAGTATAGAATGTCAAATTTCTGTCTCATTCTTTTTTTAAAAAATTCTGTTTTCTTTAACTTTGGCCTTTTTAAACTTTGTGTTCAACTTTGTTTTTGCATACTCTTAAGAAATCTAGAGGTACAATTTCGTTTCTTTTCTGTATTTGATAAATTTAGCATGTTACACTTTGCAAGTTTAAGGTGTACAGTGTGTTACCTGATACATTTATATATTGTACTATGATTGTCATTGAAGTAATATTTATCATGTTACATCATTATAGTACAGTATTGTTATCTGTATTCATTATACTGTACATTAGATCTCCATGGCTTATTTACTACTCATTACAAGTTTGTATCCTTAAACACCATCAGTCTTACCCCTTCAGCCCCCATCTCCTGGTAGCCACCATTTTACTCTGTGCTTTTTTACAGTTTTAACTTAGTTTTAGACTACACTTAGAAGTGGTGTCATACAGTACTTGTCTTTCTCTGTCTGACTTATCTCACTTAGCATAATGTGTTCAAGGTCCATTCATATTGTCACAAATGGCAAGATATCCTCCTTTCTCATGGATGAATACTATTCTGTTGTGTACATATACCATTTTTTGCAATCTATATATTGGATAAGGGGTTCATGTACAAAATATATAAATAACTAATACAACTTCATAACAAAGAAACAAACAATGTGATTAAAAATGGGCAGAAGAAATGAAAACAGTCGATTCTTGAAGATCGTAGGTTTGAACTGTGCAGGTCCACTTATACACACATTATTTTCAATAAATTACAGCACTATACGATCCTCAGTTGGTTGAATCCGTGGATGCAGAACGGTGGAAATGGAGGGCCAACGATAAAGTTACATGTGGATTTTCACCTGCGTGGTGGTAGATGGCCCTAACCCCTGCATTGTTCACAGGTCAACTGTGTAGATATTTTTCCAAAAAAGACATTGAAAGTGGCCAGCAGGCACATAAAAAGATACTCAACATCACTAATCATCAGAGAGATGCAAATAAAAACCACTAGTTATCACCTCACACCTGTTGGGATGTCTGTCAACAAGAAGACAAGAGACAAGTGCTGATGAGGTTGTGGTAAAAAGGGAGTCCTTATACACTGTGGGTGGGAATGGACATTAGTCCAAACACTATGGGAAGCAATATGGGAGTTCCTCAAAAAATTAAAAATAGATCTACCACATGATCCAGTAATTTTACTTCTAGGTATATACCCAAAGGAAATGAAAACAAGATGTTGACTAGGTATATGCACACTCATGTTTATTGCAACATTACTCGCAATAGCTAAGGTATGGAAACAACCCAAATGCCCATCAACAGATGAATAGAGGCACGATTTTTAATAATACATTAAAAATTTTTGCTGAGTTTCTATTATCACCTTATTTTTAGAATATTCTCAGAGGTAGCAAGTTTGGTGACTCGTTTACAGTAACAGATACTCTTCGCAATTAGGAATTAATAATTATAATCTATTCTAATTGTATGATAACATCTAAAAAGCACTTTAATATACATTATTTCATTTGATAATCTTGACACTATAGTGCTGAGAGGGAAATGTTTATTCTCTTTATTTTATGGATAAATAAGCTCCAACAAAGTGAGGGAAAATGATTTGCCTAAGGTTACATGGAAGAAACAGAAGGTGCTTGTTCTAGAATTTAAGGTTTTATACTTTATGTTGTCTTTCTCTTATACTGATAATAGATTATTTGATGTTTAATTTTACACCTCATGAAAGTATTTTATAGATGAATAAGGAATTTTGGACTTGCATAATTCCTGTATCTGCTTTTGGGAATTATAGGAAAATCAGTAGCCCAATATTTAATTAAGTGGTTTTAAAACAATTCTGGTTACTCCATCAGATGTGCTCTCAGGTGTAAATTCTTTCACAATTTGACTTTCTGTGTCTTTCTTGGTTTGATTTTTTTAATGTTTAGGAACTGATTCTTGATGGCATGTTCATCCTAGTACTGAGGTTTCATGTTGGACCGACTGCTGTTTTTGCAGTCATTTAAAGTTAATTTCCCTTTTTGTCATTGGTGGATGGAGTAGTAGAATTTACACGGTGTAACCTATGTAGCTGGCTTCGGAATACTAGAACACCCTTTCCTCCCAGATGGTACACTCATCCAGACCTTTGTCACTTCTTTCTCACCCAGCTTTCCAATCTGTCATTCTTCCTGGCTGAAGTTAGATAACTCTCCACCACCGCAATTTTCCTCAGCCCTCTGGTCTAAACCTTCGTTTGTGACTGCTGGGCTGTGCCTAGTGCCGGCTTTCTCCCATCTCCGGGTGTGCAGTAAGCTTGGTTTTATAATTTCAATGTTGCTTTTTACCTTTATTTAAGGACATAAATGTTGTATATGTTTTAGCCACTAAAGTAAAAGATGAGTGTCAGCCAGGGTTCTAAATGGTTTCTGTTATCAATTCATTTAATTCCTTTAAGGTGGGAATAATTATTGTTGGTATTTACCTTCATATTACCAAAAAAAAAAAACAAAAACAAAAACGTAGAGAAGTTAAATAACTTGGCTGAGGTAATGCCATTACCACCCAACAGGGTTTGGATTGGAAACCAGGTAGGAGCACCAACCTTATTCTACCACTTTGGTACATAGACTACAGTGGATTATATTAACCCTTCTAACACCATGAGGTCAATGAAAAGCTCAAGCTTTGGAAGGAACTTAAATTTAGATCTTGACTGTGATCCTTTCTCACTGAGTAGACTTGGGTTTTGGACCAAGTACTTCCTCAGTATCAGCCCAGTTGAACCTGTTTGTAAAATGGTGATGATCAGTCTTCATCCTTTCATGGCTGTCATGTGCTTTTCATGGCACAGAGCAGGCCTTAATAAATGTCAGTTAGATTTTCTTTATATAATGCCATGGGCATTTTAATTTATTAAACATCATAAATATTTAACTAAAAGGGTATTTGAAAATAGTGTGGCAATTACTTTGATATGTCTTCTGAATGTTAACCTATTTTTTAAAATTTTCTATGACACTATTTTCATTTCCCAAGTAATATGGACATAAATTCTCCCAATATATCATTGATTCTCTATGTTTTTTTCCTTTTGGGTGCTTTGTGGGTCTCTAGTAATTTTTATGTATTCTGTAATGTCAGACAAGTCACTTTTGGTCTTCTTTGTCTCTGACCAGTTTTCAGAGGTGTTGAATTCTCCCCAAATACCTCAAGTTTGGAGCATTTCATTATGTGTTGTATGTGGTCCAAAAGGTACTTGATATAGGTCCCTGTCAGGGTTTTGCCACTAACTTTGTCACCTGGGAAAATCCATTTGGTTTCTCTGGGGTGCACTTTCTTTTCTTTTCTTTTTTATAAAAGAAGAGGAATAAACTTTATAAAATACATGGTCTTTCAAAAGGCAAAGATTTCTTTATTTATTGCACTAGCCCTTCTAACTTTCAAAGCATACTTACATGTACTCTAAATCGATCTAATGGTCATTTCTTTTTAAAAGATGAGACACCTGAACAAAGTGCTTTATGATGTGTCTAAGGTTTGATCACTGGTAGCAGAAGTAAAACCAAGTAAAGTTTTTTCACCATATCGTTGCCTTCTATGAGGTATGAGACAAATAACAATATTAATCGTAATTTTATTTTCCTTTCAAACTATAGAAGTGATACGTATCAAAGTTGGAAATCATAAATTTGACCGATGTCAAGTTTGAAAATAGGGAAAGCATTTTGGGTTGTATTATATTTAAATTTATTTTAAAATTTACATATTTATAATATTTATTCTACCCATTTAAAAGCATTATAAAACTCTTTACTTTTCAATTTATTTTTCTTAGTAAAGATATGTAATTTTTGAAATGCAGGATCTGAAGATATCTTATTTATTGCTATATATTTTAAGTTTTCATGCTATCACAAAGGAGTACTTTTTAAATTATATTTTTAACCAGCTATTGCTAATAATATCCATATGTTTAATGAGATCTTTAGGCAACTTTCTGCAATCACATATATTAGCTTTATTAGATTATCAGTTGAATGTTTGTTTCCAGGCTTAAATTCATATATATATGAATTCATATATATATATGAATGAGTTCATATATATATGAACTGTTTGTAATAGCAAACAGTTACCACATTTTCAAAAGTACTTCATCTATATTAACTCAGTTATCTTTACAATAACTCTTTTCGATATGTGCTGTTACTAGCCGTATTTTACAGATGAGTAAACTGAAGTACAGAGGTCAAGTGATTATCTCAAGGTCACAAAGTTCTTTGAGTGGCAGCTAGTGAGGACAAGACTCTGGAGTATAACACAGGTCATCTGTCTTTGAAGTCTGAGCTCTTAATTTCTATGCCATGAGACCTCTCATAACTTATTTTCTCCTTTCCAGCTCCTAAATGTATTATTTCTGGTTAGTGTTTTGTTGCATCAACTAAAGCTTTTAGACCATTGTAAAGCGTTAGTGATGTTATGGGTATCTTTTAACTATATTCAGACTTAAATAGGATTGCTTTTGGTTGTTTAGTATTAAAATTTCTTGGGGGAGGGGTGTTGTTATGATAGAGATATACTTCATAACGTAAAATGTATTCTTATATTTCTGTTGAACTCCGAATGTTTCTCAGAAATGTGTTCTGAATACTATTAAATGGCTTCTAGCAGCAAGATGGTCATAATCCTTTTTTTCTTTTGAATCAAAGTTACATTTTATTGATAAGTTTCTAAATAGCTTAATAGTGTTTTTTTTCAATCTAGCAGTAAATAGCCCTTAGTCATGGCTCTGAATTCAATTTGCATAAGGTTTGCTTTTAATATCTGCATTTGTAATCTTACAGTAGCTTTATGTTTTGTGTAATCCTTGGCAGGCTTTTATATCAAAATCATTTTAGGTAATTGTCTGTCTTTGGGACTACTTGTACATGGTCTCTTATTTGCACACCCTTGCTCTTTCAGCTGAGAATTGGTTTTAAAAAAGGAGGGCATATATACCCTGTGGTGTCACATTCATGATGACTAAAATGTGATTACTGGCATCACTGGACGCCAGTCTTACTCTGTGCTCTCTGGACTTGGTTAGAGCCCGTGACTCCTTCTTGGGCCAAGTTGGCTGCATGTTGGACTGGGTTGCATTGTGTAACCCTTTATTCTTTCCCCCATTGAAGTCTTAGTTCAGTTGGTCCATACCTGTATGCTGCCACAGCATCATTCTCCCCTGCCACATGGCTGACCTAAAGGTGTGTACACTGATTTTAATGCCAGCAGTCTGCCATGTGGGAGTGGCTTAGAAATGAGAGAGGCTTAGAAATACAGATTATTTTCTTTCCTTTGCCTCACCACAGTTCTGCCCTTTTTGGCATTCTGGGCTACCCTTCCTCTTACATGCATGTCCTGAACAGCAGACATAAGAAGTCCAAAATGGTGATTTGAAAGTAACCTCTAGATCTTAAGTATCCGTGTCAATCAATCAGGTATGTCCCTCCCTCATTTGGACTGAACCCTAGAAGAGTGAATTGGGGCACATGTCAGTTAGATAACAAAATCCAGTGTAGTTGCTTCAAACAGAGAAATATTAAATTAATACTGTATTTTTTATAACAGTGTTGGAAGAACTGGAGGAACAAAAGAGATAAGACAAAGGTATGGGGCAAAAAGAAGAAAAGATAAAGCAACTCAAGATTTAGTAACTGGTTTCCCTTTTCTGTGCTGGAGACGCAAACACTTTCCCATACACTAAGGGTGCCATGCTGAGAAGGCTTCTGTTGCTGGATTCCAGATGCCCTGAGCTTATTCTAGTCTAAAGCAGCTGCCTGGATCCCTCACTGCCACTGTTCTCCCCTCCAGTGCTGAAACTTTTCCTGCGCTGTCCTGCTGGAGATGCCTCCAGAAACTTGAAGTGAAGAGAGTCACATTTCTCTTTCTTCTGCCTTCTAAACTTTAATATGTGCCTCCTATTGGAAACTTAACCAAGAAAATCTTAGAAGTGCCTTTTGTTGTGTCACAGAGGCCTTATAATATAACAGAGCACAGGAGGTAGGAATGGAGGTTGAGAGCAAAGGGATGAAAGGTTTCTTGGTGTCTGTTCTTAGCCTTCTATGCGTATATAATTTCCAAGCAACAATAACAACACTTTCATGTTTTTGCCTGATGTGATAAAGCCACTGTCATACAAATGAAAGGCTTTTACCCTCTTCCCCAAAAGGAAGAAACAATGTTAATCAGTCCTCAAGTCTATCTCTGGGGATAGTTATTCCTCTTGTGGTTTAGTAATACTCCATTGGATCTATTTTAACTTAAAAAACATTTTAAAGTATAAAATATTAGAGGAAAAAAGGGGGGGAAAGTAAATTAATATATTCAAATAAATAAGGAAGAAACTATATAAATTTACCGCTAATGTTCCCATTTCTATAACTTGCTTATTCACCATGAACTTCATCTTCCCCGGTTATTAGCCAGAACCCTAGTTTGTAAAGGTTCTTCTCCAGAGAAGTGACCCAAGCCTTTATTTCCAGAAGGTTTTAAGCTCTGTGATCAAGAATTTATAGAACTGTTCCAGTTTTCCATTAACACTCACCATTGAATATGGAATGATAAGAGAAGCTCCAGAGAATCCCCTGGGCTCCAGACATAATCCTTCCTGTCCTAGTATATATCAGTAAACCAATTTCCTTCTGTTAATTGAGATCAGTCAGCTTAACCAGTAAAGCTACTTTCTTCTTTACCAATTAGCTCAACGGGAAAAGAATTCAGTAGTGAACTGGTGGCAGTTTCAATGTCCAACTAAATTAAAACAGTATTTTATCCTTTGGGGAAAGCATTACATCCTCAGGAACCAAGAACTCTGAACCATCAAAGGCAAAAATTTTGAGTAATAGAAGTAAAAATTCTGCAAGTAGGTTATTAGGTCTAATAGAGGAATCACTTCCACTGAATCCTTGATTTCTGGACCCAAGTATTCTAGCTCTAGGCTAGAGCATTTAACCTTGTTTACTTTATATAATACATCCTATTAAACTGCCCTCCAGCTTCACAAATTTCTTGAACTGAGCCTTCAACAGTGTACTCTACTGTCCTGTCAGCTGAGCGGCCACTGAGTAACAGGGTACATCATGAGAAAAGTGAATTCCCTGACATAAACCCTTTGTTGTTCTTTGGTCCAAACCAGTGTTGCATGGGATCCACAATGGTATTCAGACCTGATAAGTTCACAGATGTCATTTTGGTCAGGGAAGACAAATGCATATTCAGAACAAGTGTCTATTCCAGTGAGTACAACTCCCTATCCGTATCACGATGGAAGGAGATTCGGTGTAATTAACCTACTGCCAAGTGGCTTGCTGGTGCAAAATTGAGGACTTATTACTGGTCTTTGCTGCGGGCAAGTTAGGCACCCAGCCATGGTAGCCAGACAAGCCTCAAAGAGGAAAGACCATGTTGTTAAGCTAGGTATAGCTTCTACCCCTGCCAACATAGCTATACTCTAACCCATTTCACTCTTGGGTGAGTGGAAAAAGATGACAAAAATTCACATTTTGGTTCATTTAAAACTTTTCCACCTGATTTTTGAGATCCTACACACACACACACCCCACTTTGTTAGCACTTCATGACTCTGCTTAGATATCATTTACTCCTACAGGTTTCCCTGAAATTCCAAGAATTAGTTAGATGATGTTTGTGTGTCACATACTATCCACACTATATCTGTAACACTATATTGTCTTTTAAACAGCATGCCCAATTTGACTGTAAAATATTTGTAGACAGTCCATCTCTTGTTTATTTTTCAATCTCTAGTTGCTGGCCCTCTTCTGTCACATATTACTTTATACTGATAATTATTGACAATGATTGCAAGTAGTACTTACCTTATAGTTTGCATTTACTATTTAGACCATGAGTATTATGTATTTTAAATTTTCAAGTGATTGTGCTTTTCTGAGTGCCTATCTAAACTTCATTATTAGATATTTTTGTTAAACTATTTTCTTAGAATATGACATTTTAAGTTTTTTTTGGAATTTATTGAAATTTTCTGAATGACTGCTTGAAGGCTTTTGTGTTAGAAAATATTTCAACATTTTAAAATATGTATATTTCTGTTATAGAATACAGTACCTGATGTATAATTTTTAAATCAAATAGATACCGTAAAATAATCTATATCTTTTATTTCTTATTTATTTATTTTTAATCGACAGGATCTATCAATGCCTGAGAGAGATGTGTTCAAATGTCCCATTCTATCAAATGCTGGTAGTTGTTACCAGACTATTTGGAGTGACCTGATTTCTTTCCATTTGGATACCAGTTACATTATCTCCTAGAGTTGGAGCATGAGTGCAGAGCCTAGCCCAACTCCTGTGTTCTGCAGGCATTTTTAAGGTTGCTCTGTTGTTCTGAAATGGGGTGATTTCTTTGGACCACAGCCAGGGTCTTGACCAGTCCATCAAGTGGGGTTTCCAGAGAGAATGGTCTTCACCTTTCTTCAGGATCTTCTTCTGCCCTTAGCTTTGATGTTTTACTCATTGTGTTCAAATGACAGCCAACTCCCTCCCCCACCAGCTTTCTCTGAACTTTATACACTTTCTTTTTTACATCTTTACTGGAGTATAATTGCTTTACAGTGTTTTATTAGTTTCTGCTGCATAACAAAGTAAATCAGCTGTATTATCCGCTCCCTCTTGCGTCTCCCTCCCTCCTACCCTCCCTACCCCACCCCTCTAGGTGGTCACAAAGCACCGAGCTGATCTCCCTGTGCAGTGCGGCTGCTTCCCACTAGCTATCTATTGTACATTTAGTAGTGTATATATGTCGATGCTCCTCTCTCACTTCGTCCCAGCTTACCCTTTTCCCTCCCCATGTTCTCAAGTCCATTCTCTACATCTGCGTCTTTATTCCTTTCCTGCCCCTAGGTTCATCAGAACCATTTTTTTTTAGATTCCATTTATATGTGTTAGCATATGGTATTTGTTTTTCTCTTTCTGACTTACTTCACTCTGTATGACAGACTCTGGGTCCATCCACCTCACTACAAATAACTCAATTTCATTTTTTATGGCTGGGTAATATTCCCTTGTATATATGTGCCATATCTTCTTTATCCATTCATCTGTCGATGGACACTTAGGTTGCTTCCATGTCCTGGCTATTGTAAATAGAGCTGCAATGAACATTGTGGTACATGACTCTTTTTGAATCATGGTTTTCTCAGGGTATATGCCCACGAGTGGGATTGCTGGGTCATATGGTAGTTCTATTTTTAGTTTTTTAAGGAACCTCCCTACTGTTCTCCATATTGGCTGTATCAGTTTACATTCCCACCAACAGTGCAAGAGGGTTCCCTTTTCTCCACACCCTCTCCAGTGTTTATTGTTTCTAGATTTTTTGATGATGGCCATTCTGACCGGTGTGAGGTGATACCTCATTGTAGTTTTGATTTGCATTTCTCTGATGATTAGTGATGTTGAGCATCCTTTCCTGTATTTGTTGGCAATCTGTATATCTTCTTTGGAGATTTTTCTATATAAGTCTTATGTCCATTTTTGTATTGGGTTGTTTGTTTTTTTGATATTGAGCTGCTTGAGCTGTTTGTATATTTTGGAGATTAATCCTTTGTCAGTTGCTTCATTTGCAAATATATTCTCCCATTCTGAGAGTTGACTTTCCATCTTGTTTATGGTTTCCTTTGCTGTGCAAAAGCTTTTGAGTTTCATTAGGTCCCATTTGTTTATTTTTGTTTTTATTTCCATTTCTCTAGGAGGAGGCTCAAAAAGGATCTTGCTGTGATTTATGTCATAGACTGTTCTGCCTGTTTTCCTCTAAGAGTTTGATAGTGCCTGGCCTTACATTTAGGTCTTTAATCCATTTTGAGTTTATTTTTGTGTATGGTGTTCTGGAGTGTTCTAATTTCATTCTTTTACATGTAGCTGTCCAGTTTTCCCAGCACCACTTACTGAAGAGGCTGTCTTTTCTCCATTGTATATTCTTGCCTCCTTTGTCAAAGATAAGTGACCATATGTGCATAGGTTTATTTCTGGGCTTTCTATCCTATTCCATTGATCTAGATTTGTGTTTTTGTGCCAGTACCATAATGTCTTGATTACTGTAGCTTTGTAGTATAGTCTGAAGTCAGAGAGCCTGATTCCTCCAGCTCCATTTTTCTTTCTCAAGATTGCTTTGCTATTTGGGGTCTTTTGTGTTTTCATACAAGTTGTAAAATTTTTTGTTCTAGTTCTGTGAAAAATGCCATTGGTAGTTTGATAGGGATTGCATTGAATCTATAGATTGCTTTGGGTAGTATAGTCATTTTCACAATGTTGATTCTTCCAATCCAAGAACATGGTATATCTCTCCATCTGTTTACGTCGTGTTTGATTTCTTTGATCAGTGTCCTATAGTTTTCTGCATACAGGTTTTTAGTCTCCTTACGTAGGTTTATTCCGAGGTATTTTATCCTTTTTGTTGCAGTGGTAAATGGTGAACCTTATATACTTTCTGATTAGTTTTTTGCCACCTTGGTGTCTGCCCTGATATTTTGGTTCCTAGTAATGATTGGCCATTCATTCTCTATCCCATTTTCTCAATCTTCGAGTTAGTTAATTTCACCCCGATTTGGCCACTGTATTGGTTGTTATCATGTATTTTCTGTGTTATGAGTCTTTGCCTTTTTAATATTTTCATAAGTATGTTAATATGAAGCTGGAGAAAGCGATTCAAAAGATAACAGATTATATTTTCAACCAAAATTCTACAAACATCAATTTTAATGGATTCCTACTATGTCTTAGATATGCTCTTTCATGGATTTTCAAAATTTAATGCTTATAAACAGAATGACAAAAGTCATTTGTAGAAATCTCTATTTTAGATTTCTTTAGAATAAATTCACAGAAGTAGAATGACTCAGTCATTTAATATGAACATTTCTGAGCCTTTGCTATATAGTGAGAAAATTTCTTCCACAAAGTATGACTCCATTTATGCTTACATCAATACCACATGAGAGCCTTTGTTTCAATAATTCTCAGCTGTATTGGAATTTTTGTTGAAATTATTTTCATACCAAATTGCAAGACAAAAATGATATTTCATTGATTTCATTTGTATTATTTTTAGTGATTTTTGTGCTTTATTCACACTGTTTCCTCCTTGTGTTTCCACTTTAGCATGTTGTGTGATAACATGCTGTGCTCTTTATCAGTTGACTTTTAGAATATTTCTTATCAGTAAATGTTCGGCTTCCATATGAATTACCAGTTTTATTATTTCTGCACAGAAATACATCTTTTAAAAATTTTAGCAGAAATTTTATCTAATTAGCCTGTATCCACCTTTCATGAATGTAAGTATGAAGATAACATCTAATTTATGTTTGATTGCTAAAATTCTTGAAGATTGTTGAAGATGCATACCCAGAAATTTGTTATCTAATGTTTAGTTGCATGGACAATATTAATGTGATATTTTCATATTTATTTGGTTCTTCCTCAAGAAGAGAAAGAAAACAAAACATTGTGAACTGAATGTTATTCGTTTTTTACAAGAAAGTGGCACTATTGCCTTGGACAATAGCTTTTATAGTTAGGAGAATTTAATTGGCTGTAAGGAATATAATCCTAGGAGCACTGTCAGGGTCGTTCTAGGTCAGATGTGTGTTTTCATGGAGCTTAAAACTGTGTCTTTGATGTTGACTCTAGAAAAAGAAATTTCCATACATTTATAAGTTGATTCTGTTTCCATATCAGCATATATCTCTTCTTAGATGTAATTTAAAATAAAGGAATCTCTATTGTGTAAAACATACTTTTTTCCAAAAAACCCTGTCTTTCCACTTTCATGATTATCTTATCAAGTTGTCTTTTAGATTTGCAGACTTTAAACAGATGCCCTCTGAACCTTTACAACTCCAGATTATAAATACTTTTTAATTTTAAACATTTATAAATGTACAATAATCTTAATAAGGAAAATATTAAATCACTGAAATTAATTATATTTTAACTTTTCAACCTATAGAATTATCAAGCTTTATTCATAGGAACCTTTGAAGGAGAGGCCAATTAATCTATTCCCTTATTTTGAAGTAGAGTAATACTTACATATTTGTTATCAGTCTATAAGTAACAAATTCTGAAAGTATCTATCTTAAAGACTCAGTACATTGGGAGAAACACACAAATGCACTGTTAACCAAGTTGGTTATGTTTTCTGACATCTAATTATCCCTGCTTCTGATTCCTGATGTATGGTTCTAGGGAGGGGAAGTGCTTTTCTCTGTCTCTAAATCCCTTCATGTGTTAGAAGACTCCTTTTAGGTCATGTCGCAATTCGACACCTCTAACTTTCTTCTGTATTCCAGGGTCAGCATCCTCTCCTTCAAGTGTAATAACAACTCTGGAATTACTGGAGTGATGAGGGTCAAACAAACGCTTCCATTTTTCCAAGATCCTAGCTGGGTTTTGTGTCTCTTAGTTTGGAGGGTCTGAGAAAACTCTTAGTTGTGGACTGCAATGAGGATTTATTCCTTGATGACACTACAGAGTCATTTTGTCTAAAATCCCTTGGATTTATGCTAGATCAAATAATTATTTTATCCAAGACTGGTGTTCACATAGCTGGAAACTTGGGACGAAGATAGTATTGGCTTAGGAGTAAATTATGAGTAGAGAATGTCCATCTTGTATAATTTTAATTGATTCTTTGTGTTTCCCTGACTTTAATCCACGGGTACAACCTAACTGACCTAATTGATGGGCATCACGAGAGTCTGCGTAACTCCCTTCACTCAATGATCTATTTTACTTTTCTCACTGATTCTTCATATACAGTTTGCCTGTCTGTATTTCTTTTCTTTTTTTTTTTTAACATCTTTATTGGAGTATAATTGCTTTACAGTGGTGTGTTAGTTTTTGCTGTATAACAAAGTGAATCAGCTATACATATACATATATTCCCATATCTCCCTCCTCTTGCGTCTCTCTCCCACCCTCCCAACCCCCCATCACCCTGATGCCTGGCTGTATTGCTATCTCTTTACGTTCTCACTCATAACAATTATAGCTACTTTACAAGAAGACTACAAACTTTTTTAAGAGTCTGATTATGGTAATTGACTTACACAACATCACTCTGAAATATTTATGAAATATATTTTTGCACATAGTAGAGAATAGTTCTAGCCAGCAGTAGTAGAGAAAGAGGAAAATACTTAATCACAGAAATGTGCTACTTTTGCAGTTATTGATTCATTTCCAGCATTCTTAAATCTTTAGCAAAATAGATTAAAGGTCAGTAAGTCTCCAAAACATCCAAATCCAGCTGGCTGAGTTAACTGTGCTTCTTTTCTGAGGCACAGTCGTGTGGCAGCACTGGTCTCACTGGGCATCTGCGGTTGCTAAGACATAGTAATTTTCGCTTTCGTTCATTAAATAATTATTTATTATATAATACTCTGCTCCACACATTGTGATTGGTGCTTCATTAAAACAAAACCTTCTAAAGAAGTTTTTAAAGTTAATTTTCATACCATTATGATTTTAATAACTTCCCTTTTGTGATTATTGTTTTAATATTTCCTTTCATTCACTTCACAGATACTTCTGCCTCTTCTCAAGCCACCATCCATCTTCCCAAAATTATATCGGTGATTTCAGTCCACATCCATGATGGCAAATCATTAACAGAGATTATTTTGAGTCCTTGATGATAATTGACATTTTTAATTAGTACTTTCAGTTAACATCTGTCAGTTCCTTAAAAAAAAAGTGCTGTGTGCTTTACTGATTAAAAACAGAGTATAAATTCTTCTGCACTTGAATATCAACTCTGCCTCTTTTTAGCTATGTGGTTGCTAATCCAAACACTTGGGTTCTTAATCTGTAGACTGGGTAGGTAAAAGAGTTCAGTGAGATAATATGCAATACGCAATTAACACTGAATGAACATCAATCTTAATAACTGGTATTTACAGTGGTAAAGCATGTTGAACTTTGCATGACTAAATGTGAAATGTATTATATTCATTAAGAATCTAAGATTATTGTTGGCCATCTATATATTCGTTAAAAAATGGCTTCATGTCTTGAAACAAAAGTTTAGTTCAGAAGAATCACAGTACAGCATGTTTTTCAAGTGATAATTGTTTGATAAGGTCCATGATACACCTCCATGGCAAATGTATATTTTTAGCCAGTATTCATGAAAATTATATAGTGGTCTTAGCTACAGGAAATAAAAGTGTGCCTTGGTGTGTCAAACCTAACCAACACTTGTAAATCTGAAGCATATTTAGAAAAAGAAAAGTAAATTTTCATCCTTTAGGGCTAGGGGTGTTCAGCCTTTAAAAATATTATAAATCCCAAGATTTAAAGTGAACCAGCCAAACATTATTTTGGAAGATTGTATTTCCAGAAGGCATATCATTTATTCTTAATTGTTTTATCCTTCTTTTTAGTTATATTTATTAACCAAAGTCATCAATTCCTTGTAAAAATACAATAACTCATTCCCATACAATACTTTTTCTGTAACTCTTAGAACAAGGATGTTTGGCAAGATTTTTTTTCACACTTCAATATTTACCTTGTTCCCATTTTATCCTCTCATCTCATTCTTACCCAGAAAAGTGGTGAGGAATGCATAATCATAATTATCCTTCATAACAGAAATGATTTTCATGCACCAAGACAAGGGTGGGAGGGAGACACAAGAGGGAGGGGATATGGGGATATATGAATATGTATAGCTGATTCACTTTGTTATACAGCAGAAACTAACACAACAATGTAAAGCAATTATACTCCAATAAAGATGTTAAAAAGAAAAAAAGAATTGCAATACAGAATTGTTGCAGATATAAAGAAGAAAAAAATCAATGGCATTTGCCTTTGAGAAAGTTGTAATAACTTCTTTTTAAGTGCCCAAGAGTCTTATTCTTGATAACTATGTATTATTTTTAATGCACAAAAGCTCTTAAATTACAATATTCTTTCTTTAGTCTGTTCCTTAATGTCAATCAGAATTTGGCAAATGAAATGACAATAGGATGTGTTTAAAAGGTAAAGTGCTCTGTTGAGAGCATAATGTGACTTGTTATTATTATGACTTTGTACCATTGGGTTGAAGAATATCATCCTCTTGGATCTGGATATTCAGAATTTTGTATTTTTAATCTTAGCTCCATTATGGCCCTGTACGTAGTGAGATAAACAAGAGATTCTCCTATAACACATGGTTTTGAAAGCATTGAAAATCTCTTTATGTAACAGCAAATTTAACTTGGAGTAAACCTTGGCAATTTATTGCCTCAAAAAAATCTCATAAAACTAATATTTTTGGCCTATTAAGGATTTTAAATAAATTAGAAATCAAAGTATATCTTAGATTGATATGAAGACTTATATAAATAGAATTGTGACATACAAATTTTTCTCTACCTCAAATAATAGATCCACTACGTGGAAAACATTTCAATTGCTGGAAAAATAATCCCGTATTTTTGGATATGTCAAATTAGATTTTGTAGATGAAAGAAGTATATTAAAAGGAGAAATGGAGAGAAAACTTAGTAAATGGTCCCTAGGTTAAGATTATGTAATTAAGCAATAGGAGGTGGCCAGTGACAGCATAAAGAAAGATCTTCTGTGGGTTCTGTGGTCTTATTAATAAGTGAATTCCTTCAATAAAATATAAAGTATAAATATTTGATTCATTTGTTAAAAAAATCATCATTAACCTTTTTACTGTCGCAGAAGCATTGCTTCATTTTATATATTCTCATAAAATCATCACTGAGGTTTGTTTCTTTGACATTCATAATGGTTCAAGCAATATAGCTAAAGAACTGAATCTTAGAGTAAAAAGCTGTGAAATACAAACACGTCTCCCAATTAAAACAGTGATAAAGTGGTGCTCACTTTGAAGTATTTCTTACTTGAATTTTGGAAGTCTGCAAATCTATAATTCATATAAAACACTAGAAGAGCAAATTATAAACACTTAGTCTTGGAAGCTGGCAAATTTATGACTTATGTAAAATACTAGCTTAGAATAGCAAATAATAATTGCTTATTTTAATAAGCTTCTGCAACAGCTATTGCATTTGTATAATTAAGTTATTCTCCAAATTAAGAAAGTATTTCTTATCTAAAGTATGGAAATTCTTCTCTCTTCCTTATTTAAATACTTCATCTTAAAGATAAGGTATCTAAAATGTGCCTTATCTAAAGTATGGAAATTCAATTCAATTTAATTCACCAAATATTTATTGTATACCTTTATAGCCAAGAACTGAGTTGGTATAGCTGGGAAAAATAATAAATAATAATCCATGATTTCATACCTTAAATAAATTATAACAAATTACAGTTACTAATGCAAGTTCAGCATCTCTAAAACAAATTTTTTGTCCTAGAAAATTAGATAAGAGAGAACATAATTTCAACTTCACTTACTGGCTGTATGACAGAAGCTAATTTATCCTTATTTTATGATCCTTAGTTTCTTTACCTGTGAAATGGGATAAATCACAGCTCCCTGATGATGCAGTGATTGTGCAACGAGATAAGCTTATACCCAAGTGTCTAACATAGTCCTTAGTAAATGATAAATGCTCCCTTTAGCAGCCCCTTTGCTAAGTCAGAGATATTTTGCTATGAGAGGGTAATGGAGAATACACCATAGATGCTAAAACGTGTTAAAAAAAAAATCACATCCCTAGGTTAAAATAATCTGAAAGAAGTATGGCTAATGGAAATAGAAATTAAATGTACTACAAATCATTTCTATATTTTTTTCTGTTTTTGTGCCTTTATGTTTTATATCGTAGTGTTGGAAATTAGTCATAGGGGTCCTTTTAGGTCTATTCTTCTGTGAAAATGTGGAATCAGATTTTTAAAAATGTGACTGAAGCAGAATTAGGTGGTGCTAGAATTCAATAAGGCCACCAGAAACATTCGCTCACTTTGGTTTTGTTTCCTTAGGGATCTAACCAAGTGCCTTTTTGTACCAGATCATCGGATGCAGCTTAGACTTGGGGGAATGCTGTGCAGTTCACTCCAGTAAAAAACAAAGTGTATTCTTTTTGGAATAATCTGTTTGACTCTTGCATCTATACTGTTTTCTGCATAAAAGCAGGGCATTTCCTTTGCCTGGCTGTTGTCGCTGCCCTCATGCCCTTGGTACTGATTCCATTTTGCCCCTTTATGAGCCGGGAATGGAGCCATCACACCAGCACTCTCCCCTAAAATGCCCCTTTAGCACGTGCCAACATGAATCGTCGGCATATCGATTTAATTTTTTATGGCACTCGGTCCAAGAGAAAGCCAGATTATTGCAAAAAGAAACGAAGGAAGGAAGGAAGGGAGGGAGGGAGGAAGGAAGGAAGGAAGGAAGGGAACCAAAACCACAAAACTTTCAGCTGCATCCGACCTCATTTGACTCTTTCTCATCTCTTACCCACCTGAGCTCCTCCTTTCCTTCAGTTTTCTGAGCAGAGGCAGTGGAGCATCACATTGGTGACTTCATTTGTCCCCTCAGAGTATAGGTAAAATGCCACGTGCTCCAAGTGAGGGGAAGGAAGGCCGGAAGTATAGTAAATGGGAGACCTTCCCTTCAAAGCCACGATTTACATATCTTTTCTAGTGAAATATAGGAAAAAAGAAATCTCAACATGTAAGAAGGGCTCTGAGACTTGAGATTCAGGGTAGAATAATGGCAACATGAGTTTTTAATGTGGATTCTAATTTAAGTATTCCACACGGCTGGTGCTGATTTGTAGCAGTGATCTGTGAGGATGTGCTTCATTACAATCCTGTTTCTCCTCTGCTTAAAATGGATTGCAAATCAGGATGAAGGCACTGAATTTGGCTCATTTCAGAAACGATCACATTGCTTGCTTCATGGGTTTGAAAATGAGATACAATTTATGAATTGGTCTATTTTTAGCACAGACATTTCTTTGCCATTACTCTAAACAAATGAAAGTAATAATGTGATGCCCAGTTACTTGATTTTTTTTTTTGTAGAATGGCCTCAAAATAATTATCTAAGTTAAAGTATAGATAGTGTTTGCATGTTTGCTTTCTAGGAAATGTGTGAAGCTTTTTAACGAAGTGAAATTTTTACTATCCCTTTCTGCTTTTTCTTTGAAAATTCCCTGTAAAATTGGCATCTTCTATATTGTAAACAAATTCAAAGACATATTGAAGACCAAATTGGGGGGGGAGGACACAGATAAGAATTACTGTAAAGGTCTTTCATCTGTTGCTTCACTTCTTATTCTGCAGATTTTTTGTTAAAAAGTAATGGGGTCTATAAATTAATATATTTAAACTGATGGCAATAAGGAATATAGCATCTGTTCCTGGTGTTCTTGAGGAAAATTTACTTCGTTAATACATAATTTCATACCTTGTGAAAAAGAGAAACTCTTGAAGGCTGGAGGTGAAATGAGAAGCCAGGCTTCACTGGAGAAAAGCAAACTTGTGTTCTTTGGAGAATTTGACATTTACAGGGAATATGCATATGCATATAGGGGGAGGAGGAAGCTTTGGGGAAAGTAGTCTCCTGGGGCTATTGCCATAACTTGGAAAACACTGATACATGAATAACTTGCTCTGCTCTGCTGATGAGGTAGACAGGATGACATGCACAGGACAGAGTGAGCAAGCCTGTGTACACTTACCAGCCAGAAGGCATGAGACAGTTTCCTTATTAGATGATGTCTTCATTCGCTTGTTTTAGTCAAGTTGACTGTTACTCTAGTATGGCTTTAGTAGAGCCGTGGATAAAATGCAACCATAATGGGAAAAACCAAAGGTTAAACATGTCCGTAGGTAAAGGTCTAGTTACCAGATTTCCCAGGCGCTCATGAGGAAAGAGAAGGACCCAAGATCTGGATTCTGCATTCGTGTGTGTGTGTGTGTGTGTGTGTGTGTGTGTGTGTGTTTTCATGACTTCCAAATCAAGCTAGGAAACCTTGCCTACAGGAAAGGCATTTTTTCCCTTTTGTCACAAAACTAGGAAGAGACAGATTGCTGTGCTGTTAAGTGATGAGTAGAGGAGAACTCACAGAATATGTTTAAATCCCTGTACACCCGTGGAGATCCTAGGATTCTGAGAAGAGCAAGGAAAAGTTTTAAGTATTATTTTTTATTTAGGGACATGTCAGAACAGTTCTTATTATTTTACAAAAATCTTTCTTTGCTAAGTTATGCCAAAAAGTGCTTACATATTAAAACAGTATCATTTTCCATAAAAAACTTAAATAAAATCAGTGAACAAAATCTGCTAGCATAATTATATTTGTGTGCTCTTCTGAATCAGTAACATTCCTGATTTCAACAGTTTAATATGTAAATAATATCTCTCAATTTCAAGAATTTATCTAGTGTGTCTTTCTTAAATCGTGATGTGCAAAATTAGATATAACTGGTTTGACCTTTGTCCAGTAATAACTGGTTTGACTTTTGTTCAGTAACTTTTATAGTTGCCTTGGTTTTGAAAGTAACTGCAAATTTCATTTATAAATCTCCAGAAGATTAGGGAATTCTGTGTTTTTCATGCTTTTGAAATATTTATATCTTTTACTTTCTAAATTTTTATTTTATATTGGACTATAGTTGATTTACAGTGTTGTATTAGTTTCAGGTGTACAGCAAAGTGATTCAGTTATACATATACATGTATCTATTCTTTTTTCAAATTCTTTTCCCATTTAGATTATTACAGAATATTGAGCAGAGCTGCCTGTGCTACACAGTAGGTCCTTGGTTATCTATTTAAAAAATAGTTGTGTGTATATGTGAATCCCAAACTCCCAATTTATCCCTCCCCCACGCCTTTCCCCTTTGGTAACCATAAGTTTGTTTTCTATGTCTGTGAGTCTGCTTCTGTATGGTATTGGCACAAAAACAGAAATATAGTTCAATGAAACCAGATAGAAAGCCCAGAAATAAACCCACGCACCTATGGTCAATTAATCTCCGATAAAGGAGGCAAGACTGTACAATGGAAAAAAGGCAGTCTTTTCAATAAGTGGTGCTGGGAAAACTGGACAGCTACATGTAAAAGAATGAAATTAAAGCATTCTCTAACCCCACACACAAAAATAAACTCAAAAGGGATTAAAGACCTAAATGTATGACCGGATACTATAAAACTCTTAGAGGAAAACATAGGCAGAACACTCTGTGACAAAAATCACAGCAATATCTTTTGATCCATCTCCTAGAAGAATGAAAATAAAAGCAAAAATAAACAAATGGGAGGTAATTAAACTGTAAAGCTATTGCACAGCAAAGGGAACCATAAACAAAATGAAAAGACAAACCACAGAATGGGATAAAATATTTGCAAATGATGCAACTAACAAGGGATTAATATCTAAAATTTGCAAACAGCTCATGCAGCTCAATATTGAAAAACAAACAACCCAATCAAAAAATGGGCAGAAGACCTAAATAGACATTTCTCCAAAAAAAGACGTGCCGATGGCCAAGAGGCACATGAAAAGATGCTCAACATCGCTAATTATTAGAGAAATGCAAATCAAAACTATAATGAGATATCACCTCACACCAGTCATAAGGGCCATCATCAAAAAGTCTACAAAGAGTAAATGCTGGAGAGAGTGTTGGGAAAAGGGAGCCCTCCTGCACTGTTGGTGGGAATGTAAATTGATACAGCCACTATGGAGAACAGTATGAAGGTTCCTGAAAAAACTAAAAATAGAGCTACCATATGATCCAGCAATCTCACTCTTGGGTATATATCTGGAGAAAACTATGGTTTGAAAGGATACATGCACCCCAATGGTCATTGCAGCACTGTTTACAATACCCAAGACATGGAAGCAACCTAAATGTCCATGGACAGGTGAATGGAGAAAGAAAATGTGGTACATATATATAATGGAATATTGCTCAGCCATTATAAAGAATGAAATAATGCCATTTGCAGCAGCATGGATGGACCTAGAGATTATCGTACTAAGGGAAGTAAGACAGAAAAAGACAAATATATATTGCTTATATGTGGAATCTAAACAAATGAACTTATATCATTTACTTCGGACTCTTCTGCTAATGTGTTGCAAGAATGTACATTATTTCACCGTTATCAAAATAAAACAGAACAATATATAATAGATTACTATTAAGTAAGAGTCTTTGAAGTCAATGAAAGATAATGGAGAATAAGCCTTAGTAGAAATTTGTGATTCCCTAAAGATAAATGAAGGAAGAGATTCTGTGGAAAGGTTTATATAATTTATGACTCAAGAATTTCTTCTTGTGAAAATCTATGCTCCGTTCTCTCCCTCAACCTTCCCCTCCCTCATTTTTGAAATAATGAGAATACAATAAAAGCATGTAATTGGATATTCGGAAATACGATAAAGATTTTATCTATCATGCATAACCAACCACACTCCAAAACTTATTAGCTTAAATAAATTAACTACTGTGTTCATGATTTTGCGACTTGCTCAGGGTTCAGCTGGATGCTTCTGCTGATACTGCCAGTGGTCAGTCATGTGATTAAAATCAGCTGGCGTGTTAGCTAAGGCCTGGGCTCAGCTCCGATGCCAGAAAGCCTAGGAATCTGTCTTACTCCACATAGTCTGAGGACCTCTTCTTCTCTTATGTGTCATATCCGAATGGCCTCTTCAGCCAGATAGCCAAAGTACTCACTTGGTGTCATTGAGCTCCCCAGACCACAAAAGCAGAAGCTATAAGGGCATCTTAAGGCTTAGGGTGAGAATTGCACATTGTCAATTTAACTGTATTTTATTAATTAAAACGAGCCACAGGGAGAGCCCCAAATCAAGAGAATTTGATTTCAGTAAGGCATAAATACTAAGCAATGACTCATCATGAACTACCAATGTAATAGACAACCACACTGGTACTAATATATTGTGTATAACATTATTCACTCTTTCCATAATACATTTGTAATATTAATATTATGGAAAGATATGCAACTTAAAATGTGAGTAAATACTTCTTTTAGTATTGTGTTGTAAAATGTGTAAATTGCGTTGTAAAATTTTATTTTATTTTGAAAATGGTCAAATTATGGCTACTGCAAAGTAGATGAATAGACATAGAAAAGTAGATAAAATTTACCAAAAAGAAAAAACACACTAATCCTTTTATAAATGAGTATAAGTAATTACCAAAGCTTCTAAACTAGAAGATTCATCGAATTTCTATGTTGGAAACTCTTACTGTTTTATTAAATTAGAAGTTATATGAGGCCCCAGGTTTATTCACAGTTCTGGTAATATTTTCTTAGGTATCCATTTCATAAAGAACTCTACTAATAATAAAAAGACATGCTGTCTAGACAAATATATTACAATAAAAATTAAACATATTTATTAACAGTATAAAGAATAGAATTTCTATAAAATTACTGGATTTGGCAGTCACTACAATTGTTGATTACTTTATGGTGAAGAAGTATAATCATTGTGATCATCTGATTTCCATTTTCAATTTGGCTGAAAATACAAACTTCTCTTTGGTTCACTGATTTTTCCCCTGTGTTTCTTAGAATAGTGGTCTTCCTGAAATAGTAGAACCATTTTTTGACAAAGAATGAACAAGGGGAAAATAGCTGCCATATGTAAAACACAGAATGTTAATGTCGTAATATAAAATATATTTTACAGTGGAATAAGAAGCAAGTACATAATTCAATAGGAACAGAGACAAAATATCAATAAGCACCTTACAGAGGAAGATATGAAAAAGGCCATAAGTGGATTAAAAAAATGCTCAAACCTTTATTTTTAAAATAAAAGAAATGCAAACTAAAGTAATAATGGGATACAAATTACTATCTATAAAATTGGCAAGGGTTTTGGGAAAACAGACTGATATACTGTTGGTGGGATTGTAAATGTGATTTCTGAGTATTAACACAGAATTTTAGACCCAGAAATATACCAAAAACATTTCTTAACGAAGAAAGTAAAGTAGTCATGTCTAATGTGCTCATAAGCTAGTCCTTGAATTTTTAACTTCAGCTATAGTATTTGTTTCTAAAAGTCATGTATAATTCTTTTGCAGAAAGACTAGGTTATTTCTCATAGTTTGCTATTAACTGGTATTAATTTAAATATTGTCTTTTATTTCTTGGACCACAGTAAGCATAGTTTTCTTTGAATTCTAATATCTAATGTATTTCCAAGTCCTTTCTTGCTCTTTGTTTCTTATAGGTTTTGTCCATGGTTTCTTATTTCCTAATGTACTTAACTCTTTTTTTCTTGTGAGCTGCCTATTATTGCTATTATTGTTATTATTTTTTTGGAAAATTGTTGGGATTCTTTGAGTCCTAAGACAAAAGGTGTCTTTTGTCAAAAAGATATTTGATCTTCCTCTTTCAAACACCTCAGTCACTACGACAGGGAGATGGCCTACCTTGGGGCACACGCTGGCCTCTCCCAATCCCTGTAAATACAGCAAAATAAAAGCATATACAGCACAACGACTATAGTTAATATTACTGTATTTTGAAAGTTGTTAAGAGAGTAGATTTTAAATTTTCACAATACACACAAAAAAAGTAACTATGTGAGGTTATGAATGTGTCAACTGTCCTCATTGTGGTAATCATATTGCAATATATACATACAAAAAAAGCATAAATTCATTCAATTTGGCAAATACCCTCAGGACAAAATGGAGTTATGGGTCCAATTAATCATCTGAGTTCCAACTGTCACTTAGATTTTATTTTTTATTGAAGTATAGTTGATTTACGATATTACATTAGTTTCAGGTGTACAACATAGTGATTCAATATATTTTTATAGATTATACTCCATTTAAAGTTACTACAAAATAATGGCTATATTTCCCTCCGCTATACAATACATCCTCGTGGTTTATTTATTTTATACGTAGTAGTTTGTATCTCTTAATCTCATACCCTTATCTTGCACCTCCCCGCCCTTCCCTCTTTCCACTGGTAACCACTAAATTTGTTCTCGATATCTGTGTGTTTCTGCTTTGTATACATTCATAGTTTTATTTTATTTTTTATATTCCACATATAAGTGATGACATAATTTGTCTTTTTCTGTCTTATTTCACTAAGCATAATACCCTCTAGGTCCATCCACACTGTTGCAAATGGCAGAATTTTATTCCTTTTTATGGCTAATATTCCATTGTATATTTACCACATTTTCTTTATCCATTCATCTGTTAATGGACAGTAGGGTTGCTTCTATATCTTGGGTATTGTATATAATGCTTCTATGAACAATGGTGTATCTTTTTGAATTAGTGTTTTCATTTACTTCAAATATACACCTAGGAATGGGATTGCTGGATCATATGGTAGTTCTATTTTCAGTTTTTTGAGAAATCTCCATACTGTTTTCCACAGTGGCTGCACCAATTTACATTCCCATCAACAGTGTAGGAGGGCTCCCCTTTCTCCACATCCTCTCCAGCATTTATTACTTGTAGACATTTCGATGGTAGCCATTCTAACAGGTGTGAGGTGATATCTCATTGTGGTTTTGATTTACAATTATCTGATAATTAGCAGCGCTGAGTATTTATTTATTTGCCTGTTGACCATGTGTAATCCTCTTTTGAAAAATATATGTTCAGGTCTTCTGCCCATTTTTTTAATCAGGTTTTTTTGTTTGTTTGTTATTTTGACATTGAGTTTTATGAGCTGTTTCTATATTTTGGATATTAACCCTTTACTGGTCATATCATTTGCAAACATTTTCTCCCATTCAGTAGGTTGTCTTTCATTTTGTCATTGGTTTCCTTTGCTATGCAAAAACTTCTAAGTTTAATTAGGTCCTATTTGTGTATTTTTGCTTTTGTTTCTTTTGCCTTAGGATACAGATCAAAAAAATACTGCTACGATTTATGTCAAAGAGTGTTCTGCCTATGTTTTCTTCTGGGAGTTTTTGGTCTTCAATCCATTTTGAGCTTTTTTTTTTTTTTAATATGGTGTGAAGGAGTGTTCTAGTCTCATTCATTTACACGTAGCTGTCCAGTTTTCCTAATACCACTTGTTGAAAAGACTGTCTTTGTCTTTTCTTCATTGTATTTTCTTGCTTCCTTTGTCAAAGATTAATGACCTTAAGTGTGTAGGTTTATTTCTGGGCTCTCTGTTCTGTATTGGACTTGGGCTTAGATATCTGTTCTCTATTCCTGTAATAATGCTGTGTAACAAACAATCACAGTACTTCAGTGATATATAAAAATAGGCACATATTGCTCACGTAGCTGGGGTGGTCAGCTAGGCGGCTCCGAGGATCTTGCTGGGGTTTGTTCAGTTGCGTGGGGTCAGCTGGCAGGACTGGGGTGATTTGATGCTGTTACTCATGGCTCTCATCCTCTGCCTGGGACTGTACAGGACGGTCCTGGGTGTGTCCCTCGTGGCTACCACAGAAGGTATTGCTACTGAACCAGGTTGCTCTGCCTGGTGTGCAAGCCAAACACTGAGACACCAAGGTTTGCAGCAGAGAAAAGCTTTATTCACGAGGCAGCCAAGAGAGGTTGGGAGAACATCTCAGATGCACCTCCCTGAAGGTAAGAGGCCCAGGATATTTACGTGATACAGAAACAGGGTGGTCTGAGGTGTGGGGAAGGTGATTGGAGGTAAGAAAAAGGTGAAGTAATTGGTGTTCTGTGCAGCATATCTGAGTTACATGCTTCTTTATTTTATGCATGTTCAGAAAATGGCAGCATTAGGATGATCTGAGGGTGGAGTTTTGGACCCTCTGACAGCTGGAGGGTTGGTGTCCATCCCAACTAGTCTTAACCAGCAGGGACCTGAACTGAACAAGAGCTGACTCCAGCTTCCTAAAAACGTATTTAAGTAACTGTTACTATAGTGCCCCATAGCTCAGAGGAGTTGTCTGTAGGGAGCTGCTAAGGAGTCTTCGTGAAGCTTAGAAGGTATGCAATTAACAGGAACAATTAAAGCAAGCTTGGTCAGTGAAGGTGGTTTCAGGTTATTATTTATTAAGCAAGGTATGGTTCAAGAGATCTAACTGATGATGGCCCCAGTTCCAATACAAGTGAGAAAATCCAAAGCCATAAGCACCTTTCAAGCTCCTGCTTAGAGCGTGCTTGCCAGCGTGGCATTGGTCCAGGGTTGCCGTGTGACAAAGGGGTGGATACACTTGGAGTTGAAGAATAGGGATATAATTTACAATTTAACTTACCTCAGTAATTTCTTACTATCTTTTCAGTTCTGTGGTGCTATTAAGAAGTTTATTGTTTTTATATTTATCTAATATTTTTGCTGTTTTCTTTGGTTTATTTGATTCAAATAGAATAGCCTGAGAGAACAGAGCCTGTTTTCATTGATTTATTTTTTTTTCCTTTCTATAATTATTAATCTATTTTAACATTTTGAGGCAGATGTCATCAAAATAAAGCACATATAATGTTACCATTACAAATGGTGAATTGGTTGGACCAAACAGGGTAGCATTTTTTTGTTCTTATAATTAGATAAAATATTAATTTTTTTCTTATAATGACCATCAAATATATAGATTTATACAATGAAGAAAATATGAACCGTACTTAGCCTAAAGCATCTAGGAGAAATCACTGCAGGTAGATTTAAAAAATAATAGGATAGTGCTGTCCATACTGTATATAACTTGTTTTCATTTCACCTCAAAACACACTGAGGGGGCTTCCCTGGTGGCGCAGTGGTTGAGAGTCCGCCTGCCGATGCAGGGGACACGGGTTCTTGCCCCGGTCCGGGAAGATCCCACATGCCGCGGAGCGGCTGGGCCCGTGAGCCATGGCCGCTGAGCCTGTGCGTCCGGAGCCTGTGCTCCGCAACGGGAGAGGCCACAACAGTGAGAGGCCCGCGTACCGCAAAAAAAAAAAACAACACTGAGGAAAGCTTCTCACGTCTATAAATACTCCTCTACTACATACTTTTAATGACTACATGTTATTTTATTCTGTTGTTTATCACAATTTTTTCAGCCAAACACCTATTTTTAGACAGATGGGCTCTACGTTTTTCAATATTATAAATAATGCTGCAAGGAATATTCATACAGATTTTTCTGCTTTTTTGTATTCATTTCTTGAGGATGAATTCCCTGAATTAGACAAATTGATTAAAATTTATACCCATTTTCAGGGATGTGATACATATTTCTATATTTGCCCCTGGAAATCTTTACCTGTTGCACACTCTAGAAATGAATGAGGACCACTCCAGTGAGAACCAGTGGAGGATGTTTGCACAGGGCATCAAGTCATCATCACCTGCACATGGCAGTGATGCTGAGGCAGTCAGGCACATGGGAAAGCTTTACGGAGAAAGGGGAGGTTTCTGACGGGAGGTTATTGGCAAGGGAACATTGGAGGCAGCCTAAGTAGCAGCTGAGCAGTGTATGTGGTTGGTTTGGGAGCATATTTAGCTTTCTCTCGTTGGTCCTCAGTTGGAAGCAGGGGAAAAGAAAAATCACTTGTGGATTGTTGGTTAAGTCCTGACTATTCTGGATCAGCAGCTGCAGAGGTTTGGCTGTTTGGCCTGATTGTTGCAGAACCTGTGGCTTGGCTTCCAGGACTTCCTGTGTGATCAGAAGTCTCTTGCCATATAGGGTCTGGCATTGCTCATCTGTATATTCAGTCTTTTAATATTGAAAAAGTCATCTAAGAACTAATGCTTAATTTGCATTGTGATTTTATATATTTTTTAAAAATTGCTTTTGCAATTATTTATGGAAAGATTTTAGCAAAATAATTAATCCATAGCAAGGTCTCAGCAAATACTAGCTATTATTGTTTACTCACTTAGGTTTAACTTTCTAAAATAGTGTGTTCATTATATTACCCTTTATCAAAACTCAGTGGATAGGGAGGGTGGGAGGGAGATGCAAGAGGGAGGAGATATGGGGATATATGTTTATGTATAGCTGATTCACTTTGTTATAAAGCAGAAACTATAACACACCCCTGTAAAGCAATTATACTCCAATAAAGATGTTAAAAAAAACCCAAACTCAATGGCATTTAATATTCTACATGGTTGTCTTAGTTCAGGCTAAAAATGTAGCAGAATACCACAGACTGGGTGGCTTATAAACAACAGAAATTTATGTCTCAGAGTTCTGCAGACTGGGAAGTCCAAGATCAAGCCACTGACAGATTCAGTGTCTGGTGAGAATCTTCCTCCTGGTTCATAGACAGACTTCTTTTTTTTTTTTTCGTTATGTACTCGTATGGTGGAAAGGGTAATGGAGCTCTGGGGTCTCTCTTGTAAGGACATCTATCCCATTCATAAGGGCACCAGCCTCATGACCTAATCACCTCCCAAAGGCCTTACTTCCTAAAACCATCCCACTGGGGATTAAGTGTCTACATATGAATCTTGGGGAGATACAACATTCAGTATAGCAATGATGATATGAGTGTATTTAACTGATATTCAGAGACTTTCATATTTATTCTGTCCTAATGTGTACATTTGTGTACTAAGCATAAACTCAAGGCATGCATCATAACTTACTCATAATGTCTGCACAAGACACTGTACTACACAGAAACTTTGCTCCTGACACGATTTACATTATTTTTTTTTTCTGGAATTCCTTCTCCCTTTCTATGTGAATTCTTCAAAACTCACTCGTTTTCATCTTCTGTGTTAAGGCTGGTTACCAACAAACTCTTTCCTATGAATTTTTATTATATGTACTTGATATCACTATTACCAATTTGATATCATATGCTAACTTTTTTCCTATCCTATTTGACCAGATCAGTTATGTGCAGAATTCTCATACTTGTTTGTATCTTCTTTATCACCTAATGTAATAACTTCCATTAATAGGTACTCAATACATAATTTTTATCAATTAATATTTTCTTATGAAACCAAGGATCTAGGGCACTAATAAAGTGTTTTTTAGAGAAACTTACTTAACTTCATGGTTTTAGTGCTCCCTTTTTTGTAAAGGAGATAATGCTTCAATTTCCTTTCAAAGAAATGAGAATAATGAGAACAATTAAAGTTTATCTGTTTTTAGTGAAGGCACTGCGGAGTGAATAATTCTGCTGATAGGAAAACATGAAAAAACATTCGGAAATAATTAAGCTTTTATATTTGGTATAGGAAAAAAAAATGACCTAACCTCAGCAGTTTCTGTGTTACTTTAACTGCATATCTCTTACGAAGCATCAAATAGGGAAGAAGTCGAGGCTTTTGCTTGTCAGAAATTACTTTTTTTTCTAGATTTCTAGATTTTGACCAGCTCAAAGTGCAGAGCAAAAAAACATTTTTGTTACTCCTCTCTCTGGTTTCAGTATCTTTTGAAAAAAAATCTACAAATGCATGCTCCTATTATTAGCATTGGAATTATCTATTTGATATGCATTCCACTTTCTTGCTGCACTAAAAAATGCCTAAGAGATACAATGAAATATTTCTCTTTCAGATCAGAGTAAGTTAGCTGGTAAGAAGAAGGAGGAAAGTTTCATTTCGTATCGTGTGTACTTACAGCAGGGGCCAGAAGCACACAGCAGGGTGAGAATTTTAAAAGCAAAGTTTACCATCACCGGCTGTGGGTTGTCAGTAACAACCTGAGGAGGTGTCTTATAGAAAGAAATCAAAGCAGCAAAGCACCTCAAAGGAACAAAACAAAAGTTTAAGCATTGGTTATAACAAGTTGGATTAATTTGGGCAAATGTCATTGTCTATGTTTGCTTTATTAATATTAATTTTTAAAAGCATATAAAATAAAATACAATCTTTTATTAAACACAAGTGAGATTAATAACTATAGTTTTATTCCTTGATGGACAAAAACACATTGTTTTTTCTTACTGTGTTTTTAACTAGTATGTTTCTGGTTTTATCTTAACGTCTTTATTGGAGTATAATTGCTTTACAATGGTGTGTTAGTTTCTGCTTTGTAACAAAGTGAATCAGCTGTACATATACATGTATCCCCATATCTCCTCCCTCTTGTGTCTCCCTCCCACCCTCCCTATCCCACCCCTCTAGGTGGTCACAAACCACCTAGCTGATCGCCCTGTGTGTGCTCTGCGGCTGCTTCCCACTAGCGATCTATTTTACATTTGGTAGTGTATATATGTCCATGCCACTCTATCACTTCGTGCCAGCTTACCCTTCCCCCTCCCTGTGTCCTTAAGTCCATTCTCTACGTCTGTGTCTTTATTCATGTCCTGCCCCTAGGTTCTTCAGAACCATTTTTTTTTTAGATTCCAAGTATATGTGTTAGCATATGGTATTTGTTTTTCTCTTTCTGACTTACTTCACTCTGTATGACTGACTCTAGGTCCATCCACCTCACTACAAATAACTCAATTTTGTTTCTTTTTATGGCTGAGTAATATTTCACTATATGTATGTGCCACATCTTCTTTATCCATTCATCTGTTGATGGACACTTAGGTTGCTTCCATGTCCTGGTTATTGTAAATAGAGCTGCAATAAACATTGTGGTACATGACTCTTTTTGAATTATGGCTTTCTCAGGGTATATGCCCAGTAGTGGGATTGCTAAGTCGTATGGTAGTTCTATTTTTACATTTTTAAGGAACCTCCATACTGTTCTCCATAGTGGCTGTATCAATTTACATTCCCACCAACAGTGCAAGAGGGTTCCCTTTTCTCCACACCCACTCCAGCATTTACTGTTTGTAGATTTTTTGATGATGTCCATTCTGATTGGTGTGACGTGATACCTTATTGTAGTTTTGATTTGCATTTCTCTAATGATTAGTGATGTTGAGCATTCTTTCATGTGTTTGTCGCCTGTCTATGTATCTTCTTTGGAGAAATTTCTATTTAGGTCTTCTGCCCATTTTTTTTTTTTTCGCGATATGCGGGCGTCTAACTGTTGTGGCCTCTCCCGTTGCAGAGCAACAGGTTCTGGACGCGCAGGCTCAGCAGCCATGGCTCACGGTCCTAGATGCTAAGTGGCATGTGGGATCTTCCCGGACCGGGGCACGAACCCGTATCCCCTGCATTGGCAAGCGGACTCTCAACCACTGCACCACCAGGGAAGCCCTTCTGCCCATTTTTTGATTGGGCTGTTTGTTTTCTTGATATTGAGCTGCTTGTAAATTTTGGAGATTAATACTTTGCCTGTTGCTTCATTTGCAAATATATTCTCCCATTCTGATGCTTGTCTTTTTTCTGGTTTCCTTTGCTGTGCAAATGCTTTTAAGTTTCATTAGGTCCCATTTGTTTATTTGTGTTTTTATTTCCATTTCTCTAGGAGGTGGGTCAAAAAAGGATCTTGCTGTGATTTATGTAATAGAGTGTTCTGCCTATGTTTTCCTCTAAGAGTTTTATAGTGTTGGGCCTTAAATTTAGGTCTTTAATCCATTTTGAGTTTAATTTTGTGTATGGTGTTAGGGAGTGTTCTAATTTATTTGTTTCACATGTAGCTGTGCAGTTTTCCCAGCACCACTTATTGAAAAGGCTGCCTTTTCTCCATTGTATATTCTTGCCTCCTTTATCAAAAATAAGGTGACCGTACATGCGTGGGTTTACATCTGGGATTTCTATCCTGTTCCATTGATCTATATTTCTGTTTTTGTGCCAGTACCATACTGCCTTGATTACTGTAGCTTTGTGGTATAGTCTGGAGTCAAAGACTCTGATTTCTCCAGCTCCATTTTTCTTTCTCAAGATTGCTTTAGCTATTCGGGGTCTTTTTTGTTTCCATACAAATTGTGAAATTTTTTGTTCTCTTGCTGTGAAAAATGCCATTCATAGTTTGATAAGGATTGCATTGAATCTGTAGATTGAGTTGGGTAGTAGAGTCATTTTCACAATGTTGATTCTTCCAATCCAAGAACATGGTATATCTCTCCATCTATTTGTATCATCTTTAATTTCTTTCATCAGTGTCTTATAATTTTCTGCATACAGATCTTTTGTCTCCTTAGGTAGATTTATTCCTAGGTATTTTATCCTTTTTGTTGCAGTGGTAAATGGGAGTGTTTCCTTAATTTCTCTTTCAGATTTTTCACCACTAGTGTATACGAATGCAAGAGATTTCTGTTCATTAGTTTTGTATCCTGCTACTTTACTAAATTCATTGATTAGCTTTACTAGCTTTCTGGTAGCGTCTTTAAGATTCTCTATGTATAGTATCATGTCATCTGCAAACAGTGACAGCTTTACTTCTTCTTTTCTGATTTGGGTTACTTTTATTTCTTTTTGTTCTCTGATTGCTGTGGCTAAAACTTCCAAAGCTATGTTGAATAATAGTGGTGAGAGTGGGCAACCTTGTCTTGTTCCTGATCTTAGTGGAAATGGTTTCAGTTTTTCACCATTGAGAACGATGTTGGCTGTGGGTTTGTTATATATGGCCTTTATTACGTTGAGTTAACTTCCCTCTATGCCTACTTGCTGGAGGGTTTTTATCATAAATGGGTGTTGAATTTGTCAAAAGCTTTTTCTGCATCTATTGAGGTTATCATATGGTTTTTATCCTTCAGTTTGTCAATTTGGTGTATCACGTTGAATGATTTGCCTATATTGAAGAATTCTTGCACTCATGGGATAAACCCCACTTGATCATGGTGTATGATCCCTTTCATGTGCTGTTGAATTCTGTTTGCTATTATTTTGATAAGGGTTTTTGCATCTATGTTCATCAGAGATATTGGTCTGTAGTTTTCTTTCTTTGTGACATCCTTGTCTGGTTTTGGTATCAGGGTGATGGTGGCCACATAGAATGAGTTGGGGTGTGTTCCTCCCTCTGCTATATGTTGGAAGAGTTTGAGAAAGATAGGTGTTAGCTCTTCTCTAAATGTTTGATAGAATTTGCCTGTGAAGCCATCTGGTCCTGGGCTTTTGTTTTCGGAAGATTTTTAATCACAGTTTCAATTTCAGTGCTTGTGATTGGTCTGTTCATATTTTCTATTTCTTCCTGGTTCAGTTTCGGAAGGTTGTGCTTTTTTAACAATTTGTCCATTTCTTCCAGGTTGTCCATTTTATTGGCGTATAGTTGCTTGTAGTAATCTCTCATGATCCTTTGTATTTCTGCAGTGTCAGTTGTTACTTCTCCTTTTTCATTTCTATTTCTGTCGATTTGAGTCTTCTCCCTTTTTTTCTTGATGAGTCTGGCTCATCAATTTTGTTTATCTTCTCAAAGAACCAGCTTTTAGTTTTATTTATCTTTGCCATTGTTTCCTTCATTTCTTTTTCATATTTTTCTGATCTGATCTTCATGATTTCTTCCCTCTGCTAACTTCAGGGTTTTTTTGTTCTTCTTTCTCTAATTGCTTTAGGTGTAATTTTAGGTTGTTTATTTGAGATGTTTCTTGTTTCTTGAGGTAGGATTGTATTGCTATAAACTTCCCTCTTAGAACTGCTTTTGCTGCATCCCATAGGTTTTGGGTGGTCATGTTTTCATTGTCATTTGTTTCTAGGTATTTTTTGTATCCCTCTTTGATTTCTTCAGTGATCTCTTTGTTATTAAGTAGTGTATTGCTTAGCCTCCATGTATTTGTATTTTTTACAGTTTTTTTTTTTTTACTGTAATTGATATATAGTCTCATGGAGTTTTGGTCAGAAAAGATACTTGATACGATTTCAATTTTCTTAAATTTACCAAGGCTTGATTTGTGACCCAAGGTATGATCTATCCTGGAGAGTGTTCCATGAGCACTTGAGAAGAAAGTGTATTCTGTTGTTTTCGGATGGCATGTCCTATAAGTATCAATTAAGTCCATCTTGTTTAATGTATCATTTAAAGCTTGTGTTTCCTTATTTATTTTCATTTTGGATGATCTGTCCATTGGTTAAAGTGGGTTGTTGAAGTCCCGTACTATGATTGTGTTACTGTTGATTTCCCCTTTTATGGCTGATAGCATTTGCCTTATGTATTGAGGTGATCCTATGTTGGGTGCATAAATATTTACAATTGTTATATCTTCGTCTTGGATTGATCCATTGATCATTATGTAGTGTCCTTCTTTGTCTTTTGTAATAGTGTTTATTTTAAAGTCTATTTTGTCTGATATGAGAATTGCTACTCCAGCTTTCTTTTGATTTCCATTTGCATGGAATATCTTTTTCCATCCCCTCACTTTCAGTCTGTATGTGTCTGTAGGTCTGAAGTGGATCTCTTGTAGACAGCATATGTACGGGTCTTGTTGTATCCATTCAGCCAGTCTGTGTCTTTTGGTGGGAGCATTTAATCCATTTACATTTAAGGTAATTATTGATATGTATGTTCCTTTTACCATTTTCTTAATTGTTTGGCATTTGTTTTTGTAGGTCTTTTCCTTCTCTTGTGTTTCCTGCCTAGAGAAGTTCCTTTAGCATTTGTTGTGTAGCTGATTTGGTGGTGCTGAATGTCTTAGCTTTTGCTTGCCTGTAAAGTTTTTAATTTCTCCATCAAATCTGAATGAGATCCTTGCTGGGTAGAGTAATCTTTGTTGTAGGTTTTCCCCTTTCATCACTTTAAATATGTCCTGCCACTCCCTTTTGGCTTGCAGAGTTTCTGCTGGAAGATCAGCTGTTAATCTTATGGGGATTCCCTTGTATGTTATTTATTGTTTTTCTCTTGCTGCTTTTAATAGTTTTTCTTTGTATTTTATTTTTGATAGTTTGATTGATATGTGTCTTGGTGTATTTCTCCTTGGATTTATCCTGTATGGGACTCTCTGTGCTTCCTGGACTTTATTAACTATTTCCTTTCCCATATTAGGGAAGTTTTCAACTATAATCACTTCAAATATTTTCTCAGTCCCTTTCTTTTTCTTCTTCTTCTTATGGGACCCCTATAATTGGAATGTTGTTGCATTTAGTGCTGTCCCAGAGGTCTCTGAGACTGTCCTCAATTCTTTTCATTATTTTTTCTTTATTCTGGTCTGCAGTAGTTATTTCCAGTATTTTATCCTCCAGGTCACTTATCCATTCTTCTGCATCAGTTACTCTGCTATTGAATCCTTCTAGAGAATTTTAAGTTTCATGTATTGTGTTGTTCATAATTGTTTCTCTGCTCTTTAGTTCTTGTATGTCCCTGTTAAACGTTTCTTGTATTTTCTGCATTCTATTTCCAAGATTTTGGATCATCTTTACTATCATTACTCTGAATGATTTTTCAGGTAGACTGCCTATTTCCTTTCATTTGTTTGGTCTGGTGGCTTGTTTCCTTGCTCCTTCATCTGCTGTGTGTTTCTCTGTCTTCTCATTTTGCTCTACTTACTGTGTTTATGGTCTGTTTTTTGCAGCCTGCAGTTTCGAGTTTCCCATTGTTTTTTGTGTCTGCTCCCAGTGGGTAAGGTTGGTCCAGTGCGTTGTGTAGGTTTCCTGGTGGAGGGTGCTGGTGTCTGTGTCTTGGTGGTGGAGGCTGGATATTGTCTTTCTGGTGGGCAGGACCACATCCAGTGGTGTGTTTTAGGTTGCCTGTGACCTTATTATGATTTTAGGGAGCCTCTCTGCCAATGGGTGAGGTTGTGTTCCTTTCTTGCTAGTTGTTTGGCATAGGGTGGCCAGCACTGTAGCTTGCTGTTTGTTGAGTGGAGCTGGGTCTTAGTGTTGAGACAGAGCTCTCTGGGAGAACTTTCACCATTTGATATTACATGGAGCCAGGAAGTCTCTGGTGGACCAATGTCCTGAACTTGGCTCTCCCACCTCAGAGGCACAGGCCTGACACCTGGCTGGAGCACCAAGACCCTGTCATCCACATGGCTCAGAAGAAAAGGGAGAAAAAAAGAAAGAAAGAAAGAATAAAATAAAATAAAATAGTTGTTAAAATAGAAAATAATTATTAAAAAAACTTACAAGTAACAAAAAAAGAAAGAAGAGAGCAACCAAACCTAAAAAACAAATCCACCAATGATAACAAGTGCTAAAAACTATACTAAAAAGAAAAAAAAAAAACAAAACGAAGAGACAAAACCCTAGGACAAATGGTAAAAGCAAAGGTATACAGAGAAATCACGCAAAGAAGTGTACACATACACACTCACAAAAAGGGAAATCGGAAAAATTTATATATATCGGTGCTCCTAGAGTCCACCTCCTCAATTTGGGATGATTCGTTGTCTATTCAGGTATTCCACAGATGCAGGTACATCAAGTTGATTGTGGAGGTTTAATCCGCTGCTCCTGAGGCTGCTGGGAGAGATTTCCCTTTCTCTTCTTTGTTCGCACAGCTCCTGGGGTTCAGCTTTGGATTTGGACCTGCCTCTGCGTGTAGGTCGCCTGAGGGCGTCTGTTCTTTGCTAAGACAGGACGGGGTTAAAGGAGCCGCTGATTTGGGGGCTCTGGCTCACTCAGGCCGGGGGGCAGGGAGGGGTATGGATGCGGGGCGAGCCTGCGGCAGTGGAGGCTGCTGTGACGTTGCACCAGCCTGACGCGCACTGTGCGTTCTCCCGGGGAAGTTGTCCCTGGATCCCGGGACCCTGGCAGTGGCGGGCTGCACAGGCTCCCCAGAAGGGGGGTGTGGATAGTGACCTGTGCTCGCACACAGGCTTCTTGGTGGCGGCAGCAGCAGCCTTAGCGTCTCATGCCCGTCTCTGGGGTCCGCACTTTTAGCCGCGGCTCACGTCCGTCTCTGGAGCTCCTTTAAGCAGCGCTCTTAATCCCCTCTCCTCGCGCACCAGAAAACAAAGAGGCAAGAAAAAGTCTCATCTGTTCGGCAGCTCCAGACCTTTTCCCGGACTCCCTCCCGACTAGCTGTGGCACACTAGCCCCCTTCAGTGTGTGTTCACGCCGCCAACCCCAGTTCTCTCTGTGTGATCCGACTGAAGCCCGAGCCTCAGCTCCAGCCCCGCCCGCCCCAGCGGGTGAGCAGACAAGCCTCTTTGGCTGGTGAGTGCCGGTTGGCACCGATCCTCTGTGCGGGAATCTGTCTGCTTTGCCCTCCGCACTCCTGTGGCTGTGCTCTCCTCTGCGTCTCCGAAGCTTCCCCCTCTGCCACCCGCAGTCTCTGCCCGCAAAGGGGCTTCCTAGTGTGTGGAAACCTTTACTGCTTCACGGCTCCCTCCCACTGGTGCAGGGCCCATCCCTATTATTTTGTCTCTGTTTTTTCTTTTTTCTTTTGCCCTACCCAGGTATGTGGGGAGTTTCTTGCCTTTTGGGAGGTCTGAGGTCTTCTGCCAGCATTCAGTAGTTGTTCTGTAGGAGTTGTTCCACATGCAGATGTATTTCTGATTTATTTGTGGGGAGGAAGGTGATCTCCACGTCTCACTCCTCTGCCTTCTTGAAGGTCTGCCCCAACTAGTATGTTTTTAATCACTATTAATTTTTGTTTTTAAGTGAATAATAGAGAAAATATAGATTTTTTACTTATAGTTTTTATTTGTGAAAACTTTTATATATAGTCTAAAACAAAACAACTCAACTGATAGAGAAGAATTATGATTATTTTCTGTTTCCTTTAAATTTGAAAACACTGGTATATTCTTTTGAGAATAGTTATTTATAGTTAGTATCAAACTAAATTACCACATACAATAAAAACCCAGATGTTTACTCTGAAAGGGTCATGAAATGCTGCTTACTTATTATTACTTTTTAAATTTGAAGAATGATGTTTGGCTTTGTTTGTAGCTCAAAGATCAAGGTCAAAATAGATTCTTACATCATGTAACTGAATATCCTAGCAGAATGAATTGGGGCATGTAGTCTGGCATAAACAGGATGTTGTGACTCTGCCTACATTACAGGTATTTATTTGCTTATTAACATACAGGAATAGAATTCTCTTTGCACTTCTTAAAAGTTCTTCCAAATGAAGAATACCTTGTTATAGAGTCAGGATAAATGTATAATTTGTCATCTAACTAGGATCCTACTGAGAGTTAAAGGAGTAGTAACTAGATATTATGGTGCGCCAACTGGAATGGACGTGGGCCATCCCAGAGAAATCAGAACATGCGGTTGTATTCTGCAAAGAAGACACATTGAAACCTTTCCCACATCTCCAACTGATCAGTCTTTTAAATGAACTCCCTTTTAGTCTTATATACATATACACGTTAGTAAAATTCTACTTAAGGACCTTCTCACACTCATGAGTACCATCTCAAACCTCTGGTGGAAAGTGACCTCCACAACTTTCATAGGGTAGATTAATTGTTTTTTTATTGGAGTATAGTTGCTTTACAGTGTTGTGTAAGTTTTGGCTGTACATCAAAGTGAATCAGCTATATGTATACATATATCCCCTCTTTTTTGTATTTCTTTCCCACTTAGATCACCAAAGAGTATTGAGTAGAGTTCCCTGTGCTATACAGCAGGGTCTCATTAGTTTGTGTTTTATACATAGTAGTGTATATGTGTCAATCGCAATCTCCTGGTTCATCCCACCTGCCCCTCCCCCCCACTTGGTATCCATAAGTTTGTGCTCTACATCTGTGTCTCTATTTCTGTTTTGCAAATAAGTTCATGTGTACCATTTTTCTAGATTCCACATATAGGCGATATTTGTTATATGTACAAATACAGTATTTGTTACTCTCTCTCTGACTTACTTCACTCGGTATGACAGTCTCTAGGTCCATCCACATCTCAGCAAATGGCACAGTTTTGTTCCTTTTTATGGCTGAGTAATATTCCATTGTATATAGGTACCACATCTTTATCCATTCCTCTGTTGATGGGCATTTAGGTTGTTTCCGTGTCTTGGCTCTTGTAAATAGAGCTGCTGTGAACCGTGGATTGCATGTGTCCTCTCGAATTACGGTTTTCTTTGGATATATGCCCAGGAGTGGGATTGCTGGGTCATATGGTAGTTGTGTTTTTAGTTTTTTAAGGAACCTCCATACTGTTCTCTATAGTGGTTGTACCAATTTACATTGCCACCAACAGTGTAGGAGGGTTCCCTTTTCTCCACATAGGGTACATTAATACTGAAGGCCTTTACATATCACTTAAGTATATATTTAGCATTAAATGCCATGATACTAAATTCTTTCAAAATATCTATTCTACATGTTTTGAGGCATTATTTGCTACAACTCAGTTTTTCTGACTATACTGATGTAGAGAGGGCAAAAGTACAGTATGAAATGTTAAGAATGGTATTTGGATTATAAGAGTTCAGAATAAAGCCTAGAAAAATTTAAGCATGGTGAAATAGGCTCTAACTTTTGTTGAATTTGAGAGAAATAAAAAGGGGCTAGGCTAATTATGAGGAGCTAGATGGTATAATGGTCACAGATGGCAAAATCAAGCTACTTGACTACAAATTTACTGATCTTTTTTTTCCCCATTGGACTACTTCAATGGAAACATTCCAAAGTGAATTAAAATTGTAGGAAAAATGAATTCCATCCTAAAGCAGTGATTGAAGTTTTGAAGATGAGCCAGTTATTCCTATTTGGGAAAACATAGTGAATGAAAGAATTAATGAAAGACCAAGGTAGTGAAAGTGGGGAAAGTTGGAATTCAGAAGCAAAGTGCCCAAAAAGCATGACAATTTATGAAAGAAATTATTTTAAAAAAATCGTTTATGAGCAAGTAGAAATAACAACATTGTACGTGGGAACCAACAAGGTTCTGATGTGAATGACGTGATTAATTAGCCTTTTTTTGGTCTTTTGTTGCTGTTGTTCAACTCATAACTTGTTGGGCTGTTGTAGATGTAGAAAGATAATATATATCTTGTATATATAATCAAGATGTATAATAATCTCTTACGATGACTTAGCAAAACAAATGGATGAAAGAGAGCACAATGATAGGTTAGTTGGTTGAATTTGTAAGTGATCCAACAACCATTGTCAGACAATATTGATTAATAAATTGATGTAACTTAGAGGACCACCCTTTAGCGTCAGGTAACTTGTCTCTTCAACATTTTTGTTAGTGGTAGAATGGGGAGGAGACTGTTTATACGTATGGCAAATCAGAATGTGATGCATAGATGAAAAGGATAAAATACATGGTTTAGGAGAAGTGCAGAGAGGAGCATCTCCAGTAGTCATTCTAAACATCCATTTCATCTTTAGAAAATTACAGACTTTTAGAAAGTTCTTAAGATTATTGAAGGAAATTTATCTCCTTGAGACTTCTACTTAGTTTTTTTGGTTCTCTCCCTTGGAGGCTATAAAGAATGTTGGACTGTATTTTCTAAATGAAAGCCATTTAAATATTTGAAAGCTCTCGTGATTGTTCCCACTTTGTCCTGGTACACATCCTCATTCTTTTTTCATTATTAAATGATATGGTTCTGCATTTGTGTGCAATCATTCTTAATACCCATTGGTCACAAAATATTTTTGTACGCTTTGTCACATCTCATTCCAGGACTACAAATAAAATAAAAAATATTCTCTGATAAAATTAGAATAGTGTATGATTATCTTCCTTATTTGAACTTATGCTTTCTGTTCATATAACTTGAAATCGTATCAGAAAATTGTTCTCCAGTGAGGTCACTCTCTATTGAATTCTACAATACATTTTAAAATATATGCTTATGCTAAACCATTGTTTAGATAGTAAGATTAAAGTGCAAGTCCTTAGTTAAATTCTTTTAATTTTACATTATACTTATGGATCTTGTATCAAAATATGGATATTTGGGGAATAAAAAAAGGACCATACTTGATTTAAAAATCCTTTATTGTGTTTATACAAAAAGTACACTATAAGCAGAATGTGACCCAGAAAAAAACCTAAAATTATTTGGTTTTGCAAATTGACTTATATACTAAATTATCTAATTTACTTTTTGACAGAATTTTCATTCCACACATGAGAAAACTGAGACACAAAGAGGATAAACAGCTTGACAATGTTTATATCAATAAGAAGTGGCAGACTGGATATGCAAGCAAAGGGGTTATTTACCTACCTCCCATGTCGAGTGTGTTGCAAAAATATTTTGTTTACTTAATTTTGCCCATCTTTATGAAAAATCACAGTCTAATTTTATTATCAAATTTTATTACATGAAAACAAGTGTACAGTTGTAAATCATCAGATAATGCAGATTTGTGAGTTTCGCATAGTGTGCCATTCAGAGTGGATTCCTTCGTTAGGAGCTACCAAAATGTACCCACCATGATAATTGTGGACCTCTGCATTTATTTACATCAGGTTAATCTTGATTGGAAAACATAAAAATAGTACAACAGAGCTCACATGTTTAATTTCATTTTCATTGCTAAGCTTGATGGTGCACAAAAGCTGCAATGCCTCTTACATGACCAGGGTTTTTTGCCAGTAAATTCATATAATGCTGAGAAAGCCGAAGAACCATGTTTTTCTTAATCCATCCTGAAGATGTATAAATCATGTGGAATTTTTGACGAGGAGTATCAATTTGAAAAGGCGAGAACTTTATCAAAACTTGAATTTGCCTAAACACAAAAGCCTTGTCTTGAAGTATCCTACAGAACTGCCTGTCACGTTGCTAAGAGGAAGAATGTGTACGCAATTGAAAAGCTCTCAGTGAAGTCATATGCCCTGGAAATACCAGTGTGGTTTATGAGAAAGGAAGCCAAATCAATGCCTCTATAACAAGACATCATTTACTCCAGTCCTGATATTGCTTTAATATTTTGAAGCAGATGATGGAGGAATTGGTAGTTACTTTCCTTCAATATACAACTGGAAGGAACCCTGCAATGTTCTTAGTACAAGCAGCTCTTATGTATAAGCATAAAATATCTACAAAGAACTCCTTTTGTATGGGTCCCTTTTGCAAACTGTTAAGGACGTCAGTGTCTTCAGATGGTGAAGAATGTCTATGCCAAGCCAGACTTCAACTGGAAAGAAAATCTTGTTACTCTAAATAGACGGAGCACCTGCAGTTTTTGGCAACATATCTGAATTTACAATTTTAGGGAACAGAGAAGTTCCACAGGCATCATTGTGACTCACTGGTTTCTATATCCGTGAATATTTGCATCAAAGACTATGCCAACCCCTCCAAATCCATCTTTCCCGTTGTCCTGAAAGTTGTCAGTTTCGTCAGAAACGGGTTTGAATAACCACATTTTCAAGAGGTGTTTTTTTTAAATCAAGACATGGCATAAAATGTGAAGTTCCTTTTTACTATCATGGATGAACATGGGCTTTCAGTGGTTGTGTCTCCAAGAGACTGATTAGATTTTAGACATTTTAAGGGAAAATAATTGCCTTTTTTGTCAGCTAAGGTTAAGTTTGCCTACATAAAGGAAGTACAGATGTAGCCAATCCAGAGAGATATGGCATTTCCATTAAGGATCTAGGCTTCTGTCTTTCCAGTTTATTATTCTCACCCATTGTTTCTATTCACACAGCTGTCTCGTTAGCCAAGATGGTTGTTTCATGTCTGAGTTTCAACCTCTAAGAAGGATGGAAGACAAATTGGCAGAAAACTTTCCTTCAGCTATAAGGCAACTTTCATGGAAGTCCCCCCAACATATATATGTTTAGGTGTCAGTGGCCAGAACTTAGTCACATGACCGTATCCAGATACGAGGGAGACAGGAAAATCTAATCTGAATTATATAAAATTATGTGTCTATAAAAATAGTTAGGTTGCTGTTACTAAGAACAAGTGGATGAAATGGGAGTTGGGTTAAGCAACTAGCAGTTTCTACGACATTGATTCAGAGCAATTTGCTGGATGCAATTCTTCTTAGCTTGACTTAATTAGTGGATATTCTTGTGTTGTTAATGAGGTAATACTTTTTTTCAAGGCACTGCAGTCTTTATTATAATTATTACAAAGAAAAAAGTATGATCAGGGCCAGCTACCTAATTTGTGGTGTCCACTGCAATATGAACATTTGGGGTGCCTTGTTCTAAAGCAGGAAAAAAAGCTTTTTGCTTTCTTCTGCAGTCTCTCTCTCTTTAAATGTCATTGTGTTTTTATTGGCTATTTAATGTCATGCTCCCCTGGCAAAAGGATACTCCTGAGGTGAGTACCAAATTCCACACGTGCTGGCAACCCACCCTACAACTCCATGCAGCCCTCCCAGAGTCCACACTCAAGCCCCAATGGGGGCACAGAGGCTGCAGTTGCTGAGTCAGTGTGGGAGAGCAAGGGAGGGGCTGAGACCCTGTCTGCCCCAGGGAGTTGAGGGGGCAGGCTGCAGGACCACAGGTAAGCAGAGGCCCGAGGACCCTGTTACTGCTCCAGTGTCCCGTCGTACCTTGCTAACAAAACATAGACTCAAAGATAAAATTATTAAGAATTTCAAGATGGTGACCACAGAGTACGAACCCCAAATGTCGTCATGGGATCCCTGTCTGAGCATGGAGCCCTGTGCACCTACACTGGTTACAAGCCCCCAAAGTCAGCACCAGTTATGAGTTCTTCTACCCAGTCAGTTACTCTAAACGAACAGGTTGGAAACTGGTAACACCATTAATACGTATAGGTAGAATTTTCCAGTGTCAGACCCTGACATGAGTTCCTGTGAAAGTGGTTCACTAGGAAGTCTTCCCAGAGAAGCGTGGTAGGAGCCTGGAGAAGTGGGGTGGGAAGTACAGGCACCCAAGTGACAGTCTACAAGTTCTCAAGGGAGACTTGTCTCACATACTTGGGAGTGCTTCTGAGTCAGTATAGGCCAGACCTGTTGAGGTGTCCTAACCGGACCACAGGAGAGCTAAGAAATGTCTGCCCACACCGGGCAGTCCCCAGTTCGGGGATACCCCCTAGGAAAATAAGTACTTTCTGTTCTCCCAGTGGCACTCAGCCAGGGTTGACTGGGGAGCCCTTCAGCAGAGAGATGGGAGATGCTGGTTGAGGGAGAGAAAGCAGAGGGACCCATATCCCTGTGGCCCCAGAAGTGGTGACAGGCACAGGGGATATGGCCCAGGCGCCAAGAGCATGTCCTGCAGTAACATCCCAAACTGGATGGCTGCTTTTCAGGCAATGGTTGGCCTTTTGTTTCTGCTGCAGGTATCTGTAGCCAATTGAATGCATTACAAATTCTTTGAAGGTTACTTCTGCAAGGTGGATGTTTGCACCTTTCCTTGGTGACGAAAATGAGCAGCATCAATAATACAGATGTGACTAAAGAAGAACAAGTTTTCTTGCACAAAAAAACTAACATTGAAATCTAACCTTCAGAGGCCTTCAGGAAATCAGGTTCTTCTTGTTACAAGCCCCGTCTGGCACAGTTGATAATGGGGATATAAAATACGGAGGCTGGAGAGTGTTGCATGCATATGTATATGTGCATTTTCCTATAGAGTAACTATAAATTCAATCCAGTTTCAAAGCAATAGTCCCCAGAGGACCATTACTCTGGGACTGTATTCTTTTCCCTAATCCATGCTACTTAACATGTGTTAAACCAAAACGAAAAAATGTTTAAGTGGACTAAAAGTTCAGTATAAATCTACATTTATTTATAACTCCTCTCCTTTTCAGTTTACTTATTTGTTCATCTAATAAATATTAATTTAGTACCTGGTGCCTGCGTTCTGGGAGAGAAAGGCTCAGGGGGGATGATACCCTTGACCCTCCACAATCCAAGGGGCTTCCCTTTCCCCAGTGTCTCATCACATGGTCTGCGGTTTTTGCCTTCACTGTAGTTTTCACTAACTTACTGTACCTTTTTCATTTGCTCACTTGTTTATTTTTTCATACCCCCCCCAATCACATAAGCCCCAACAGATTTAACAGAGGCTTGAATTAAATAATATCCAGGGCTTCCCTGGTGGCGCAGTGGTTGAGAGTCCGCCTGCCGATGCAGGGGACACGGGTTCGTGCCCCGGTCCGGGAAGATCCCACATGCCGTATAGCGGCTGGGCCCGTGAGCCATGGCCGCTGAGCCTGCGCGTCTGGAGCCTGTGCTCCGCAACGGGAGAGGCCACAACAGTGAGAAGCCCGTGTACCGCCAAAAAAACCCAAAAACAAAAACAAAAACAAATAAATAAGTAATATCCAAAGTCACTTGCAACTTTCATATCACCTGATGCTGTAAAGAATAATTTTCTAACGATTAGGGCCATCTCAAATCAAGGTGGCCGCCTTCATGACACAGTGAGTTATTTATCGCTGCACTTTTTCAAAGATATTCTGACTGTTGACTTATGATGCTGAAGAGACGATTCCTGCATTAGAAAATGAGGTTGCGTGAGATACCCTTAAATATTATTTTCATCTTCAAGAGTAGAAGCCCAAAAAAACATTAGTAAAAGAAGAAGAAGAAATATAAAGTAAAACAAAGAAGGATGGCAAGGTACTTAAACTGTTTCTTTATGGGCCGAAACAGGGCTGTTTCAGAAGATTAATGGAAGAAGCATGTGGAAAACACAGTTAAGCACTACCTTAAATGCTTCCCAAGGGCTAGGCACAGTTAGGAAAACCATCTTTTTCAGAGGAAAAGTGTCCTGGGCCTTAAAACCTGAGATTTAAGTATTGCTAGTCAAACAGAGGTTTACTGTAGACAAACTAGAAAACCAGGAGATGGATTATGCTTGAACCTTTTTAATCACATGCAAATGTTGCCCTGCCAGGCATCACTGTCACCATGATGTGTGCCAGTCACTAACTGTACCAGGGCTTTTACTATATTCAAACATGGCATCATTGAACGAGAATCCTAATTTTCATTTCTTTTTTTTTTGGCTGTACCATGCAGCTTACAGGATCTTAGTTCCCTGACCAGGGGTTGAACCTGGGCTCCCTGCAGTGAAAGCATGGAGTCCTAACCACTGGACCGCCAGGGAATTCCCTCCTAAATTTCATTTCTCAAATCATATGTATGGGATTGACCCATTGAAATGATATTATAGGTCAAAAATGCTCAAAAGTCAAGAATTTCATATGGTTTAATCTAAGTCCATGAGACATAGTCATTGATAACTTTGAAAGAAACATCAAAGGACACCCTGCCTTTTTTATGAATTCAGATAGACTTTCTTCAGACCGAATTTAGAAAAGTTTTTCACTGTACACTGTATGTTATAAATCCCAAATTTATTTCTAAATCAATATGCTTCCTCCCCCAATAATTTGCTAAATATTTTGGAGAATTTAATAATTCTATTATTTTTGACTATCAAATAAGATTTAATTACATTCTCTTTTGAAAGAACTCCAAAAGTGGAAAAGATGAAGAAGCTGTAAGAGCCAAAAGCAAAGAGGCCACCTGAGTGTGAAAACCACTGTTGGGAAGGAGAGTTCTACAGTTGATTCCTTTCATGGTTCTGCTCTAGGATAATTTTAAGTACCTCTAGTCCGATTCTACTAAGTAGTTTTTACCACCATTGGTGACTACTGTGATTTCCCATCCTGCTGTCAGGAACTGGCATGAGATTTACCCGCTTGCAAGATAACAAGTTATCCTGCCACTTTCTAGATGCTGGCAGAAGACACAGGCCACTGGGTCAGAGACCAAAGGCTGCTATTCGCAGCACAGCAGGCAGAATGGGCTTCTGTAGCATCCGTGTTTTCTTCTCTCTGTTTCCTGGGAGTGACGAGAAGCAGCCCAGGTGGGTGCTGTGCACATAGTAGGTCTGTGTCACAGCCAAGGAACCCTGAACTTGGGAAACCTTTAATCTTATAAGGGGCTTCTAGCAAACCTATCCAGTCTTTGCCCAGGAGGAAGGCATTATCTTTATTATCCTGATTTGAGAGAGACACAGTCTTCAGCTTCCAAGACTGTGTGCTTTGAAAATGTCCTTGAAGAGATAATACAGAACAAAAAAAAAAGCTGTCATAGATGTATAGAAACATCTCAGAGAATTGTCTTATAACATGGGTAACCAGGATTTTTTTTTTTTGTGGAAATAAAATAGCAAGCATTGTCATTTGACTTCAGCTATTTATCAGTAGGTCAGAGTCATATATATATACACATATATATGTATATTTATATGCATATACATGTACAGATACACGTATGTGTGTATATATATATCTTGATGAGGATTTTAATATCTGAAATCTCATTGTTGCCATATTCACTTTCCACGGATGCAAATGAAAAGTCTTACATTTTGAAAAGGCTACATTGTTAAAATAGAAGTGTCCTCTAAAGTATTCAGAAATGCTCCATTGTTTTGAAGGAATCAGGCTAATTCTCTATAAATCTTGTATTATCTCTAAAGACCTCGGTAGCCCTAATGCATTGCCTTGTTTTCCCTGAACATTACTGAATGACATGGCAATTAAGTATCTGAACTGTGGAATCAGATAGACCTAAGATAAATGCTGGCTCCGCTGCTAACTAGTTGCATGTTCTTGGGAAAGTTACCTCTCCTCTGTAAGTAGTGGGTACCTCTTCTGGTAAGGAAGAAGATAATATAACCTATTTCATCAAAATGTGAGACTTGGTAGAGGGTCTGGCCCAATGTCAACATGCAAAAAGTTACCCATTAGATTAAGAATATAAATTTAGGTTATATAGAAAAGCATGAATAAGAACTTAAAATTTTTCCCCACTAGGAAAAATGTTAACATTCTGGTTTATCTGCTACATGAACACATGAACACCTGCTACATGAATACAGACACACAAACACATATGGACCATATCACACCTACTGTGTTCTAAACTACTGTTCCTTCTTAAAAGTATGTCAGGTACATTTAGCCAACTCAAGTTGGCTAAAAATTTTATAAAAGACATGCTTATCTTTGTGACCTAGAGGTGTGGGATAAGGAGGGTGGGAGGGAGATGCAAGAGGGAGGCGATATGGGGATATGTGTATACATATAGCTGATTTACTTTGTTATAAAGCAGAAACTAGGACACCATTGTAAAGCAATTATATTCCAATAAAGATATTAAAATTTTTTTAAAGACATGCTTATCAGTGGCTACACATTATGATATCACAAAGATGTATTATAATCCAATTAACTACATTTAGTCCATTTCCACACATAAATGTATATATACTTTTATGTATACGTCTGAGATGCATCATTATATACACGATAGAATCTGAGGAATGGAATTAAAGGATTAAAGGGAGTGAGTATATTAAGATCTTTGGAAACATGGTAGCAAATTTATCTCCAGCATGGAGCAAAAGTGTGATATAATCTCTGATTTTAAAAGAATTACTCTGGTTGCCACACAAATAGAAGGGCAAGGGAGGAAGCAGGGATGTGAGTTAGAATAGTACTTATCAAATTTTAATTTGCCTCTGACCACATGGTGTATCATTAAAATGCAGAGTCTCCTTCAGTTGTCCAGTGGGCCTGTGACCCTGCATGTCCAGCCATCTTCCAGGTGATGCTGATGCTGCCTGCTGGTCCGTGGACCATGTTTTGAGCAGCAAGAAGTTAGGCGAGTAATATTCCATTGTATATATGTGCCACATCTTCTTTATCCATTCATCTGTCGATGGACACTTAGATTGCTTCCATGTCCGGGCTATTGTAAATAGAGCTGCAGAGAACATTTTGGTATATTACTCAGCCATAAAAAGAAACGAAATTGAGTTATTTGTAGTGAAGTGGATGGACCTAGAGTCTGTCATACAGAGTGAAGTAAGTCAGAAAGAGAAAAACAAATACCGTATGCTAACACATATATATGGAATCTAAGAAAAAAAAATGTCATGAAGAACCTAGGGGTAAGACGGGAATAAAGACACAGACCTACTAGAGCATGGACTTGAGGATATGGGGAGGGGGAAGGGTAAGCTGGGACAAAGTGAGAGAGTGGCATGGACATATATACACTACCAAATGTAAAACATAGCTAGTGGGAAGCATCCGCATAGCACAGGGAGATCAGCTCGGTGGTTTGTGACCACCTAGAGGGGTGGGAGGGAGGGAGATGCAAGAGGGAAGAGATGGGAACATATGTATATGTATAACAGGTTCACTTTGTTATAAAGCAGAAACTAACACACCATTGTAAAGCAATTATACTCCAATAAAGGTGTTTAAAAAAAGAAGTTAGGTGACAATTTCAGTAATTGAGATGAGCGATCATGGTGTCTTAGATCAGAGTGCAGCAGTGAAAGTGCGAATGTTTGATGTATTTTGAAGGTAAAGTTCACAAGACTGAGAGAAGACTGAATGATATCCTCAAGTCCTTGATCAGAGCTACTGGGGGGATGGAAGTGATGTTAATGGAGATGTGGAACACAGTTGGAGCAAGAGTTGGAGGGGAGCTAAAGTCAGAGTTTCAGTTTTCAACATATCCAATTTGAGGTGCCTAACAGGTATCCAGGTGGAAATATTAAGTAGCATTTGAAAATGTACATGCAGAATTCAGGGAAGCGGTCTAGATAGATACTTGCATCAGAGACTGTATCATGCTATAAATATGTGCCTCTCTTAAAAGATGCAATGAAACAGTGGCAATAAAGATATAACTTTATTAGGCTTCTCAGATGCATATGTGTGTGTATGCAGGTGTGCAGTATATATGACAAGAATGAGATGGTATAATTTCCTTTCCGGGAGCTAAACTGCCATGTTTTAATTCATCAGTTTGTAAGGAAAAACAAGTGAGGTAATTATTTTGCGATATTTTCTGTTAATTTCATTTAGAAAAAGGGATGAACAGATGTGGCCAAGAATATGTTCTCAATGTATCATACAGAAATGAGTGTGGTATACCACAGTGGTTAAGACTTTATGTTTTGTGTCAGAAGTCATGGGTTTAGTAACAGCTCTAATCCTTAATATCTGAGGAAATTTAGTCAAGTTAATTAACCTCTCTGATCCCTGGTATCAACATTTGTGAAAAATGGATTATAATATGTGTTCCCCAAGATTGTTGAGAAGAATAAACCAGAAAGTGTTTTTAACCTAATAACTAACATTAGGTTCTTACCATCTGTTAATTCATATTCAGTAAATATTCTCTTTTAATAATTAGCATATTTTTTCATTAGATTAGAAATTTTTGTGTAAGGCAATTACATAGAGTTGATTTTTTTCTGTGCTTTTTCCCCCCATAGGTAGGTAAACAATAAGTAAAGCTGTGTAGAATCTTTTATGAAGTCAGCTAAAAGATGATAAGATTTAACATATTTAAGGCAAAAAAGATGAAAAACCCTGAAAATCAATTCTGGAAGGAATTTTCAATAGCTTTTTGTATTGATTGGACTATTGCAGTGGGAAAAATAACTAAGACAAAAGTTCTCAGGAAATTGCTAAACTAGATAAATTGAGATCTGCACATTTTTAAAAGGTCAAAGGCAAAACCTCTAAGGAAAATGCTTTCAATGTCATGATTGGGTAGGCATGAGACCAGAAGACTGAAGTGAAAAAGGAAGAGGAACTTTGAAGGTCCATAGATGCAGTATAATATCTATGTCCAGAGAAAACTAGAGTCATAGTGAAATTTTCAGAAGTACAAATCAGCTATGTACTTTGATTCTGAAAGAACCTTAAAAAGCCAGCACACACTAAGACAAACAGTCTGACCAGGTCATAGTGAAGGAAGATGTGCAGCAAAAGGGTGGTCCTTTGACCTTTGTCTTCCTTTCAGCTCTTGCATTTTTGTGGAAGCACTCAAAAAGGAGCTGGAAGGTATTGCTAATATAAGGACTATGTTTTAGGTAATTTGATTACGTTTTTGTTGTTGTTGAATTTACATTCTCTCTAACATTTTCAGCCATCACTTATTTGGTCTCATTAGTTTTAACGTTTTCCCTGTGTAGAATAAACTATTTTATATATTAGATTCTTGAATTTTCATTGTGCACTGTCATGATATGCTTCCTGGGTTAGTCTGGAATGACTAACAATATTCAACATCAAAATTTATGTTTTTATGTGCTGAATTCGAAGGAATTGCCTAGTAGGTTTAAAGTGTAAATCAGAAATAAAAGTCTAGATGTGTTTAAGCTGATTTTTTAAGTTTCTATTTATAAAATTGGAGCTGAGTAATAATATATTTTTTCATGTGACCAGGGAATATGGCATCTAACAAAAGGTCATGGACCATTTTTCTTACAATTTAATTTTTATTAACTTTATGTTATATTGCACATCTATTGAGATTTTGTATTGTTTTGTCTTTTGATTTTGCTTTTTTCAGTAGAAAGAACCAAAAATATATTAACTACCATAGGCTTCTGAGAGAATTTTGGATGTGATAGGCACTGCCTTGGGAAGGAAGATTGCTACTAGAGGGTAAAATAATATCATTCACCTTTAGGAGGTACGAATCTCACCTGGGAAATGAGGTGAATAAATGAGAAAATACAGTTACAAGTGCAAGGCACTAAGTATCTGCCCACAAATGGATTTGTATAATATGAGCATTGGTGTTTATCAAATTAGAAATTTCTTTAGGCCCAGACACTCAAAGATAAAAATCATTTTACTTGGGATTTAGGCTAAGCCTTGAAGGATGGATATGATCTTATTCAGCAGAAATGGCCCACAGAGGTCTTTCTGGAAGACTTAAAAACAAAATAATAGTGGTTAACGAACATATGTATGTTCAGGAAACAAAAGTGGAGAACAGATTAGAATTAGAATATCTCTGTGGTCAAATATGGGGCAGGGGGCAGTGGTAAAACCTGCAAAATTAAGTTGGGATATGTTTACAGAATGTCACTGTATTTGTTTTCTATTGCTGCCATAACAACTTACCACAGATTTAGTGGCTTAAAACAATATTCTTTTACTATCTAATGGTTTGGGAGGTCAGAAGTCCCTGTGGACTCAGCTGGGTCCTCTGCTCCAGATCCCACAAGACTCAAATCAAGGTATGGATGGCCTGGGCTCATATCTGGAGGTTCTGGAGAGAAGTCTGCTTCCAGACTCATTCAAGACAGAAATAATGATTGCCAGGTGGTTGTAGGACTGAGGTCTCTGTTTCCCTGCTGTCTGTCAGCTGAATGTCATTCTCAGCTGTATGGGCATCCTGTGGCTGGGGCTGAATATATATGAATGTCACTGGGATTAGAATCATCAAACGAGTGTTTTAAAAAATATATATTTGGATATGCCTTGAAGCCAATATTTTTATTTCAAATATATGCATTATATTTAATAACATTTATGAAAAGTTAAATTTCCTTGAGGAATATGCATTTATTTAATTTAATTAAGTTTGTGGCAGTGATTTTTGTCCTGAGGTTTCAAGTCTAATATAGCATATTCTAACCTTCTTATAAAAATATTAATCTATGTTTAGTATGCATTTTCTTATTTTCCACCAAAATATTCCCTTCTCGTAAACAGATCTGGAAGTACTTCATCCGTAAAACTTTTTCTGTGAGTTCTCATCGAAATAACTGGCTGTTCTCCTTCACTCTGCCCTGGATGATCATATTTCTATAGTTATTTTCACTAATCCTCATCTTTCTTCTCATTCATAGACATGCAGTGGTGTCTTGAAAATAATGTTCTTCATGTTCATTCATGTATAGTAGGTCCAATATATTTGTAGTTTTATTAATATTATTACATTGAATTATAAACTCATTACAGGACAAGGAGGTGATTTCTGCCAATAAGCTATAATTTCTCGTACTGGGGAAAGATACATTAAGCATTTAATGAGTTATTTTAGTAGGAAAGATGAAAATTATTATATTCACATTGGCCATTTAAGAATATACCAATAATTAGTCTGTGATAATATGATAATATGATAATATAATTGGGCAAATGTTCATCAGTTAATAGAAGACTGGAAATGAGCACCTGTTATGTGTCAGAAGATAATTCCCCATGGGTCTTTTGTGTTTCTGCACATCTTGTGAGCAGAGGCACAAGTAGCTTTTGTTCTGGATGATCTTTTCAAGAATATTTGTGGATCAAACAGCCTTGGAAAATAGCAATAGTGTCTCTTCTGGGAAAGAAGGAAGATGTGTTGGCTGTCCAGTGTAATAAAGATAATGTGTCCCTCTGGGGCAAAGGCATGTTATAAAACATTAGGATTAAGCCTGAGGTCCCGTTCCTGTAGTGCAAACCACTGTATATGCAGGTGTCACCTCCCTCTTGTTGTGTCAGCCTGTGATAAGTGGGGCACAGGGAACCGGTACAAGAGAACGATCATATTTTGGCTAGTGCAATTGCTATGAGTAATTAACTGCCTTTTGCCTTGTTTTCTGCCAGCATCCATGAAACTGAGGCAGGTTGGCTTGTTAGCTTGCGAATAGGGTAAACCCATACCCTTGCTTGTTTTCGACATGTTTCAGGTACTTTGCTCCACGTCTAAGGTAAAAGAAGCTGTACCTTACTCTGCTGTAGTTAACCTACCTTGGGTTGCTTTTATTTGAGACAAGAATCACAGAGAAGAAAATCAGGAGGTGGAGGTTTTTAGGTTTTTTTTTTGTTTGTTTATTTGTTTTGGTTTTTTGCTATTTTTTAAAGTAAGCTGCAGTACTTTCATCGGTGTAATACAATTATTTCTGCATTAAAAAAAAACAACTAAACTAAACTTGAATAACATAACCCTAAAATTTGCCAAGAGGATATCAGTTTTTAATTAATCAAAGTTGTATGCATATAGAAAGTTTAAAATTCTTTAAAGGGTCCTTTTTTTGTTGTCTTCTTGTTTTAGTTGGTTAATTAGGGTTTTTTTTTTTGAGATTTTTAGGAGTGCTTTGACTTTTGTTTTCAGTTATCATACAGTAATATTGACTCCTTTTTCTTTTGATGTCCACTTCTGTGATTTTAGATATGTGTAGTCAGAGCCACATCAGTTCTGTAAGCCCCCAAACTCCTAGACGGTCCTTATTTTAATCTCCATTTTCCTGAATTACTGGACAGGTCACCTTTTCTTATATCTGCTGAGCATTAGAACCTCAGTTCCATCCCCCATCTACTTCCAGACAGCCCTGGGGGAGTTATTTTAGGATTAGCGGAGGGAAATATGTTATAAAATAAAAAACGATGATATAGGGTGATTTGAGAAGGAGAGAAGAGGAAGGCTAGGAGCCACGTTCCCAGGCCTGATTCCATGATCTGCCATCCATTCCCTCAGAGGCTAACCTCTCCTCTCATAGAACAATCATTTTAAGTAGTACTTGAATTCTTATTCTGTCTGGAGGGACAGAGGGGTCTCATTCTTGGATCCTGGCCAGGATGAACAGTCCTGAGGACAAAAGGTAGAAGACAATGATGAACATATTTCACTCTTTCAGAAAATATTCATTAAGAGAAATAAAGTGAGAATGGTTGGTTGTGCCACCTTGCAGCAGAGTCGGCGACTGGAGACCAGTGATGGTAGCGCTGGCATGATGCATCATGGGAGTGAGGAGGGGCCTTTCCTTTTCTAAGCCTAGATTGATCATTTAAACCCGGCATGGGACCATCTTTTTTCCTACACAATTCCCATCTTAATTCTAAGGCTCTATTTGGTGCTCTGTAATGACCTATGTGAGAATGGACTCTAGAAGAGCATGGATATGTGTATATGTATAGCTGATTCACTTAGCTGTACAGCAGAAACTAACACAACATTGTAAATCAACTAGACTCCAATAAAAACTTAACTCAAAAAAGCTTACTTACTGTTCTATGGGAGGTACAAAGAAAAGCAAATGAAAGATTATAAGCCTGCCATGAATCTTTAGACCAATAGTTCTCGAAACTTAGCCTACATCAGAGTAACCCAGAAGGTTTGTGAAAACATTGGTTGCTGGGTCCCACCTTCAGAGTTTCTGATTCAGTATATCCCAACCAGAGCTGGCATTTATAATAAACTCCTAGGTCCTGCTGCTGGTGGTGCTGGGACCACACTGTGAGAGCCACAGCTCCAGGCTGTTGGTAGAATGGAAAAGAAAGTACATTTAAATATTCGAATCTAAAATACAGTGCGCTTTGTTATAAGATAGGTACTAATTTGGCTCTGTGATTAATGTCTTCATCCACTCCACAAATAATTGCTAAGGACACATCAACCAAGGCATCCCTATGCTAGTAGTTGTGGCAGATCATTTGAGGAGGTGGGCATACATCCCATCCACAGATGGCTTCCAGGCTCAAAGAAGAGATAAGGCATGTAGAAGACAATGATTTCCAATAGAAAGGCTAAGAGTCACAACACAAAATGTAGCTTATAGAGCTCTGGTGGGGAAAGGAGGGAGGATCTGACAGAGACCTACAAGGCGTGGAGGTTCTGGTGACCAGGATAGGTTTCACAGCTGCACCCATGGCCAGATTCTCTTCTTGCCATATAAGATATATTTGATTTGCATGTTTAGGTACTGCCGTGAAATTCTCTATCTGCTTGTGTGACAGATATCTGAGAGCTGGAGCTGGTTGGCTTCATAATATAATATGTGGTAATAGGTTTATTATGTTATGATTCTTTTAACATTGTCATTATATATACCTATGAGATTTTAAATTAAATTTAGTATCTGAGAGCTAATAAAATTGTACACTGTCAGGAAAGGTAGTAGTGAGTTTATATTTGATAAAATATGCACACGATTTTAGCGAGGTAGTCTTTCAGCATAATTCAGATTGATATTAGCTTAAGCAATTCAGAGTTTCCTATTATATTCTATTATCCCTAGCTTAGAAAATGGTCACTGTTATCAAGTGACCAATCAGTACAAGTTGCTACTTTGATGCCAGAAGTTCCACAGAGTCAAGTTATATACCTAGCCGGTGGCTGCTGTTGCTTTTCAAAGCATCTTAAAAAGATAAATTTGCATATATGCCCAGTAGTGGGATTGCTGGGTCATATGGTAGTTCTATTTTTAGTTTTTTAAGGAAGCTGCCTACTGTTCTCCATAAAAAGGAATGAAATGGGGTCATTTGTAGAGATGTGGATAGACCTAGAGTCTGTCATACACAGTGAAGTGAGCCAGAAAGAGAAAAACAAATATCATATACTAACACGTATATGTGCAATCTAGAAAGATGGTACAGATGAACCTATTTGTAGGGCAGGAATAGAGATGGAGACAGAGAGAATGGACATGTGGACATGGCGGGGGATGGGGAGGGTAGGACGAATTGGGAGATTAGGTTTGACATAAATACACTACCATGTGTAAAACAGATAGTGAGTGGAACCTGCTGTATAGCACAGGGAGCTCAGCTCGGTGCTCTGTGATGACCTAGATGGGTGGGATGGGGAAGGAGGGAGGGAGGTCCAAGAGGGAGGGGATACATGTATACGTATAGCTGATTCACTTCATTGTACAGCAGAAACTAACACAACATTGTAAAGCAATTTTACTCCAATAAAAACAAAAGATAAATTAGCAGACATAACTGTATTTGAATTTTAAAAGTGAAGCAAATATACAGAGCTATTTCCATTTCTCTAAATGAATGAGTAGAGGTGAATAGCTTATTTTATTCTCTAATCTAGTGTATATGTATCTGCTCAAATTCCATATGTTAGAAGTCCATATTGACTATAAACTTGAAGGTATGTGTTGAATTAATGAGTTTTCCTTCATCTTACTTTATCTTACTTGAGGTTACAGATCTCCTGTAATCACATTTTATTGTTTTATTTTATGTTAATTTATTCATAGTCAATTATATAAATTATTGATTTATCACTTGAAAACATACAATGGGAGATAATGAATTTGGTAATACAAAATTTCATAATCTCAACTCATAACAAATCATTTTAAACATCAAACAATGTCATGGGATTAATAAATGTACTACTTATAAATTAGCAAACAGTCCTCTAGACACAGGAAGAAGTTACTGGATGAAGTTGAGACCAATGGGTATAAGAAAGATGGAAAGAGAGAGATGGGAGTTTGCCAAAGACAACCATTCTACCCTGCAATTTTCTATACTTTGTTGGTCTCTCCTCCTACCTGAATTCAGAGTAGAGCTAGAGAAACTATTAAATCGTCAAGAAAGTCTAACATGAAAAAAAGGACCACTTTTTTTTTCATGACTACTTCTAGCTTATCCAGCACCTGTACAAATTTTAATAAGATGGTCATCAACCTAGGTTTAAAAAATATACTATAGTAATAGAAAACTAGAGGTATAGTAAGGCCAACATATCAGGGGATAAATTCTATTGAAAACACAGTTTATCACTCACAGTTCCCAAGAGCAAGTGTCTCAGGCATATTATTGAATTGTCTACAACAAGGTGTGTCCAGTACATGCATGAAGGACAGATAAGCATTGAGTTTACAGAAGTTAGAAACATGGTTAGGGCATTAGACGAGTTGGAAAGATATATCTTCAGCTGGTTATTCTGGTTGGCTCTCCAGACTCGCTCTCTGCCTTTCTTTGCTCTGCTCTGTGCCCTGAGAGGCCGACCTTGATGTACCACATTATTCCAACTCTCTTTCCCTCTGCTTGCAGGTAGACTCAGCAGTGAGACACACCTGCCAGAGATTGGAGGTGGGCAGGAGAATGGGCCTGGCTATTTATATTATTCCAGCTCCCTCCCTTCTGACATCGTCCTACTTGTAGTTCTAACCTCTGTCAGGCAGCCCGTCTGCCACCACTTTTGCTTTTACCAATATCTACTGACATTCACCTCATCCTTTTATAGTTAGGGATTGTTATGAATTCCCATTGTCTGTGCCCCCTGTGTGTGTCCCTATCTCTTGTAGATTTTCTGCATGTTGCACATACTTCTGTAAATACTCCCTTCAATAAATTATCTTCAATTAAACTATGAATACACCATATCTTTTTCCTGCTGGGACCCTAATGCTACACACTTTTTCTAGTTAGGCACAGCCCTGCCAGTCCCAGCTTGGTGAAGAAAGGTGTCCTTTGCACTAATAAAAAGACATCTCTCTTCTTTGTCCAGCCCAGTACCAGAATGCAGAGTGTGGTAAGTAAACACAGACTACATTTTAGCTCCCGCTAGCCTTCTTGCCCTGTGCGTCACACACTGCAGAATGCATTCACAGAGGAAAGAATGTAACGTGTGCTGCACTGACCATGGAAGAAAAGTAAGGAAGGAGAAATGGCAGAGTCCCCTGCCTCTCCCACAAGTGTTTATGCTTAAGGTTCTTTTTCTATAATACAATTATACATTAATAATGTGTCTGTACTTGTCACTCACAATTTTATGGGACAGATTTCATTCAGATAGGAAACACTGTGGTTCTTAATGCATCACAATATCAGGGAAGCTATGGAGGTTAAGTTTATGTTCTTCTTTAATGAAACATTATTATCCTTTTTTATACAAATTCACTTCTTTTGCTCTACATAAATTATGGACTGATGTATGAAGATCATGTATAAAAACACACAACTTGTATAGATTTTTTTTTGGTGGAAATTCATAGGTTCATCAATGAGGCTCATCTTTAGTGCCCGGAACTAGTGTCTGTTAAAAATGATAGGATTTATGAGGTTTTAGAGTAATTTGGACAGGAAAGTGGGAGCTTTCTAGTTAGGAGAGCAGGAAGGAAGAGTGAGGAATGAATATGAGGGGTTAGAGAGACTTAGACATCCAGAGAGCATATGGTGGTGCCCAGCAGTGGAAGGCTGGAGAGGAGACCTGCTGGACTGGGAAAGGGGTCCAGAAGGGTAGCTGGAAGGTGATTGACATGTATTGCTCATCATTTTACATTTTCATTTCTGTAGTATATTCACAGCTCTTAACATTAACTATGATTGTAGTCAAGCCCTGTATTCCAATTAAATCACACAGTTACTTTTGTTAGCTGTCTGAATCAGAAGAAAACAGATTTGTTTTTTAATTTTATTGAAGTATAGTTGATTTACAGTGTTGTGTGTAATTTCTGCTGTACAACAAAGTGACTCAGTTTTCCATATACATATTCTTTTCCATTATGATTTGTCACTGGATATTGAATATAGTTCCCTGTGCTATACAGTAGGACCTTGTTTATCCATCCTGTGTATAATAGTTTGCATCTGCTAATCCCAAACTCCCAATCCTTCCCTCCCCACACCCTCTTGGCAACCACAGTCTGTTCTCTATGTCTGTGAGTCTGTTTCTCTTTCATAGATATGTTCATTTGTGCCATATTTTAGGTTCCACATATTAGTGATATCATATGGTATTTGTCTTTCTCTTTCTGACATACTTAGCTTAGTATGATAATCTCTAGGTCAGTCGCTGTTGCTGCAAAAAGGCATTATTTCATTCTTTTTAATGGCTGAGTAATATTTTATTGTGCATATATACCACATTTTCTTTATCCATTCCTCTGTGGTTGGACATTTATATTGTTTCCATATCTTAGCCATTGTAAATAGTGCTGCTATGAACATAGGGGTGCATGTATCTTTTTGAATTATAGTTGTTTGGGTATATGTCCAAGAGCAGGATTGTTGAATCATATGGCAAATCTATTTTTAGTTTTTAGTTTGTTTTTTTTTTTGCAATACGCGGACCTCTTACTGTTGTGGCCTCTCCCGTTGCAGAGCACAGGCTCCTGACGCGCAGGCTCAGCGGCCATGGCTCACGGGCCCAGCCGCTCCGCGGCATGCGGGATCCTCCCGGACCAGGGCACAAACCCGTGTCCCCTGCGTCGGCAGGCGGACTCTCAACCACTGCGCCACCAGGGAAGCCCTATTTTTAGTTTTTTGAAGAAGCTCCATACTGTTTTCCATAAAGCACCAATTTACATTCCCATCAGCAGTGTAGGAGGGTTCCCTTTTCCCCACACCCTCTCCAGCATTTATTATTTGTAGACTGTTTAATGATGGCCATTCTCACTGGTGTGAGGTGGTACCTCATTGTTGCTTTGATTTGCATTTCTCTAATAATTAGCAATGATGAGCATCTTTTCATGTGCCTATTGGCCATCTGTATGCCTTCTTTGGAGAAATGCCTACTGAGGTCTTCTGCCCATTTTTTGATTGGGTTGTTTGTTTTTTTGTTATTGAATTGTAGAAGCTGTTTGTATATTTTGGAAATTGTTGGTTACATCATTTGCAAATATTTTCTCCCAGTCTGTAGGCTATCTTTTCATTTTGTTTATGGTTTCCTTTGCTGTGCAAAAGCTTATAAGTTTGATTAGGTCCCATTTGTTTATTTTTGCTTTTATTTCTATTGACTTGGGAGACTGACCTAAGAAAATATTGGTACAATTTATGTCAGAGAATGTTTTGCCTGTGTTCTCTTCTAGGAGTTTTATGGTGACTTGTCTTATATTTAACTCGTTAAGCCATTTTGTTTTATTTTTGTACGTGATGTGAGGAAGTGTTCTAACTTCAGTGATTTACATGCTGCCGTCCAGCTTTCGCAACACCAGAAAACACAGATATTCACAGAAGCTTTCTTCAGTCTCTCGAACCCCTCTCAAACTGTATTACAGACACAACATTGACAAGCTAATGGTATCTGTCAAATTGTTCAGAAACTGTAATTAAGGGAGATTATCCATGGGTGAGGTAGATAACTAAGGTCCCAGAACTTCATTACCATTAATTCAAACTAAAACATGTATCATTTTTAACAACTCTTTTCGGTAATAAAACCCTATTAATTTCATCTAATTCCATTAATTTTTTCATCTATATAAAGTTTACTTAGAACCAGAGAATCCACTGTGTCTGATTTTAGTACTCTTATTAAAAACATTTAATATATTTCTGCCAGTATTTTTTCTTTTCAGCCCTGGTGATTTATTTACATGGAAATGGAATTTTATATAAACTATATATATGTATAATGGAATTTTACTCAGCCATAAAAAGAATGAAATCTTGCCATTTGTAACAACGTGGATGTACCTTGTGGGCATTATGCTAAGTGAAGTAAGTCAGACAGAGAAAGACAAATATTGTATGATCTCACTTATATATGAAATGTAAAAAGAAAAACAAACACAAACAAACAAAAAACGAGCTCATAGATACAGAGAACAGATTGGTGCTTGCCAGAGATGAGGGGTGGGCAGAATGGGTGAAGGGGAAACTTCCAGTAATAAAATAAATGTCATCAGGATGTAATGTACAGCATAGTGACTACAGCTAATAATACTGTATTGCAAACTACAGTTGCTAAGAGAGTAGATCTTTTATCTCATCACAAGAAAAAAGTTGTAATAAGGACTCAACTAAAGTGTACTGTTATTATTCTTTCTTTGTATTGGTAAATATTTTTATGACATTAATAGTATCTGCATACCAAAAGAATTAATAATTTGGGCAGTGAAAACTTATTTCACTGTATAATCATTCTGAGCATTTTAGCTTCAGAAAGATTTTCTATTGTACTTGGTATTTTGAATGTTTTCTGAAAGTCTTTTTTTTTTATGAAGCTGATGAATAGTGAGTCACATTTTAATATGTTAAAATTGGTTGCAAAAATGAACAAGGGAACATTAGGAAAAGTGCAAAAATAAGGTGAGATTAAAAGGCATGTTTTTGAGCCCAGAGTATATTTGCCACACAGGAATCATTGCGCCTCCTTGTACATATTTCAGTTGTTTTTTTTTTTTTGAGTAAATAAGATTTACCTTATATATTAAGGTGCTGCTATGTTGGGTGCGTATATATTTACAATTGTTATATCTCCTTCTTGGATTGATCCCTTGATCATTATGTAGTGTTCTTCTTTGTCTCTTATAACAATCTTTATTTTAAAGTATATTTTGTCTGATATAAGTATGATACAAATAAACTTATGTACAGAACTTCAATAGACCTACAGACATAGAAAACAAACTTATGGTTACTGAAGGGGAAAGGCAGGGAGAGATAAATTAGGAGTTTGAGATTAACATATACACCCTACTATATATAAAATAGATAACCAACAAGGACCTAGTGTATAGCACAGGAAAACTGTACTCAATGTTTTGTAATGAGGAGGAGGGGAATCTGAAAAAGAATATATATATATATATACACACACACACACACACACACACACACAGATAGATAGATTTATATATGTATAACTGAATCACTTTCCTGTATACCTGTAACTAACAAAACATTGTAAATCAACTATACCCCAATAAAAAAGTAAAAATAAAGTAAATAAGATGTTGAGAAATATACTTTTAATAAAATATCTTTGAATTTGAATACTTTTTAGGTGTAATACACCCATATTCAGGAAGCACACTTAAATACATTGGAATTTTAATGGACATAAAGCAAGCACACATTCTAAAGGAGCAATATTCCACTCCAGTCCCTTGTTCCAAGGCAGTCACTGAAAACCATCCTTGCTTTTACTTTTCTCAGTGCCTGCATTTGTCGATCTCCATTACTTATAGTTTAATTCTTGCCAATGCCTTTGACTCACACCAGGACAGAGGAAATGTAGCTGGTTTTCGACCCCTGCCCCCATCATTTCTACCCACCCCACTCTAATATTTTAAATGAGATTACTGTGATTCATTTTCTATTGATAGCTTTGTAACTTTACTTTTTATCATTAAATGCTTTTATTTCATCACTAATCCTCATGTTAGAAATGCAAACATTTCCAGTTAAATACATACAGAATCTTCTATTTCTTGTTCCAGAAACATTAGACATTAACTTGGGGCTCTTGACTACAAAATATGAGAATTTTACATCCTCCACCGTGGATTCCATCATTTATTCCCTTTCAGCTTCCCATGAGAGTCTCATACAGGTCCATCCACGTTGTTACAAATGGCAAGATATCATTCTTTTTATGGCTGAGTAAAATTCCATTATACATATATATGGTTTATATAAAATTCCATTATATATATAAAAATATATACATAGACACACACACACACACACCACATCTTTATCCATTCATGCATTGATGGACACTTACATTGCTTCCATATCTTGACTATTTAAGTGATGTTGCAGTGAACTTAGGGGTGCATATATCTGGCGTCATTTTTTTCTTGTAGAATAAAGTATAGCACAGCATTCCCATATACTCAAAATTGTCTTCTCTTACCATCTCCTTCACTCCCATCTACTAACATTCTCTTCGCAACATTTTCAATTCACACTCCAATCTCATTTTCTCAGCCAAAAAAAAATTACCTCTTATACCGTACTGATTCATTCATGCTGAAAATTATGTTGCAGTTATTATCCACACAGATTTATGTGTGGTACTGTATTATCTTAATTGCTAAATAGATCCTGTTTTATAAGTCTGAACTCCTCTGCAGTGCTATATCCTCATGCTTTCTTGCACACCCCACAGTGCCTAATACCATTCTGGACACTCAGTAAACATTCCATAGAGTTGTTGGATTGTAGTTAAAAGATGATGACACTGAGGCATGTCATTTGTGATTAGGCTGAATCTTTTGTGTTAAGGTGAATCGTTAGTGTCTGTAAACAGGTAGTTTGATCTTGAAGGGGATGCAAAAATAGGTGGCAGATTATTATACAAGGTTGTCATAGAGCAGCATTTCATCACTGACAGAGTATTTACGATAAGAATAAAGTCTTTTAAGGAAGAACATTAAAAATGCCTTTGCTGGGCTTCCCTGGTAGCACAGTGGTTGAGAGTCCGCCTGCCGATGCAGAGGACACGGGTTCGTGCCCCGGTCCGGGAAGATCCCACATGCCGCGGAGCGACTGGGCCCGTGGGCCATGGCCGCTGAGCCTGCGCGTCCGGAGCCTGTGCTGCGCAACGGGAGAGGCCACAACAGTGAGAGGCCCGCGTACCGGGGGGAAAAAAAAAAAAAAAAAAAAAAGGAGCAGGACTCAGAACAGCATCAGAGCCATTTTCTAAAAACAAAGACAATATTGACTAGGAATTATGAATCATCTGGTCTTATTTCTGATCACAGGGAAGAAAGCATTTGGTTTGTTTATTTGCTTATTTAACATTAAGTATGGTGTTTGCCAAAAACATTTTATAATATGTATATAATAAACACAATGCAATGTTTTAAATAATCAATTTTTAAGTAAAAAATTTTAATGAGACAAGAAATATCTTTTATAATTACTTATAAATATACCATTTCTAGCTCTCATCATCTAGCTCCAGATTTCTGGAGCTCTTTCTCTGAGGTGCTTTCTGGTTCTTTGGTTCACAAATTTCAGCCATCTTCATTTGCCTCCATCTCAATCTGTATCTCCTCAGTTAAGATAAACAACCAGGTTCTGGTTTTGTTCTTCTTCTTTTTTTTTTTTTTTGCAGTACATGGGCCTCTCACTGCTGTGGCCTCTCCCGTCTCGGAGCACAGGCTCCGGACGCACAGGCTCAGCGGCCGTGGCTCATGGGCCCAGCCGCTCCGCGGCATGTGGGATCTTGCTGGACCGGGGCACGAACCCGTGTCCACTGCATCGGCAGGCAGACTCTCAACCACTGCGCCACCAGGGAAGCCCTGGTTTTGTTATTCTTTATACCAGAATCCAGAAGTTGCCTCGAGGCCGAAAACCAGAAAATTGTAAGAATCTTCTCATTGTTTCCCTTTTTAAAAAAAAATCACGGATCTGTGCTGCCTGATTGTCCATTGCCTGGAAACATTCGTGTAATGTATTTCCCCAGTTGTATATTTCTTTACAATTGTATATAGTTATATACAGTGGGAGAGAAAGCCTCAGAACAACTGAGAAAGAAATCTCCCCACCATCACTTTTATTCTCATGTTGCTTCCTTCCTCATCCTATCTACCTTGCCTCTTGTATACCTTATTCTGTGATTTCCTTTCTGTTCCTAGGTGTTTGTAACTTAAATTATTTGAGTGCCCAGAATGTGTCATGATCTATCTTGTGCTTCACACACATTGTATAATCTAACCACATGCTTTTTAACTCTTTGTGTGCTGGCCTTAGATGAAGTAATTAAATGTTTTCCTAGTATTCATCTCGTATAGACTCCGTATAACAGCAAATGGTTGTCTTTATATTAAATTAATTTAAGGAATAAAATATATATTAGCCTTTTCTTTAAAAGAAAAATTAGGTCATTGAACAATATGATTGTAGATGCATTGAACTCTCTGTTCTTAAATGGAAATTTCATGTGGTAATTTTAATATGAACTAAATGGTCATTACTTTCTTTCATGTCTTATTAATTTGCTAATTGTAGCTATTTTTAGAAAAATGATCCTTGGGCAATTACAGACTCTTTTACAACAGATGAAAAATCACCAGTTAATTTTAAAATTCTAAACAGAGATCTGTGTTTTTATTGCTTCATTATATTGATGCAGTTTTATACAGTAGTAAACAATTTCTTAGGTAGTTGTTCTTCTATGAAGGAAAGGATATCAAATTTTAAATTATGTAAAATGTTCATAATAGAATTATAGTTCAGATTGCATTTTATTTTCAAACCAATTATAGATATTTGTCCACTGTGTGGTCTGGGAATAAGTACTTCTTAATATTCTACTCAAGTGTTCTTTCTTCCTTGGTGGACTCCACAGGGACTAAAGATAATTTTTAAATTCCATCCAACTCAGTAATTGTATCAGTAAATATTCAACACAAATAATCCAATTTATTCTTTTTGGTAGTTTAGATGAAGTTGTTCGGTTTCTCTGTGTGTGTGTATGCAGACCTCTTAGGGGAGCGAATTAAGTTTGTTTTCTAAAATTTAGGTACTTCTTATGATTATTTGACATCCAGGGTGACTACCATCTGTGAAAATTTTCAGGAGATAATGTCTTGCCAAACACTTATCTTTTCAGTTCAATTATGTATAATCTGGCATAAAAATAGTTTATTTTTTCCACCTTTTTAAAATTAATTTTCTAGATTTTTGACCTGTTTTAGTACACTCTTGGTTCCACATTCTTGAGGAAATGACCTAACAGTATAGGAGCTTGTGATGGATATATTGGTTTGCCTATTACTATGAAAGTAAAGACGTTATGATAGAATGCGTTGAGCTGGGTGTCACTGTTACTAAAGCTTTAAGAACATCCATTGACTGGCTTTGTGGTGTGGACTACAAGGATGGCATAACCAGGGTACCATGATGAATCTGATCAGCACTCACACATCAGTATCGTAGTTGTTCTCCATTCCATCAGTCCGTTCTCTCTATTAACATGTTGTTTTAAAAGTGTTTGATGTCAGGCAGAGTTATATTTACTCTTAAGTCTGTCATTGACTCTATGTGGGAACCTGGGCAAGTCATACACCTGTCAGAACCTCAGTTCCCTTCTCTGTTAAATGGGACAGTTATTCTGCCTAGAAAGCTTATGGTGAGAGCCAAGTTAGGTACCGTATCTATGTAGAGTGCCTGATACATTAATTGGCAGATAGTAGATGGTTCAACAAATAATTACTGTCGTCATCATTGGTATTTTCTGCAATGTAATAATTCAGGTTAATAATAACTGAACTGAGCTGCTGCAACCCTCTGATCGTGAAAAGTTACATTGTATAAACTATAGGTACAAGGTGTATGCTACTTTCTTATAATTCTTAGTTTTTAAAGAGTGTAATTCAACTTAGCATACATATTTAAGTTTAATCAACCACTGGAAATAATTCCCTTTACGTATGAAATATTACGTTTTACTGTGTGTTTGAATACTCCTTTCTTAGGTAGAGTTTGAAGGAACATACTCAATTATTTCTTTAAAAAACTAATCTTCATTATTCTTTTAAGTATAAGTACATTTTTTGTGGTTGAAACATTTATTAAACTTCATCAAATATGAATGATTAACACTTACTTAGTGCTTCCTCCACAACAGGCCACATGCTAAGAAGTCGACATGCATTATTTCATTTATTTAAGTATTACCATAGAACTCCTGTTAATAATTAATGCTATTTAAAAATCTTACTGCCTTTGAAAGTTAAAAAATCTAGATGGGGCTTCCCTGGTGGTGCAGTGGTTGAGAGTCCGCCTGCCGATGCAGGGGACACGGGTTCGTGCCCTGGTCCGGGCATGATTATTAATACTGTTAAAAATAAGAAAGTATTTGAATGATTACTATAATGCTCTAATTTATCAGACTTTGAAGACCAAATCATGAATGTAGAGAGCATCCTATAAAAATGATATAATGTTCATCTGATAAAGTTTTTGATTTATTCTTCTTAAAAAGTAGTTACAGTAATACTGTGTATTTAAAATTTATTCAGTAGTCCATTTTCAAATATTTTATAGTATTTCATACATTTTACACCCTTTAATCTTTTTATTGAATGTCTTTCTTTTTTTTTTTTTTTTTGCGGTACGCGGGCCTCTTACTGTTGTGGCCTCTCCTGTTGCAGAGCACAGGCTCCGGACGCGCAGGCTCAGCGGCCATCGCTCACGGGCCCAGCCGCTCCGCGACATGTGGGATCTTCCCGGACCGGGGCACGAACCCGTGTCCCCTGCTTCGGCAGGTGGACTCTCAACCACTGCGCCACCAGGGAAGCCCGAAACGTTACTATCTTTATACAAGGAACAATCATAGGTACAAAGGATAAACACAAGATCTAATGTCACCGAATCCCCAATTAAAAAGTACTTCAGAATTTACTGAATTCAGCCTCTAAAAACATTTTTTGTGTATTCCTTTATCATCCCAGTAAGGGGTTGTGTATCTCCTATTTGATCAGTAAAGTTTGTTCCTAAACTGTAGAATGAAAAAATAGCCTGTTTTTATTTTCAAAGAGCTCTGACTGCCATACTTTTCCTTCTTGTATTGACTCAGATGGGCCTCTAACTGCTAGACTATATTCAAGGCAAGGAATATGTGTTCCATTATTTCAGAATACACCAGCTGGCCAGGCCACTTGAGTTCAGCCATTTACCACCCTTCCCATGCTTTTTTTCCTAGCTCTGTCAAGGACCTGTAACCACACATAAGGCAACAAACAGAATGCAGACCCTGGTGTGTACTCTTCATCCTCAGGCTGCTTTTAAAGCTGTTTTTTTCTGCCCGTGGCTCTCGCTGCATTATCCTTGGTCTCCTCTTTCTATCCTTAGCTGTTTCCCCAGGACTTGAGGCCCATTGTTATCATCTGACTAATGTTTTGGTTCTTGTTAATAGTTACTCTCATTTCCCAAAAAGATATGCCATTTCAGGACCCAATAGTTACTGCTCTTCTGCTAAGACTCCATCCCTAGGACCATGTGCCTTCGCCTGGCCCTTTGTCAGCCCTCATGTCTTATGTATCGTGCCTCAGAGTCTCCCCTATTTGTCCCTCTCACATGGGCCATTTCCTGTTGAACACACCTGCCTGATACGGAAGCCAGGATGCCCCCTGGAATATAATTTCCATTTTCCCAGTTATCCGAGTAACATGTCTTTCTTGATGCTCAGATTTCAGTAAATTGCTTTCTAATTTTTGTACACCTGTTATTTGCCTCTTACTGGAAAGTGTTTTTCTAGTTTGTAGAAAAAAGTCACTAGATTTGATGAGGAATAGAGTCTATTGTCTAGAGTTAAAAACAAGGATATCTGAGTGCTTTTATTAATTCTTTTAGTCAGCATTTGAAATGTAGAAATGCGAATTTATCCTTTGAATATATCCTTCCTTTCCTCTTTTCTAGAAAGAGATCAGACCTATCTTAGCTGTCTGAATATGGAGTAGGTAATGTTTAGCCAAAATTGTGTTAATTCATCAACAAAATATGTAAGCAACCAATAAGGGAGTTAAAGGTTTCAGTTGTTCCTTATTTTCCATTCATGATATTGTTTTTATAATGGTAAATTCAAATGTTGACAGAATATTTTCATCCATATTAGATTATAATTTAGAGCATAACATTAACTTTAAAATCACAATGTATGCAAAGAGAATATTTAATGAATCTAGTACACTTTTTCTCTTCTGGGACCATTACATTAGCTACTCACAGTTAATGAGTAGCTCATTTCTTCTTTCATTTACTTATTTCTGAAACTCTGCAAGGAAAAACATGCTGGTATAAAAGATAAGAATAAGCAACTTTGTTCTCAAAAGGATCAAGAGATAGTTTTGTATACTCAGTGGTCTCTTAAAATACATTGTTCAACTGGGGTTATACCCAGTTATTTTCAGTAGCTCATTAAAAATTACTTATACACTTTTGGAACAAGGTTAATAGTAAAAATGATTCAAAGGACCTGTCAGTAGGAGTCAGTTTCCTAGGGCTGCCGCAACAATGTACCAAAACTGAATGGCTTAAACAATAAAAAGTTATTGTCTCACAATTCTGGAAGCTAAAAGTCCAAGAACAAGGTGTCAGCTGGGACGACTACTTCTCCGGACCCTATGGCAGCGTCTATGCTGGATCCAGGCTTTTGGCAGTCCCCTGGCTTGTGGTAGCAGAGCTGCAAATTTCACATGGCATCTCCTCCATCTCTGTGCCCAAATTTCACATGGCATCTCCTCCATCTCTGTGCCCAAATTTCACATGGCATCTCCCTCCATCTCTGTGCCCAAATTTTCCCTTTTTTTGAGGACATCAGTTGAACTGGTCTGGAGGCCAAGCTGATGACTCATTTTAAATGTATTACATCTGGAAAGGCCTTTTCTCCAAATAAAATCATATTCTGAGGTTCTGAGGGCTAAGGCTCTGACATATATTCTTGGGGAGACATAATTTAACCCATAACATGGAGTAGTGTAGCTCACTGAAAAGAGGTATTATTAAGTTCTGATGGTATTCTATGTCTTATGTCTAAAAGTCTGCAAGGAATATACATGCTGGTTTAAAAAAATTAGAGTAAGCACTTTTGTTCTCAGAAAGATCAAGAGAGAGTTTTGTACACTGAATGGTCTTATAAAAATACATTGCTCAATTGGGGTTATACCCAGTTATTTCTCAGATTGTATTATTTTGAGTAGAAAAACAAACTCTTAAGCTACGAAAACTGGGAAATCAGTGGTAACTTGTTATTGAAGGTAGCATATTTTTCTGTCTTCCAGAAAACTTTTAAAAGCTTTTAGTAAAGTGAGGTTTCCAAAGAGGAGATATATGTAATTCACAAGTATACCATAAAATATATTTGTCTCAGAACAGGTAACACTGACAAAATAAATGCATCATGTGCATAAATAAATGTATTCATTACATAGCTTGTTTTTATTTAAAACATTTCTAATATACAGATTGCCAACAAACACATGAAAGGATGCTCAACATCACTAATCATTAGAGAAATGCAAATCAAAACCACAATGAGGTGTCACCTCACACTGGTCAGAATGGCCATCATCAAAAAATCTACAAACAGTAAATGCTGGAGAGGGTGTGGATAAAAGGGAACCCTCTTGCACTGTTGGTGGGAATGTAAATTGATACAGCCACTATGGAGAACAGTATGGAGGTTCCTTAAAAAACTAAACAGAACTACCATACGACCCAGCAATCCCACTACTGGGCACATACCCTGAGAAAACCATAATTCAAAAAGAGTCATGTACCACAGTGTTCATTGCAGCACTATTACAATAGCCAGGACAAGGAAGCAACCTAAGTGTCCATCGACAGATGAATGGATAAAGAAGATGTGGCACCTATACACAATGGAATATTACTCAACCATAAAAAGAAATGAAATTGAGTTGTTTGTAGTGAGGTGGATGGACCTAGGGGCTGTCATACAGAGTGAAGTAAGTCAAAAAGAGAAAAACAAATACCATATGCTAACACACATATATGGAATCTAAAAAAAAAAAAGAAAAAATGGTTCTGAAGAACCTAGGGGCAGGACAGGAATAAAAACGCAGACATAGAGAATGGACTTGAGGACACGGGGAGGGGGAAGGGTAAGCTGGGATGAAGTGAGAGAGTGGCATGGACATATATACGCTACCAAATGTAAAATAGATAGCTAGTGGGAAGCAGCCGCATAGCACAGGGAGATAGCTCAGTGCTTTGTGACCATCTAGAGGGGTGGGATAGGGAGAGTGGGAGGGAGACGCAGGAGGGAGGGGATATGGGGATATATGTATACGTCTGATTCACTTTGTTATACAGCAGAAACTAACACAACATTGTAAAGCAATTATACTCTAATAAAGATGTTAAAAAAAATCTCTAGCTTAGACAGCATGTAATTTTGATTAAGTCTGTGCATGTCGGAATTACAAATAAACACCCTTGATTTTCAAAAAATTAAAAATAAATAAATAAAACACATCTAAGCTTTATACTCATAAGGTTGGGCCAGATCATGGTGAAAGGGGAGGAGTCTCTGTGAATCAGGAGACAGTTCTGCATTCTCTCTGTCATCAGCTAGTCTCCAAATATGTGACAACATTCAGTCTCCTGGGACTTAATCTAGTCATCTATAAAATTCTAGGGTGCTTTCCAATTTTACTTCCAAATATAAAATTCTATGATTCTATTTTCAATTTACACTGAATAAAGACCAGTAACAGAAATTTATTTATAGAGAATTCAAATAAATAATATTTGAGCAGATATGTGTATCTCTACATCTGGACTTAAATTTTATTTAGGAGTGCAAAGTAATGTTATTTGTTTTGTGTTTTTGTGCATGTGCTTGTATGTGTGTGTGTGTGTGTGTGTGTGTGTACACACCTGATTAGGAATGTCAGGGCCCAACTGTCCTTTGCTTAATATCTTAAAACCATACAAGAAGCACTTAATTAAATTTGCTCTTTAATTTTCTGATGCATTAAGTCAGAGTTTTGACACGAATGAGGAGAAACTACTATTTCCTTCTTTAAGTCATTGAAAGTGTGAGAGTAGCTTTCCTGCTGGGCTCTGAGGAGGCTGGGGTTCCTGAGACCCTGGAGATGCTGACGGTGACATTCCAGAATACAGAGGGCAGAACATCACTACCCGTGTGAAAAATGACCCCCACCCCATTCCTCAAAGACCGGGGTGGAAAGGTTCTGAAGCAACAAGTGACTTGAACAGTACCGTGATTCCGTCTCCTGTCTAGATGCCATGCTTTGGGATAACTGCTTTCCATTTTCTGAAGATATGTGAGAAAGTAGATATTTGCCCTAAGAGATTTGTTTTTTCTTATCTGTTCCTTGTTCAACCAGATATACTAATATTTTGAAAGTTATAGAGCACATTAGCAAAGACTAACTTGTAGATTTATACGGTGGGAGAGCAAGGCTGTTTATCTTTATTTTCCAAAATAAATCTTGTTTTTTAAACAAAATTTTAGTTCTATTTGTCTGGCCAGGAAAAAAAAAATAGAACATTAAAAACTTGCCTTTATTTAATCCTAAACTATGTCCACAAAGCTAAGTAAACAATTATATATGCTTATGTTCCTTAGAATTTTGATTACTTTTAACTTGTCATTTTTTTAGATAATTGAACGAAATGACCTTTTTTACTTTCCCTTAGCAAATTAGAAGGGAGCAAAGGTCAGTCCTATGAAATTAATAAGGAGATTCTGTTTCTGATGATATTCTTTTGTCATGAGCATAATATAAAAATACAAACTAGTACAACTATTTCAGCGCCTGCTGTAATTATCACACATTTTATGTGGCTGTGAGGACTGCTGTTGATTCTCCAAAAGACTGAAATGAATTCCTTGGCTTCATTGTGATCTGCTTCAACCTCAGAAAATAGATGTGTCCAAAATTAGGACCAATGCTTTCCAGAGAATAAAATCAAGGACTCTGAAAGTTCATCCCAGCCATCATCCTGTCTTCCGTTTTGCAAGTTGATCATCTGATTGCTTCTGAAAGATCTTCAGGGATAAAATGTCTACATTAAATGGATGTCCTTCTAATTACAAAAGATGCTTGTATATACCAAATATAATCACAAAGTGAATTCCCACTATCAGACAAAACACAGAAAAACACACCATTTTAGAAATGCTTCATTACATTGCACATTTTTTATAAACCCAGAACCAGACATTTTAATTATTTTCCCCTTTTTTTCCCTCTCATTATTCCCATTGATCTTATTTTGTTTGAGTTTTTCCCTAACCCTACATAACTCTACATAAGCATATGGTTCAACACTTCCCCAGTAAAAACAGCATTTTCAATCCAAGTTCCTTTCTCCCCTTCTTTTACCAGCTAGCATAAAGTCTTTGTGTGATGCTATCTTGTTCATCCATTCTTCCTGGTGACCTGTGACAGTGGCCATCCAGTGCCTTGTGCAATGGCACCTCGAAAAGTCATTCCATCCAGGTTTCCTCCCATTCAACTGGGATGCGTTATGAAATCTCCTTTCCCCAGCTCAGAATGTCTTGTTTCCATTTTCAGAATTCTCTTAAAGTTCTTACCTTTATTACTTCCATGCCCTCTAGCAATGCGCTTATAACTTTGATACTGCTTTGCATAGACTTTCTGTTTGAGTCCTTTGGCCTGATTTCTTCCTCCCAAGTTTCAATCAGTGTCACATTCGAATGGCCATACATGGCTTAAACAACTTGATAACCTGAAACAAATTTTCTGTGGCTTTAAAAATAGTGTCCTGAACTTGAACCTGCCAATCTCACATTCATCTCTATGACTTGAAGTGACTTGATCACCTTCTCTCTACTAAGCCCCAACCCGGACCCCAATTCCTCCTTAAGATGAACTATTTAGACCTATAATGATTTCCTGGTGCTCAAACCTTCTTTGACCCTTACTTTCATTATTCTCTATTATGTTTTGAATGTTGATTGTATTGTACCATGTATTTTTCAAACTGACTTAACCTGTGGAAGTCCTATCCCCCTAAAGATACGCAAATTGCTTGACTACTGAGATTGTCCCACATAATTTTATATATTACCTCCTGCTCCTTAATTCCTAGCATGGTTCAGAAAACACAGAAGATGCTCAATAAATGTTTGTTGAATTATCAGTTTCTCCAGTAAAGCATTAGCAGATGTTTACTTGGTTCCTTGTCTTTGCCTAATAATGTGTTTCTTTTCTTGCTTAATTACAATCAAACTGAATAAACCTTTTAGAGGTCATTTTTAGTTCTTGAAGCTGGCAAAGACTGAGGTAGGTCTTATAGTAGAGGATCAGATGTATATTTCATTTTGTTTTCCTTTTAAACTAGAGACAACCGAGGCTATTGAGAGCAAGGAGAAGCACCAAATCAGAACCTCTTCAGAAAGGCGGAGGTCCCAGCATTAGAATCATCAACTGCAAACCCCAGTTATTAGCCAGAGGAAGTAATTAGGGTACTGCCCCCAGAGCCAGGGGTTGGAAGCCAAAAGAAATGCAATTCAGGCGTGTGTGTGGAATAGTATCCAGGTAGAGAGAGAATATTCCAGGGTGGTTTCAACAATAATTATGGTCAGTAGTATCCACAAAAATCAAGTTTGGAAATCTGGATCATGTCTTAGGATTGATTGTGTATGTAGAGACAAATCAGCTGAGTGATTCTAGAATCTGGGGCTCTTCTCTGATATGGGGGCCAGTGTCTGGTAGTGCTGAGCTGTTGAGTGCACTGCTTCTTGTTTATCCCGTAGGGTTTAATTAGTGTGCGAGATAGACTGTGCTCCCACAGGAGAAATGCATTCCATTACCTTTTTCTTCGCTTTGGATTGTTACATAAAGAGTCATCCCAGCGAGACTTCATGCTTCTAGCTAGGAGAGCACCCTGGGAGCTGCTTAAGCAAAGGTGTTAGATAAATGCATCCTTGACACTGGCTGATATAGGTTCCAGTGTTCCAAGGCTGCAGAGTATTAGAACCCACAGAGTGTTCAAAGCATTTTTTTCCCCTGATTTGAAAATTTTAAAAGCTTAATTTGTGGCAGTACCTCATACAGTACTAGGGAAGTGTTTATTAAACATCCTGATTATTAATTATTCCTGTTATATATGAAGCATTTAGTTGAAAAGACATGATAAACCATGTTTATTATGTTAATAAGAACTAAACTCTTGTTTAGTGTGTAAAATACTTGACAAAGTAAATCTTTTTCCTGATTTATATTCTAAACTTTAAGATAAAAGAAAGCTAATTGAAATGACTCAACCACATAAATAAAATTAACTTGAAATTCAAATCTGAGTTTTTAAAAAACCTCAGAGCAAACAAGGGATAACAGCACATGCATAATGAGGTAAAGGATTAAGACACCAGTTTAGTTATTTCGAGCTAAAAATCTCCTTTCCTGTAACTTCAATGAATATTTTAAACAAAAGTATTTAAGTCTAAGTTATCTGGAAAGCTGCCTTAGCTTTTTACGGAAATTCTCATGTATGTAAACACAGACGATACTACTTTTCTAAACAGGTTCATAATTTACATTTTAGTATTTGTCACACACTATTAAATTTACAGATTTCTGTTTACATCCTTTCCTTAATTAAGACAGTCCTTTTAGATAGAGGGATTAATAGTTATTTTTAAAGTAAGGAAATACCAACCTCACAATTACAGGTCATAGATGTGATCCTTGAGCTACAGAAATGTTTAAGCATTATCTACTTAACTTTGGACCTGGCAGTTTTGGAAGAGTTTGGCTTTTAGTCCCTTCATTAAAGCTTCACAGATACACTTTGTGACCTCAGATGATGAATAAATACTAGGTTTAGGGCTATCTAACTCTATTTTATACTATTTTAAAGCAAGACATTTGTCACTAGGTAAACTTGCAATAGCTTATTGTTCCAAGGTTATTTTATTGATATGCTGTGGTGATTCTCAAACTTGGTTTATGTTAGAATCCTCTGTGATATATTAAAGAAGCATCTACTTCACATTTTCCCTGCAGACAGGCTGAACCTGAATCCATCGTAAAGTGAGTCTCAGATACCATCCCCCTGTTATGAAATCTCCCAGCTGAGCCTGGTAGCCAGAGAGCCAGGGCTCCTGTGAGGGGGCAAATTTAGGCTGAAAATAGATTAAACTTGCAAGTACATCAAAGTGTTCATTTCAGTAAACATTTAAAGAGTTTTAGCAATCTTTGATGATCTTTGGCTTAATTGCTAATGAGAATGCTACCTTTTTCGCTTTTTATCTTTGCCCGAGTTTAAACAAATTGGAATGTCGTATAGAAATGGCATTATTGTTATGGAATACAAAGCTAGTTAGAGATGAATTGCAGCTAGAGACTACTTTGAATATCTCCTAGTGATTAGGGACAAATTTGAACACATAAGTGCCTGAAGACATGTAAATACAAATTTCCTGAATGTTGCTTTTTTGGGGGTGAAGAAGCACAAAAGATAGTGGGAGATTTGATTTACTCATAACGTCTGGAAAATAGAAATTGCGTGTATTAAGATAAAAGAAAAGTCTGTCCTTTTAAAAACAGAATAGCAAATCTAACAAAGCATGATCACAGGAGAAAAAGGATTTTTTTAAAGTTAATATATTTTGAGAATTCATTCCACTGAGAGACTGGATTTTTTTTTTAATTTGAAGGGCAGAAATTTGGATTAACCATTCATTTTCTCCAAATTATGTATCTATAAAGAGGACAGTAAAGTCCTTAGCAGAGTCTACTCCCTTCCTGGAAAAGCAAGGAGAAAATACTCTTGGTTCTAACAGATATATTTCTGGGAGCACAGGAGTTGCAGTTAAAGCAGAAATGGGCAGTTTGGGGCTCCAAGCCTCGGAGTAAGGATGCCCTGACTCCTGTTGCTGATGTCTCACTGAGGAAGTGCAGGCAGTAGGCAGCTCTCTCTAATAACCGGTCAAAGAAAGACATTTGCACTTGTTCCCAGTCTCTTTCTCTGTCTCTTATTTTTTCAACACCTCGTTGGATTCTCTTCACTTCAAGGCAGATCCTTTAACCTAAGCAGATTATTGTGGTGCATTAAGGGCACGGCCAGCTAGCCGTATCTTTCAAGGAAGAGATTTGGCTCCAAATAGGACACTAAGCTTTTCAGCCTTCTGCTTATTTACCTAGTCAGCAGGATGCGGTGTCTCTGGGTGCTCAGCGGGCTCCTGGGGAATCAGGGAGAAACAAAAACAGAAGTGGCAGCCGCTGCAGATATGGGAGTCTGTGCCATTAAAGGAAGCGGTTGCTAATAAGGGCCTGTGAGACCTACGTTTCCTTGGTTTCCATGACAGTTATTAGGTACCATAGAAATTGAATTGTCTCCCACAATGCTCTTAGGGGAGAGGGGATGCTCCAGTGACAAAGCGGTGCAGTTATGACTTGCAGTAAATCGTTCTTTTGAGATGCAACCCTCCCTGGATTATTTGCTCTTGCATTTCTTTTCCATTCCCTTTCAGTGTGTTTGACATTTTGGCCAGAGACCCTGGCTTCTGCTGCACAGTGTCTCAAACACTCTTTTCCCCCTTTTTGTTTAGAACTGAGCTTGGCAAAGCCAGGATATGAACAATTGTGCAGGTGGGCCCCTCAGGGCGAGTGAAGAGATAAGGCATCCAGTCAGGGACTGGCCACCTGCATCCCTGCCAGTATGCCCCTCCACCAGATTTCCGTAATCCCCACCCGGGAGACGGCCAGCAATGGGAGAAGTTCAATGGGCAGAAACAAAGAGAAGAACAAGGAAGTCGAGGTAAGAGGAGGTTTGATTTGATCAACTAGGACAGCCAAGCCAGCTGCAGGCAGCACTGCTCTGTGTGCCCCCAGGGGTGGCCACGGCTTAAGAGCAGCTGGGCTGCCCCTCTCAGTGTGTGATGGTCCATTGGAAGGGAATCATTGGTAACTAACGGAAACGTATTAAGTGTAACCTTTATTTTCTGAACGAAGGAACCAAATCCTTGAGGACACTTGCTGCTTGAAAGATAAAAACTTCTCTTCGTCTAAACATCCTAGGGAGTCACTGTGGACTCGGATGGCTCCCAGGGCTGCCCTGGATGGCTGTGACATTGCTGTCATTCATTTTCAGACAGTGGGGCTGTTGACGGCTGCTAATTTTGCCCACTGCCCTTTAAGCTAGAATGTTTGAAAATAACTTTCTTAAGGAAGTGACAGAGAAGTAAGAGCTGTGACAGCTGTGTTGCTGATGACACAATATGAATTAGGACGGGACTTCACTGCCTCATACGATCTACTGCTTCCGTATTCATTCTCAGGGGTGTGTGTGGATTACTTTTGTTTGATGTCTGTTTCATTTGTATTGTTTTTCTTCAAGCGTTATTTGAAACTTACATGGGCTAGAGAAATAGAATATTCAACTTATTACATTTAGGTTTTATTTTGCAGTGAAATCTAGCCGGGGCTGTTCTAAGTGAAACTGCTTGAAAGATGCTGGGAACTTATTTCAAAGCATTTTTAAGGAGATTGAGCAGACTCAAGGATATTGGGTGAAAATGTTATAAATGTTGTTGTGTTCCCCTAAAAGGGATCTTGAGACAGAATGCTAGAATCTGTAATCCTCTTGTTCCCTCAACATAACTGTTGTCTAGTCCTCAGGACTCATTAGCTTTGTAGAAAATGAACTTTCCCCATGTCTAGTTCTGCATGTTCATTCTTTTTTCTTAAGAATGGATGGTAGGGACAGAAGGGGCAATGAAACAAAACCAAAACGAAAGAAACAAAGGGAGTGGAGTGTCAAGGAGAGCCTGGGAGGAAGAGAGTAATGAACTCGAATCACCTTCAAGGGAGAAAAGACATGTGTAGCCTCTTTGTACTTTCTTTGTACTGATTTTGAAAATGTCATCGAAGAGCAAGCAGATCGTGGCGTGTCTAGAGTTTGTAGGAAACGTCGGAAGATGTGCCTGACTCATGTAGTGACAGACGCTTTTACTCCAGTCATTGCGCTGCCATAGGCTCATGGCGTATTTGTGGAGTTTCTGAGAATGAAATATCTGCAAAGTGAGGAAATTTATCAGCTAAGTATTAACTGGAACTCTTCTCTATGATATGGCTTTCTTTTGACTTGGTGATGTGATTGTTAGACAATCAAAGAGCCATCTCTTAAGTTTATTGGGTGGGGAGTGGAGTGAGAGACACTGATCAATTCTGAAAATGGGTATGAAAATGCTAAAAGCAAGATTTATGAAAGTTACACATTATTTACTCATCATCTAGATTCTTTGCATGATCCTAAGATGATTTGGAAGGAAACTTCACATGAGAATACTGGGTGGCAATTTTGTTTAATATCCATAATGATCAACAGCTGAACCATATTTGGAAATGAAAACACTGTTTTGATTCCCACCCCCTTCTTTGGCATTATGTCACCACCAGAAATCTCCTGCTGTTCATGTCTACTTGGCAATGAGTCAGAAAAAGCTCGAGTGGCTTATGTGACTTTTTAAATAAATCACACTTGGTTGTTTCCTTGTTAGAAATAATAATGAAATTATTCAACCTCAAATATAAATAGCCACGATCTTTATCCTGATATTGATGTTAAGCCACATCTTTAGAAATCCTCAAAAGTCTTTTGAAAAAGTTTCCGTTTATGAGCAGCTGTGTTTTCTTCAGGGGCAAACACACTTACTATGTCACAGTTTGAGTCAGTGGACATTCTATAGGAAAATTGGGTTAATTATGAGAGAAATAAAGGAAATTCCCAGCTTATATGTTACTTTCTTAAAGAGACAGTTCTGAGCATCATAAAGGGAAGTTCATTTCAGGTTCAAGTACATCTTAGTTTTCTATAGGATGGAGTTAATTAGTATCTCTTTAAGAGTATATTGAAACATACTGTTAAGTCTTATGAGCCATTAAATTGTTTGTCTTGATGGACTAAATAGATAGTCCAGAAAAGTTGTGAAAGCCATTTAAATTGAATAAATTAAACAGCATACCCTGTGTGTGGAAAGCAAAAAGAATCTATTCAGGGCAATGATTTCTGTAATTTCAAGTCTTGATTCTCTCCAAAGGAAGGCAATACATCTGGTATACATGGGGACATTTCCTAATGGTTGAACAAATGAGACGTATCTTCCTTTGAAGTTTCCTTAATGTATTTTGCCTGTGCTAAAGTTATCCAAATAATACATGTGCATATGGGGCAAACCATCTAATTTCAGAATTAAGACTTTGCTAATTTAAATGAGTCAATTTAATTTGTTCTTTTAGAAACTTAGAGTCTTTCAAATATACTAATCTATTAACTTTACATCTAGTTTTTTGTTTGTTTTTGGGCATATAAAAAAAGAGAAAATTTGGAAACTATTTCGTAGCTCTTATTACACTCCAGAAGATTTAAACTGTAAAAAATACATAGACAAAGATCTTAAAAAATAATAAATCTAAATCAAAACTACAATGAGATATCATCTCACACCAGTCAGAATGGCCATCATCAAAAAATCTAGAAACAATAAATGCTGGAGAGGGTGTGGAGAAAAGGGAACACTCTTGCACTGCTGGTGGGAATGTGAATTGGTTCAGCCACTATGGAGAACAGTATGGAGGTTCCTTAAAAAGCTACAAATAAAACTACCATATGACCCAGCAATCCCACTACTGGGCATATACCCTGAGAAAACCGAAATTCAAAAAGAGTCATGTACCAAAATGTTCATTGCAGCTCTATTTACAGTAGCCCGGAGATGGAAACAACCTAAGTGCCCATCATCGGATGAATGGATAAAGAAGATGTGGCACATATATACAATGGAATATTACTCAGCCATAAAAAGAAACGAAATTGAGCTATTTGTAATGAGGTGGATAGACCTAGAGTCTGTCATACAGAGTGAAGTAAGTCAGAAAGAAAAAGACAAATACCGTATGCTAACACATATATATGGAATTTAAGAAAAAAAATGTCATGAAGAACCTAGGGGTAAGGCAGGAATAAAGACGCAGACCTCCTAGAGAACGGACTTGAGGTTATGGGGAGGGGGAAGGGTGAGCTGTGACAGGGCGGGAGAGAGTCATGGAGATATACACACTAACAAACGTAGTAAGGTAGATAGCTAGTGGGAAGCAGCCCCGCATGGCACAAGGATATTGGCTTGGTGCTTTGTGACAGCCTGGAGGGGTGGGATAGGGAGGGTGGGAGGGAGGGAGACGCAAGAGGGAAGAGATATGGGAACATATGTATATGTATAACTGATTCACTTTGTTATAAAGCGGAAACTAACACACCATTGTAAAGCAATTATACCCCAATAAAGATGTTAAAAAAATAAAAATAAAAAAAAATAATAAATCTAACCCCAAGCTTTATAATGCATATACATTTTGACGTATTTTGCATGGTATAACATTATAATCATTTATCTGTTTAGTTAACTAACCCTGGAAGTGCAAAACACAAAATAACATAATCCATCCAGTTTGGACATAGTTTGTATTAGTGCTCAAGGGAAGGATGCAGATTCATCTTCCAGAGACATCGGCTCTGGAGGTCCTTGGGCAGTTAAAGGGTAGTGTGCCTTCAGACACAAGATTTTATCAGCACAACCAGAGATGATCCATCTCTTACGAAGCGAATGGACTAATCAAAATTACAGAAGGTATATGTACAGTGCAGTTGGTCAAATTTATTAATTTGTACCTGGAGATATTTATTTTAGTGATGAAATGCTTGACTGCAAGCAGGAAAGTTCTGGAAAGGAAATTCGTAATCAGACCGTCCTTCGTAGCATGGAATCAGGAGGGAAGTCAGATGGTTTGGGGTGGGGTTAGTTCGTCTACACCTGGAGAAAGCCGGGATGTTGAGAAGGCCATGGGGGAAGCACACCTCTGATGAGCACCATAGCTCCAGGCCTGTCCAGAGCTCTCCTCCTCTCACTGAAGACAGAGACTGACCAGTTTAGCTTCTTTAACACTCATCTGCATGCTTTTCCAAATGGCCACTTTTCTATTAATCCAGTCTTTTCCTTCTGTTTTACATAGATTAACATCACTTATTAGGCTGCAATTAATTCACACTAGGGATCTGGGCCTATAAGACATCTGTCTCTTACAAGGGGAATAATCAAATTCTTAGACCTCAGGGGTATTTTAATTTCATACTCTATAACAGGAAATTATAAGGATTGTACAAAGTCCAGTGTTTAGTTAACCTGTAGCACATACTCCTCATGACCTTGTGGAATTTATAAGCAAATGTCCCTAAGATCCATTGTATTTCAAATGTGGAGATAAACCAGGGACCAAGCCCAGTGTTACTGCTACTGGCCCTGCATGCTGCCAGGCCTCCATCAGCACACTCCATCATTCCTCAGATGATGGGGGCCACGTCAGAGGAGAAAAGGCTGGAACCCTTTCCTTCCTACTTTTCCTCACTCTCAAACTGACCATGCATGACAACCGTGCTTTAGAAGGGTTTTCGGGAGAAGAAAACAAAAACAAATAAACCTCTGTTTATATGTACATTTTCCTTCCCTGCGTTCACAATTTTATGATATTTCTCTACTTCAATTTTCCTTTTTTTTTTTTTTAAAGAATCTTTAACTTCCCTTCCTTTTTCCTAGGATACCCCTTTCAAGATCTTCTATTTGTCTTTCCAGTGATAGCCCAAAGGGATGCCCTTCCTTACTCCAAGTAGTGGCTGATCTCTTACTTGGCAATCCCTTCATGAACTTTGGCGAATTGAAAAAAATATGGCTTTTGGAATATTCTTCATTTTGAAATAGTGGCTATATTATAGATTTATTCTATTTTTAGAATTATAAAAATCATAGAAAAATCATAAAAGTTAAATAACATATTTAATCTCAGGGCCAGAGCCTAATTTGAGATTAGCCAAATCTAGTTCCAAATTCTATGTGTTTCTTTACAATTAAGGTACCACAGACTTTTCCCATTGCTTAACCAAAATTTGTGGATCAAAGGGTTCCAGAATCAGAAAGTCCCTTAAAAATTCTTAATTCCACAGTTGAAACCCAGAGAGGATGAATAACTTGCTTACGTCGTATGAGTAGTTAGTGGTAAAGTTGGGACAAAAACATGGGCCTTCTGACTGCCATTTTCTTTGTCCTTTCTATTATTACTGAATTTACTGATTTTTTTCTTTCAAGGCACAAAATTACAATCCCCAAACTTAAAAGAGTTCATGTAACCCTCAAAGCTGCTAACCTCTGAATGGGGGAGTTTGGGTTTCTTGTTGTTAGGGTTAGCTGCCCATGACTCATAGGTTAGATGCAATATAAAATGGGTCCAATTTATAGAATATACCTAGAATTAATTTTATTAAAATTTAGAAAATAAGGTGAAACTAAATAATAATGCTCAAAAGAGTTTGGTAGGGAGGATACTGTACTGAGATTCAGAGTACCTGAAATGCAGTCCTGGCTTCACCAAAGCCTTTTAACCTTGAGAAACTCACTTAACATCTCAAGCTTGTCCCCTAGAGAAAAAAGTATGTTTACTGGTAAACGCAGAAAAAAGTAAGTTTGCTAGATCTCATTTCAAAAGTGAGAGCCTTTTCTTTTCTTCTGTTACTCCTTTAATATAACCATGTGACCGTGCTTCACTCTGGACACCCAGGGACACGGTTGTCCCCAAAGGCAGGTTTAGCTAAGGCAGGGTGGGACTCACCTTCAGTGGACACCTGCTGTCTGCTACCCATCATTCATTCTGCCTTCTAGTAACAGTGCTCAGAGAACCAGCCCTGCCATGTTCAGCCAGGTGACTCAGGACAGACTTGATGGGCTTAAACCAATCGTATATCATAATACTCTGTCATAGGAAATGGCTCAGCACTGGAAACATAGCTCCATCAGAATCGATAGCACACATGGAGCCTTTAGTAAACTTCCTGGGAAGAGAAGCCTTATTCTTCCTGAAAACCTCCGGAGTAGACTAGCTCTCTTCTTCTGAATGGTTTGTATGAGGACTTCAGGTCTGTAACAGGATATTGTGAGGGAAAAGGTTGGCGTTTCAAGGGGACCAGAGATGCTGTGGATGCTGAATCTGACTTGGAAACAGGCAGGACAGAAGGAGAGAAAGAAAACCTACGTTCTACATGATGGCAGTTGAGCCATGGGGTCAATTCTTGCTAGAAACCAAACCTTGTTCAAAACCAAACAAAATGATTCAATATATGTTCTTTATTGGTTAAGCCATTTTCTTGTTTGGATGTTAAGTCACTTACAGCATGACAGGGTCCTAAATGATTCTTTGCCAAAGTGTAGCAGCCGACCTCTGAGGTTGGAGAGAGCCGGGTTCCAGGTAAAGCCATCACAAACATTAATTTATGAATAACCTGTGCGCATTTACCCAGAATGCTCTGTATTATCCAAGTGAAATGCATTTTGAGCAGGAATGAGCCCGACGCTACAGGGAGAATGCCAGGGGGTAGAAAGGCTAATTCACTTTTCATTTTTCCAAAAGTACACTTTCCAAGGACTCTCCTGAGTCTAAATTGTGTATTAGAGTCCCATGTGCTTAGCGTGAACTCCACTGAGCATGCTAATAGTATTGAAAGACTTTTCTATAATGAAAACCAGGAAATTTCCATATTATTATTTGCTTTCAGAAACAAAATTAGCATAATTCACATTAATTTTTCTTGTTTAAAACAGATGTTGTGGATAATTGCATTAATCAGTAAGACTGAATAACACATTTTATTGACTATTAAATGAAAAAAGTAATTGCCAACACACCCTCGTCGGTAGTTTTTAAATTGTGGGCTCAGTTAGGCAGGTAGATTGTTAAAACTCCTCGGGTGTGGATTTTGGAAATTATTATGAATTTATGGCTGATTTAATGAGACTCAGTGTGATCACTGTGTTTGAAAGATTGTAGAACAAAATTCTTGATGCGGAAGTGTCTAGGATCATGGGAGGAGCAGGTGTAGCTACCCATGTTTTATTAATCAGGATGTTTAGAACTTGCTGATTACCCAACATTTAACTCGATTCTTTGCAGCACAAAGGGAGCATTGAGGATGCCAAGATGGATTTAGAATCTCTAGGTTTGAGGTACCGCTGAAGGGGGAGGATGGCGGTGTGAGCATTGCTTTCCCCCCCGGCTCATTCCTACGAAATCACCTCGAGCCACTTGCAGCCGCCTTCATAACCTCCAGGTGGGGATGAGAAATGACATCTATTCAATACTAATTCTCTCCCCTGTCTCTGCAACCCTGTTAAATAATTGAAATAGGCATGACACAAGGGTGGAACTGGTGATGAGACTTGGCTCTTAGAACAAAAGGCAGAAGCAGGCAGAGTGTTTCTGGGTGTGGGGTTCCTGACGTGATGGCTCCATTCATCATCTGGTGCAAATCTGGATGCGGCAGGCAAAGAAGACAATTGCAGAGGGCTCTCTTCCCCCAGCCGCTGCCAGAGAATACACAGGAGCGCTTGGAATTCTTTAGGATTTGTGCCTTTGATGTCAACATCAAAAACAGAGCTTCTTAGGAAAGAATTCTGGCTCCAGGAAACCGCTGGATACGCAGTGCTGCAGGGCACTGGAAAGCTCAGGCGTGAGATACAGAGTGAACAAACATTTGTTAAGTGAGGCACCGGCTATGTTTTCACAAATGGTCACATTTTTTAACAGAGAGTAATTATTCCTACCTGTAAACCTAAACACTTAATGCTAAACAAGTTCCACACAGTGGTGTAGGGCTGTGAATGCTTCGTGGTGGCTGAAAGTTGTGTTCCAGTTGTGCAGACCTAGATCCATAGCAGTTTTACTTTCCAGTATTATTCAAAATTAATTTTCATAAAATTACAAAATATGAGAGAGATTTGTTATTGTAAATTTTACAAAGCTTTAAAAATTCAAATTCCAGCAAGATGGTTTTGTTTTAATCTAAAACTACTTTCTCTATGACCATTTAGTATGAAACGACTACTGTAGTACATTCAAGTTTTGGAAGAAGTGATATCTGCTCATCATTAGCCAATAACACAGTGAAGGATTTGCCTGTGACTGGCAATGTTACCTTCTTACTCAGGGATTCTGTTTGGTGTCCAGTGAGCGCGTAATAGAAATGTCATGGCTTAGAATTAGAAGAAATCTCTTGCATGTTACATGTGGAGAGGCAACAGAGCAAGGTAGTTAAAAACGTGTCTGGAAGAAAACTAATTGGGTTCAAATGTGAGCTTTGCCACTTTTAGTGGTGGGACCTCGGCAATATTACTTGACATCTTTGTGCCACAGTTTCCTCATATGTAAATAGTGACAAATGTGAGACGTTCCTCACAAAGTTATGAGAATTAAAATGAGTTAATATTTCTAAAATGCTAGGAAGATTCATTGAGACAAAATAAATGCCATTAAGTGTTTGATAAATAAAAGTGGGAAAAGGAATCAAATCCCTATTTTTCATCAACATAGTTTATTATTTGCAGTGAATAAGACCGATTAGTTAGTATCTTCCCTTAGTGATGAAGTGATGAAGACCCAAATCGAGCCTTTCATAATAATGATGATGTTAAAAAATAATGAAAATAAAAAGCTAGCTCATTGCTATTCAGAGTTTGCCCACACTCTGACCTTTCTGTGTTTAAACTCTGTTTGCCTTAGATAAGTGAAACCTAACTTATGGCTTTTCTTTACTGTCTGAATGTCAATCTCACAGCTGCTAAACCAAGAATTTTCTAGTGTCAAAAGAATTTGTAGAAAAATGCATGCTATCTTTCACTTCTGTTCCATGAACATATTGCCAAGTGTTCTTTACTTATGCTACTATTTCTCAACATTTCATGGGCCTTTAAATTTAAGTATTGTAAATATCTCTTTGATAATTCTTTTTACTTTTCTTCATCTTTATGGGGGTGATGCTCTCAATTTCCTTTCGTTTTAACAACTCTTTAGTTATCATGTAGAATAGCCCATACTATGAAAAACTAAAATAACCAATGATACTGAAAGGGAAAGTTTGTTGAAAGTTTACATGCATAGGATTGTCTTGTGAATGTCTGAGCACTTAAGGAAATGGTCTTTTTTGTTTTTTTTCATTTTTCTAAATCAAAATAACACTCTTCTTAACAAAGTAACGTTGTTCTGAAGATCTTTTAAATTGTTCTGAAGATCTTTTAAATGGTCTTCAACTGAAGGATGAAGACTTTATTACAACTGTTGAACCTACAGCATTTACCTGAGGTACTGGCCTGGTTTAATTCTAAGTGAATTGCTCTATGAAAAGTTTTCTTTTTTTTTTTTTCTTCTGATATTCTTTAGGGACATTAGTGCTTTCAACTTCAGTGAAATAGCTTGGAGAGTAGAAATGCCTAAGAAAAAGCCACTATGCTGAATTTGACTTGGGAGAACAGAATATGAGATCCTTGGGAGTTGATTTACAGGGACTGGCTAACACTACAGGTGATATTTAATAGGTGTCAGTTACTCTGCCTTTGTATGATGTCAGCAAAGGAGGTGACCATGTTCTCCCAGGTGCCTCAAGCTGCAGAAATTCTGGGCTTAGTATGTAATTTCTGGTAATCAGCCTTAACAGATAATCTCTCTTCCCAGCCTGCTAAATGAATGCGCTATAAGGGTAAAGGCAGTTTTCTCTAATCTCGACGTTAATATAATATATATAATGAAATGTATTTATAACAGTCATCGTTATTATATCTAATATTGTTAAATACTACATGTCCAATAGGAATGGTTTTATGTGCTTTCCATGGTAACTCACAACTTCTCTATGAGATCCTACTCTGGTTGCTATTTCTGTGTAATGAATTGCCCCAAAATTTAATGGGTTAAAGCAACCATCTTATAATGTCCATGAATTCTGTGGGTTAGGTGTTTGACAGCACACACTGAGACGCTTTGCTGTGCGTGGCTCTGACTTCCAGTCTGTGACTCCCAGTCTATGACACTGAGGTGACTTAAATGCTAGGGACTGGGATTATCTGAGAGGTCTTTCACGCCGATGTTGGGCACCTGACCTGGGATTATTAGAAGACTAGGACCACCCACTGAATAACCTACACATGACCTCTTCATGTCTCTGCATCTTCACGGCAGGCATGGTGCTTCAGGGTAGCCAGACTTCTTGCATGGAGACACAAAGTTCTAAGTGTGAATTTTCCAACAAACAAATCAGAAGCTGCATTGATTTTCATTTTACAGCCTCAGAAGTCACCCAGCATCTCTTAGGCAATAACCTGTTTGTCAAAGCAGTTGCTCACATTCCTACCTAGATGCAAGGACAGTGGATATAGAGCCCACCTTTTTTTTTTTTTTTTTTTTTTTTTTTTTTTTGCGGTACGCGGGCCTTTCACTGTTGTGGCTTCTCCCGTTGCAGAGCACAGGCTCCGGACGCGCAGGCTCGGTGGCCATGGCTCACGGGCCCAGCCGCTCCACGGCATGTGGGATCTTCCCGGACCGGGGCACGAACCCCTGTCCCCTGCATAGGCAGGTGGGCTCCCAACCACTGCACCACCAGGGAAGCCCAAGCCCACCTTTTGATGGAAGTAATGTCAAATAAATTGGAGCTCATATTTTAAAGCCACCACAGCTCACCTGTGGTCACAATTACTTACACACCTTCCTTTGCATTCCAGGGTGCAAACTACAATTATTCCTTTCCCCAGGCCCTCTCAGGTCTCAATCCATTTTTTCATCAACTAACAAGTCCAGGATCTTGTTATCTAAGCTATCTAGATGCAAGTGAGGCTTCTTGGGTGCAGTACTTCTAGGATGATTGTTTTCAATATGATGAATTCTAAAATAAAGAAACACACTGTCTCTCTGCTACACACTCAACACTTAAAGGTTGAATCACCTCCCTAGACACTCCTATTCATGAAGAAAGAAATAAGAGACTCACAGCAGACCCTGGTCCATAATAGTTCTGAAATCTGGGTACTTGTTGCACATTCTTTGACTAGGCTTGTTCCTGCCTCCCAGACTCAGTTTCCTGAGGCTCTTGTTTCTGCTCTCTAGCGCTTGGTTATTCCCTTTTCCTTACTCTTTCTTTGCTATAAGATACCGTCTGTCCTTCAGATGAGAAGCCCTCTCAAGCTTGCTTCCTGCTCACAAAAAATGGCCAAGGCCTCTTTTCACTTTGGACTGTCTCTGTCCTTTTCAGTCAAAGCTGACCAATTTCCTTAAACATTTTGTAGGTCTCCTGTGTTTTGATTTATAATCCATTTAATTAGACAAAAGCCATATGCAAAATTTTCTTCAAGATCAACTCAACTATGTTGGCTTCCTGTGAGACAGCTGGAGACAAGGATCTTAACCTTCTCAGAATCCCCATGTTTAACAGGGGGAACTTTCCAGGGATGCTCTTAAGATCCTTAGAGGGCTTTTCTCTCTTGGAACGGGTTTACAAGGCACTGCTTCTAATCCTTCTAAGCTCTTAGAGTTGTTGTTTTTTTTTTAATTTCTTCTTATTTATTTATATATTTGGCTGTGTTGCATCTTAATTGTGGCATGCAGGATCTTCTTTGCGGGCTCCTCTCCAGTTGTGGCGCGTGGGCTCAGTAGTTGTGGTGCGTGGGCTCTCTAGTTGTGGCGCATGGGCTTAGTTGCCCTGTGGCATGTGGGATCTCCATTCCCCAGTCAGGGATTGAACCCGTGTCCCTGGCATTGGAAGGATGATTCTTAACTACTGGACCACCAGGGAAGTCCCCCTGAAGAATTTTTATAATCATTCCCTTGAATTCGTTTTAACTCAGAGATGTTTACCTGAGAGGAACCAGGATTTGAGATTTGCACTGAGGCATTTTCTTAATTTGAAACTCCTCTGCTGGGAGAGACTAAGGATAGAAAAATAAGTTTATTTCTAAGCAAAAGGAGCAAGGCCTGGTTCCCTTATATTTCCTCTAAATTTTGCTTCAAAACTGGAGTTCTCTTTCCATTTGTCTCTACATTGGTATCTTATCATATGCAGCCTGTAAATCTCTTCAGCTACTTTCTCATCATATGTGAGAGTGTTGCCAAACTTTCTGCCACTAACAATGTTCACCCTTTTTTTCAACCTCCAATACCAGTTTCTTCCTAAATTTCCCATCCTTGATCAAATCTCCTTGAGATCTTTCCACCTGTCACTAACAGTCTCTTAAAGGTTGGTGTTAGGGTTCTTCAAAATACCAATATATGGTCAAGCTTTATGTTCTAAAGCCTGCCTTTACACTTGATAAATTTGTACAGCTTGTTCTAAGAGTCCCTGAAGAGGTTAAATACAGATTTTGTGTTTGCCACATTGTTTTTTTAAAGGATATGACAACCTATTTTAATACCACATATATATATATATATATATATATATATATATATATAAAAATCATGTCTGCCATTGCTGGTTAATCTCAGCTGCTAAATTAACTTTACAACTGTTAACAGTTACTCTGGTAGTGACTAATTCTGATTCTTCTAAATCGAGCCCTTTAGATTTCCATACCTAGCTGAGCTTTTAATATTTAAGACTTTTTTTAGTACAACTATCCCTTGCAATATGAATAAATCTAATACTTAAAAGTAGAGTGTATTTTATTTTTTTTTTAAATTGAACAATATCAAATGCAAACTGCAGAATCCTTTTGACACGGCTCCTTCCCTTGGCTAATTCATATTTCACTCTTTTTATAATATTCTGAATGACAATATAAAAGGCATACATACTTCTTAAATATGTAATATCGTATTTGGAAGACTCAGTGTTAGACAGTATCTGAAGAGATCAAATCTTCTCACCTAGCCCCTAGACCTTTAAATATAGTAGCTCTCCAGCACACCTTTTTCATGGAAAGTGTATTTTTTCAAATGTACATGGGTGAAGGCCCTGTTTTAAGTCTTTCCTTGCCCCATGCTCTCCACCAAATTTGGTTCTGTGGGATTTTCACTAACAGGACCAACCTGTCTGGCAAGTCTACTGTGATAAATTGGAACTAGCCTAACTGTCAATCACTACAATTACGTTACATGTAATAAAACTGTCCCCTGGGTTTTCTTTGGCCAGTACCCGCGAGCTTTTCTTCAGTTTTGGGTACATGAAGCTCAGTTCTGCCTCAGGGATAGGATTTACCGTTTCCATTTACCTGTGATGCTTTCCCCCTACTTCTTTATATGTCTGGCTCTACCCACCTGTCTGAATTTGTCTTAGTACTGCAGCCCCCTACCCCACTTTCTGTCCCACTCCTTGGTATTATTTACTTGGTTAATATAGATCCCAATCCAAAATTACCTAACCTGTCTACTCCTCCTTGAAAATAAGATACAGAAGGAAGACGTGCTTTGCCTCTGTCCTTGTTTATAGCCACAGCGCCCAGAGCTGGGCTGGTGCATTGCAGCCCTACAGTAAATATTTGTGGGAAGAAGAAACTGTGTGTAGCACTCGTGACGTGATGGTCTTCCTTCAGTCTGTTCTGTTCAGAACTTGCAACTTGCTGGCAGTGTTGGGTTTAGTTCCAACTGTTGCATTTTAAAAGCACTGTTGACAAACCAAAGCATTCCAAGAAATGGACAACCCAGGGAGGTGAAGAGGCTCAAAACGATTTTTCTATAAAAATTTAGGAGCATATGTAGAGTATGTATGTCTTAGAGAATAAATATTATGCATGAAATCACATTTTTTCCCAAGTATTTGGAGAGTTGAGCTAGGGGAGGGATTAAATATGTTCTATGTAGTACTAGAATGCATAACCTAGAATTAAGAGGACACAATGTCAGAGTCTGATGATAATTTAGATTAAAAGTAACCAAACTCCTCTTTTCAGATTAAAAAAAAAACCAGAGTGTTCATATCAAAATATGCCTTAAGATATTACAAGTTTTGAGATGGATGTAAAACTAGAATCCAGGTTTGCTGGCTCTCACTCATTGTTCTCTACATTCTAACGTTCTTTCTATGAAACAGCACTTTCAAGCCTTTGAGACTCCATTCATTTGTCATTCATTCACTCACTCAGCTAACAAAGACGTATCGAGTTCTAACTATCTGCTAGCATGTAGCACTTGGTGATAGAGTTGTTCTGCACACAGACGAGTTCCTGGTGCTCATAGAGTTCATATCCATCATGTGGGAGAAGTATGATTACGGAGGTCAGAAGTAGTCCTGTAAGGAGGTGGGATCTTTTTTCACTATACATAAGGACTTATAAATCTTGAGAACTGGCTGTTTCATTCTGACAAGAGAAGTCCTGATTCATGAAGCGGAAGGGCTCCTGAGCCACTGAGGGGTTCAATCAGTCAGGAAAAGGATTTGGAGGGAATATTCTAGAGGGGATTCAACTTCCGAATGGGGAGACAGTCCTGTTCTTTTTCCTCCAGAGTCTGCTTTGCTGTGTTTTGAAGCATGCCCCATGCAGGATTGATCTGTCATGAAGGACTTAGGGGATGATTCATTGTAGTTCCTGGGTGGTCTCATTGGCCCCAGGATCCTCCACGACCCAGGGGAGAGCAGAGTAATGAGCGTTTCTCCACTCAGGCAGCTTGATGTCGTCCTGGATCACACTGCATCCCTGTTCTCAGTCAGATGATACTCAAGGCAGTAAAAATAGAGCTCCACAGCTTACTATAACTTTTCAAGCTAGTAGGTTTACCCCACAGAATTATTTTTATTTTTAACTTTAATTTCTTTTTTAATTTTATATTGGACTATAGTTGATTAACAATGCTGTGTTAGTTTCAGTTGTACAGCAAAATGATTCAGTGATACATGTACATGTATCTGTTCTTTTTCAAATTCTTTTCCCACTTAGATTATTACAGAGTATTGAGCAGAGTTCCCTGTGCTATACAGTAGGTCCTTTTTGGTTGTCTATTTTATATATAGTGTGTATATGTCAATCCCAGTCTCCCAATTTATCCTTCCCCACCCTCTCCTTTCTCCCTTGGTAACCATAAGTTTGTTTTCTACATCTATGACTGTATTTCTGTTTTGTAAATAAGTTCATTTGTTTCATTTCTTTTAGATTCCACATATAAGCGATATCATATGATATTTGTCTTTCTCTGTCTGACTTCACTCAGTATGACAATCTCTAGGTCCATCCATATTGTTGCAAATGACATTATTTCATTCTTTTTTATGGCTGAGTAGTATTCCATTGTATATATGTACCACATCTTCTCTATCCATTCCCCTGTTGAAGGACATTTAGGTTGCTTCCATGTCCTGGCTCTTGTAAATAGTTGTGCAATGAACATTGGGGTGCAAGTACATTTTCGAATTATGATTTTCTCTGGGTATGTGCCCAAGAGTGGGATTGCAGGATCATACGGTAGCTCTATTTTTAGTTTTTTAAGTCTCCATAGTACACCTACTATTCTGCCCAGCGCCACGAAGACATGACATGAACGGAACCTGGAAAGGTGTCACGCCGTCAGAGTGATGATGTTGTTGTGTCTTGTGTCCGAGGCTCTGTCTTTCTGGCTCTTGGAATGAGTGAGAACAACTGGGCCCTGCTCTGTCCTATCACCCTCCTGCCCTTCTCCTTGCCAAGTGTCACTCTGGTGAAGTGATTTAATTACAAATCTGTTTCTTTGACTATAAGTCCTGTTTATTTAAATAGTGGTCACACATTTCAGATTATTTTGAGACTGTTTGTTGCTGTTCTCCTTAATTCTTCCCCCAAACGTGTGTTATGAGATGAATGATTTCCGTTCATTTCCTCTCCCACTTCATTTTCCACTCGAATCTACGTCTGTTTGCTGAATGATAAATGCATTGACTAATAAGCTACATGGCATCAAGTTTAAGAAAAATTGGATCATAGAAACAAGTGGCATGTAGCATATATTTCTGTTTCACGTCATTCGTTTTGATCTGTTGCCCATCCAGATGGACTTCAATGTATGCCACTTTATCACAAAAGATAAATAATGGAAAGATGAACTTCCAGTCTGAGGAAGACCGTTCACTTTTACATTAAATACAATTTAAGTTTCTGTAAAAGGAGACTGTTAAAATACATATTCCTGTTATCCTGTCACATACCAGCTTTATTGTCAAGAATCAATTCCCCAGAAAGCATTATTTCTTCCCTGAAATGTCACCCCTCTGACTGAGATCTCTTTGAACAGATTTTAAAGCATTTTTATTCCAGCACAAAATTTGCTTTAACTTGCAGAAAATGCCGTAGGAAACATACTGAATTTCATAGTGCTGCTCTTATATTTTCTTAATTGAAATGGTACTCTTACATTTTGAGCCAGCACAGCACATGAACATGCAAACAAACAGTTCGCCAGCTGTGCACGTGTGTGTGTGTGTGTGTGTGTGTGCGATCCCATTTCTCTGGCAGTGTGCAGGCTCTGACTCTCTCTCAGGAACCGCCCCCCACTCCTTTCTTGTGAAAGCTCTTGGAGAAACAGGTGATCGCTCTGGAGAGCACCTGCCCACCCTGCCCCACTGGGTCTCTGCTGAGAATGAATTCCAACCCTGTGCCTATGGCTAGCTGCAGTGCCCAGCTGCTTCTCCCTTGTCAGTTGGGGATCCTGGCTCTTCCCAGGACCTCGAATCCTGCGGACCAAGCTCTGCCACAAAGCCATCTTCCTCCCTGCTTTGCGTGGGCCAGGGGGAGTCATTAAGCTTAGCCCTCCTAATTAATGCACTGTGGCTAGACGTGGTGGATTTGGATAAACAATTCCTGAGCCAAGAAGTCTACTTTTTATTTTGTTGCATTTTATTTTCCAGGGCTAATTTCACTTCAGAGCTGTTTGTTGGCTGGGGGGCAGATGGACGAGAGTCGTGCTGAGTAAGAGAGGAAATGATTGCCAAATATTAGGATTTGGGTGTTTGCATCTACAATCCCAGGGTTCTCTTAAGTGCAAATGAAGTAGTGTGTCCAACTGGGAAGGATGCCCCGGAACTGTCAGAAAGCAGAAAGCCTTTATTCAGTGCTGGGCATAGAGTAAGAGCTCAGCAAATGTCGGTGAAGTGTAATGGTGTTTTTGATTAATGCTCTTTGTATGCTTTAAGTGCTTCAAGTATTATTTAATAATGGTAATACATGGCCAGTGATGGACATTTTTCTGTATTCAGAGAAAAACAAATACATGGTGGTAATCATTGTCTTTGAAACAAGTAGTAAAATGTTTCTAAATGCCAAATTTGGAAATACCCAGGTAGAAATTTAAGTCTAACTTTTCCTCTTACTTTATTTATTTTTGCCCAGTTTCCATAATAGGAGTGTCTTTAAGTGAGCGTTAAAATGCCTTTCAAAAACCGAAACAAGACTTGCATTTTTCATGGGTCATAAGGTATAGTGAATAGGGTCCAAGGAGCATTCAAGAAGCTATTTGCAGATAAAGGATTCTCGTGCAGATGGGTCCAAGGAGCCTTGAATTTGATGCTCTCACTAGGGGAATACTTGCAGCAAATGAATACCTACAGCAGCAAATACCAGTAGGATGAAAGATATTTCCATCCATGCCAGGGGGACTCTTACGAATGCTTAATGGATAGCATATCAACTAGAAACGTGAACGACCACTTTGATTGTTAATTCCATGTGTTGAATTGGATGTTTTTCAATGAGATTAATATTTAAATTGGTGAGCAGATTGCTCTTCATAATGTGAGTGGGGCTCATCCAATCAGTCGAAAGCCTGAATAGAATGAAAATACTGGACTCCTCAAGGAAGAGGAGGTTCTCTGGTAGACTGCCTTCAGCCTTATCTGCCATATCTGCTCTCCTGGATCGCTGTCTGCTGGTCCATACTGCAGATGTTGGACTTCCCAGCTTCCATAATTGCATGTGCCAAGTCCTTACCAAACAAAATCTCTCTATATTATATAAAGAGATTGATATATATTCTATAATACAAAGTGCAGCGTGTTAATGCACTGTATATATATATGTGTGTATATATACTATTTTCTATTTATATGCATATATACATATTTATCTTCTCTTGGTTCTGTTTCTCTGGAGAACACTGACCCACATGACCACCACTAGCTTTTGAACGTCTCTCTCTCTGTTGCACTGGCTGAAGGAAGTCGTGGAGGCCTGGGGAGACTAGCTGGGTGGTAGGGCAGAAAGTGAGAGAGCAGGAAAAACACTGGCAGCTGTGGTTTAAAGCAGGGCTCTGGTACTGTTTTGATTGTGTTAGTTATGCAAATTGCCAAAGTGATTTGCATGTCTTCAAAGTGAAAAACAAATGGGCCAGGAGGAGTGCAGTAGCACAGTGAGATCAAGTATGGATCCCCGATCATGGTCACTTATTTCCTCTTGGTTCCTCTCACCGCTTATTGCTCCTGACTCCTCTCTGTCAAGGACCAGACTTGACTCTGTCAACAGGTTAACTTCGTAGAAGATCATTTGACAATATCACGCCTCTGCTTAAGTGACTCTGATTACTTCCTACTGTTTTTGCAATAAATCTAATTTCCTTGTCATGATACACAAGGTCCCTTAATGATTGGATGCCAAAGACATTTCTCCTTCCAGGTCTCACTAGAGTCATTTCACTCTGATTGCTGTGAACTTATTGATCTACTGATAACTGCCTGAATAGACAGCCATGCTGGCATTTCCCCCTCTACCCTGGCTGTTCTTTTCCTGTTCTTTGGTGGTTGAATTTTTCCCCAGCTAAAAAGGGAAAATATTTTCCCTCAGCTGTAAAATATTTTCCATTCCAGAGAATCAGAAAAATCACCTCCTTTTTGCTGTCAGAGCATGTTTTTGCATGTCTGTGATAACACCATCACACCAGTTGTTAGCAGACTTCACTGCATACAAGGCTGATTTTTCTGCTGGAGCAGACAAACCTGGTTTGGAAACTCAGCTGTGCTACGTGATAGCTGGGTGACACGGAGGGTATTTCCTCCTAAGGCCCATTTCCTCATCTGGAAAATTGTGAAAATAGTATGATTGTTAGGAAAATTAAATGTTTTAATACATGAAAGTATTTAGAACAGTGCCTGGCATTAAAAAAGAGTTCTGAAATATTAGCTTTAATTCATTTATCTATTGATTCTTCAAGAAATATTTATTGAGTATCTGTTATGTACCAGGCATTATCATGATCACCCTTATAATTACTGAGTTCACATTCATTTTTAAATGCTGAACACCTAGCCCAATAAACGTCACATAGATGTTCATTATATGTTTATCAGCATAAAAATTGCTTTGGTCATTAGGCTTAACTACTGGGAAATTGGATACTCAGTTTCCATTCTAATTATTAGGTAAAAAGATACTGCCTGTAGCTATGATAAACATGCTTTATACCGGAATGCTGTTTTCCTTAATGGTTCAGAATTTAAATAACCTAATTAAGATAAAACAATACCTTCTTTGTATGCAAAATAACTATACTTATAAAGATAATACCTTATGAAATTATATTGGAAACACCAATTTATAAATGGTATGATTGTATGTTTTCGTCTTAGTGTAGTAAAGTTTAGTATAATTAGATATAAATTGTAACCTTTGAAATATTAATAATCTCAACTCCTTGAAACTAAATCAGTATAACTTTGCAAGAGCTACATATATAACATTAGCTGTTAGTAATAACACACGACCTCAAATGCCAAATATACTTACATTTTATAATTTTTACGTTATTGTGTCTAACATCTCAGTCTCTGGTATATTATAAATTACACTGAAAATTGTGAGAAATACAAATGAAAGTATGTCCTTTTCCACATACATGTATCCTTACGTATACATAGAGGTAATGCATACGCTCTTAGGTATCAAATACTGGACCTATTAAGTGAATGGACCACAGTCCGTTACATATGCAACTTTACTATAACTCATTCAGTTACTCATTTAAAAAACGAGTAACAAAGCAGAGTCCTTGTTATGTGCTCTGTGTGGTTTTCCATATGCCTAAACCTGTCCATTTGGGGATAATTGGTGTGGATCAACTTGCTTTAACTATACAGTGTTATAGTCTTTTCAGGCTAATAGTACAGATTTTATAAATTCAGAGCTATTTTAGAGGTGAACCTGTCAACTGTTCTGGTAAAAACGTCATGTAGGGCTTCCCTGGTGGCGCAGTGGTTGAGAGTCCGCCTGCTGATGCAGGGGACACGGGTTCATGCCCCGGTCTGGGAAGATCCCACATGCCGCGGAGCGGCTGGGCCTGTGAGCCATGGCCGCTGAGCCTGCGCGTCCGGAGCCTGTGCTCCGCAACGGGAGAGGCCACAACAGTGAGAGGCCTGCGTACCGCAAAAAAAAAAAAAAAAAAAAAAAAAAAAAAAGTCAGGTACAATAGGAGTGGAGCCAAGGAAGAGACAGATCTGTGTTCTTAATGCTGCCATTTGGAACTGTTCCAGAATTGTACTGTCTTATTGCCTTAAAAGAGAGCATTGCAGCCTAGTCACAAGGACCCCAGTCTCTAGGACCAGTCTGCCCAAGTTCAATTCTATTAACGTATTCTCTGTGACTCAGTTTCCTGATCTGTGCAATGGGGATGCTGATAAGAACAGTCTCTACCACACAGGGTTATCATGAGGATTCAGTGGGTCAATATATGTAAAGTATGAATATAAAAAATATGTAAAGTATGAATATATAAAATTCAGGCACATGCTGTGGCAAGCATGTGCCTGAATACCTCACTCTAACAAGAGAGATCTTTTCTATGTTTGACCAGAGTGCTTAGAACCTCCATAGCTTAAAGCAAAATCTCATCCATCCCTCTTGTCTTCCCCGAGTCTGTAAGTAGCTGCGATTGTGCCCTATTCATCATTCTCCCTGGTTCTAGTTAACACGGGAACTTAAATGTCTGTCATTGCCTCTGTTTTCTTGGGTTTTTGTTTGTTTTTTTAATTAATTAATTTTAACAATTTTTATTGAGTATAGTTGATTTACAATGTTGTGCTAGTTTCAGGTGCACAGCAAAGTGAATCAGTTATACATATACATATATACACTCTTTTTTTAGATTCTTCTCCCATAAAGGTCATTACAGAGTATTGGGTAGAGTTCCCTGAGCTATACAGTAGGTCCTTATTAGTTATCTCTTTTATATATAGTAGTGTGTATGTGTCAATCCCAATCTCCCAATTTATCCCTCCTCCCCATTCCTCCCTGGTAACCATAAGTTTGTTTTCTACATCTGTGACTCTATTTTGTCAATAAGTTCATTTGTACCTTTTTTTTAAATTCCACATATGTGATATCACATGATATTCGTCTTCCTCTGTCTGGCTTACTTCACTCAGTATGACAATCTCTAGTTCCATCCATGTTGCTGCAAATGACATTATTTCATTCTTTTTTTATTGTTTTTTAAATCACTTGAAAATCAAATATTGGTGTTTTATTCCTTTTCAGTTCACAGACATAATTCTTAAACTTGTATAGAATCCTTGCCATGTAGCACCATGGCAAAATGATCAGTAAGTCACACTGTACATTGAATTTTTATTTAATTTTACCTAAAAACAGTGCCTGATGTACAGAGTTGGATACCAACTCTGTACATCAGGCACTGTGTTCTTGGACACTGCGTTCTTGGACACTGCTGGTACAAGAATATACGGGTATAATCTCAACCCAGGATGAGCTCAAACTTGATCATTTAATGCAGTATTTCTGAATCAGAAGTAGAAGGCAGTGGGAATTTTGGCATGTTCTGTATGTTTGGAGGACTTTACATGGAGAGGCAGGGATGACCTAAAGGCACTGCCCATGGAGAGGGTCGTAAAGCAGAGGAATCACAAAGGGGCGCAGCCCAGGATGAGAAATGGAGAAGCATAGCAGACAAACTTATTTTTACCTGATTTGTAATCTGGGGGGACTAACAATCCTAGAAAATACTGTCTGGGCATTATCTTAACCCTGAGGTTCTCAAAATGTGGTCTGGGACCTGCAGCGTCAGCGTCACTTGAGAACTTGTTAGAGATGCACATTCTTGGACCACATTTCAGACCTTGTGAATCAGAAACTCTGGGGGATGGAGTCCCCCAATCTGGTTTTCACAAGCCCTCTAGGTGGAACCCCTGTCATAACCTAGCCAGATGGCAGGTAGACAGTCATTGACGTTCAGTGCTTATTAAGTAAAGGTAATGAAACAATTTTTAAAATATCATTGTAATCTCTACATAACTGCTGCAGATGGAGGTCATGTGGTTCTGCTGTTTCTGCTCATCCTGAAGATGAAGAAGCAGCTATATTCTGCTTTCTTGTTAGAGATAAAGAAGTTATAGACAGCTAACCATACAAAGCAGTATTTGCTTAGTATCAAATGTTGATTTTTTTGTAATAAATACTATAGATACTCAGAGGAGGTGGTGATACCCACATGGCAGGTGACTGTAGACAAAGTCAGGACATAAGAATTTAGTGGAGTGGGTCGTCATCTTCGTGTTCCAGCTCTGGTTTCTAGGCAAGTCTCCAGATGATTTATGGCTGAGTAAAAAAATTACCCCAAACTTGGTGGCCTGATGCAACAATGTATTATTATCTCTCATAGTTCTGGGTTTGCTGGGCTCAGCTGGGAGGTTGTTGCCTGGGATCTCCTCTGCGTGTGCAGTCTGATCCTGGTCTTACTGACCAGGGTTCTTGGCCTCCTTAATCAATAAAAATTGATGAGAGGCCAGACAAAAAATTCAGGCAAGGCTTTTTTGGAGCCCCTGCTGCACCAGGGGGGAAAGAACAAACAGCAGTTTCCCTTGCTTGTTTGCTTGCCAAGGAGGGAGTGAGCTTGTTCCTTATATGGGGTGAAGGTAGGGGTGTGTCCAGGTATCAGACCAGAGGGGTCGCTGAGGTGTTTTGACCACCCCTTTGGTGGTGCTGAATGCAGGGGGCATGTGCTTTTGCTCCAGATACCCTGCTTTTCGGCTCTTCAGACACTTCTGAAGTTGAGTTTTTTCGGTCTTTTTGTATCTTATTGTCCATAATTTGCACCAACTGTGCATGCACACAGTTATTTTTAGTCCCTTATAGTTTCTTTGTATTTTGTTGTTTGAGGAGATATTTGTCCAAGTTGCAAGCGCTTCAGCAAAGGGTCCCAGGTCTCAGGTCCCAGCCTGTCTCAGTTGCAGCTGGGCGGAGTTCTCCAAAAATCTGAGGACGATGGATTCAGTGAGCACTTTTTCACTCACAGGTCGTGACCTCTCTCCCTCTGCGTCCAGGACATCTCCACGTGACTTGGGCTTCTCCCAGTGTCCTGGTCTCAGAGTCAAAGCAGTCACAGGTCACAGGTCAAGTCCCAGCTTCAGGGGAGGGAGGACACAGGTGTGACTGCTTGGAGGGCCATCTTCTGGAGACTAACCGGTGACACAAGTCGCTGACAAACCCTGGAAAATGGTGGCTACGGCCTGGATGACCTCTGGAGTGTTCTTTCTTGCAGCTTCACCTCTTATGACCTTACAACCTGGCCTCCATAAATGATAATTCACCAAGGAGAACAGTAAGATATCTCTAAAGTGGATATCGTCAATTTTCTCTCCCATGACATTTGGTTTTCAATTGGTTACCAGTATGGACTGTTGAAATACACAAAGAAATTTCTCTTCAGGTTATAAAACTACCAGCAACCTCCCAGAAAAAAAATATATCCTTATGTTGGTGAAGCATCTTGGCTTTAATTTCATGTCTATAATCAGACCACACTAATCATAATCTCAAAGTGGTGATATATAACCAATGCATGTGTGTATCTAAGTTTCTTAAAGTCAATAATGTCCTATAAATTCATTTTAGTGTACTTAGGGGAACTTTTAGCCCATTACAATCATTATTCCTCAGAGAATAATGGTTCTATTCTGACCCAGATGTTTTGAAATATAAGGTTCTGTAGAGAAATGCAATGCCCTCTAGGAAGTCCTGATGAGTGAAAATAAATGTGGATTTTCTTATAATTTTATGAATGTACAGACTCTCTCGCTCAGAGTATCTCATGAGATCAAGCCAGATGCTGTTCCTTGTATGAAAGTCATTAAAATTTTACCAAAGAAGCAAAATAAAAATTTAAGCTCTAAATAATTAAAAATTACTTTAAAAATTGCTTATTCTCTAAAAAAGTAGTAAAGGATATTTATGTTTAAATTTATACTAAAATGTTTATAAAACGATTCTTCATCAGAATGCCAAAAACATCTCTTCTTTAATATATTACTATAGCATCTAAGGTTTTAAAATGAAAGAGAATGGGAATGTTTATATTTTATTTCTTAGACAGTTTCTTTCTTTTAAACACTCTTCAGATTTGAATACCTAAACAGAACATTTTTCTCTATGGTTATAGTACACTATAGTATAGTATACTATACTACCTGCTATTCAAGTTTAGGCCACGGTCATAGTATATTTTTTAATCATTCTCTACATCAGTTAATTAGGGGCTGTGGACTTGTGAATTCCCACAGATGGCATTTTGCTTTAGCTTTCTCATCCAGCCACCTCCACCTTGAAGCCTTCCCGGAGCACTCCCTATAAGTTGCCCCCACCCCTCTCCTCATCTTATTGCTTCCAGCATCTAGCATGGGCCTGCCATAATGAATGTGCACAATAAGTATTTGGTGAATGAATGAAAACCTTTGCCTCCTTAATTGGATGGAAAGCATTCCTGGTCCCAGATGACTTCAACTTGTACCTGAGTTTCTGAGATCACCTGGATTAGGGATGACTCTGTCAGTTTTTTAATTGCAGCCTACCCTAATTGAAAGCTTTGCAAAGCCTAGGTGATTGGCTTTTTGGGTGAAAATATTATAAAAACATTTCAGAAATGAAATGTAACATAGATATCAACAAGTTATATTTAGTATTAACTTTTAAAACATTCTATTTTTACAGATTAGTTCAAATGACAGTTTAAACATTTTAACAGACAATGTTTCCTAATTTCAAAGTAAAAAAGGAATGTTAAAATTTTCCCCTTTGTCCCCAGAAATCTGGGCCATATTAGTAAAATGAATAGAAAAAATGAGAATCGCTAGAGCATCGAGAAACGATGAGTATTCTCTTCTAAAAAATGATAATATGTTCTGCTAGTTACAGCCTTTCATCAAGGAGTTCCAAGTATGCTAATGAAAATTAGCACAGTTATCCTCAGTGCATTAGTACCGTTAGCCTCAGGATGTATTTTTAAGTACAGTATTTAAGAGAAAGTATTTTTAATCTTATTTTTTAAGCTTGGTGAAAAGGAGTCAAAAAGAAGTTATATAAAATATTAGATCAAAGAATAGCAAAGTCATTTGCTGAGAAAGAGATGAATAAGCAAGTCTCTGGCTCTGGACCAGGCTGGCTGAGTGTCACTTTGATCATTAATGCTGCTTCAGCTGATGGCAAACTGTGATAGGATAAGAGGTTGTCCCGGTTATGGGCAAGGGTAGCACATCACAAGTTTTAAGGGAATGGTACCATGTAACTTTCTTTTATTATTATTTTTTGCTTCCATTTAAGGGAACTAGTGGTTAAAAAAATCAATGATGCTCAGCTAGTCCCACACAATAGCAATGGTAGAAATATTTGACTTTTATCATTTTAAATGAAAGCATTAGTGCTTATTTTAAATATAAGAAATAGCAATGTCACATATGTTAGTCCTCTCTAGGACTATTCATGCTTGGCATTTATTATATGGAAGGTCATTATGGGATTAATTGCTACTTAAGAACTATTCTATAGCCATAAGTTCTCTATTGCTGCTGTTACGGATTGAATTGTGTCCCCCCAGAATTCATAAGTTGTATTCTTGCCCCCCAATGTGACTGTATTTGCAGATAGGGCCTGTAGGGAGATAATTAGGGTTAAATGAGGTGATAAGGGTGGTGCCAAATCCAATAGGATTGATGTCTTTGTCAGAAGAGGAAGAGACCGAGAGTGTTCTTTCCACACACGTGGGGAAAGTCAGGTGAGGACACAGTGAGAAGGTAGCCGTCTGCAAGCTAGGAAGAGAGCTCCCACCAGAAACCAGCCCTGACAGCACCTTGATCTTGGTCTTCCAGCCCCCAGAACTGTGAGGAAGTAAATTTCCATTGTTTAAACCCCCAGGCTGTGGTATTCGGCAGCCTGAGGAGACTGATACGGCTGCTGGATGAACCTCTCTGAGTTTTACTGGCTCAAAACAACCATGATGCTCATTGCTCAGCAATTCCAAGGATCAGGAATTTGTGTCCAGTCTGGCAAGGACAGCTCTTCTCTGCCCTCTCTGGTGTTGTGCAGGGCAGAGCAGCTGGGCAAGGAGACTCCCAGGTGACCCCACGCTCACGCTGGGGCCCAGGTGCTGGCTGTTGGTGGGAGGGCCACAGTTTTCTCCACGTGACTTTCTCTTCCCACGTGTTTCTAATTCTCAAGGGATGGGCTGGCCTAGACTTTGTTACATGGCAGACGGGTTCCCTCTTTGTGAAAGTAGGATCTGTGAATCCTTTTGAAAGCTCAGAATCAGAGCTCCTAGAATGTCACTTTCACTATTTTCTTGGTCAAAACAGGTCATTCAAATAGTCTGAAACTACTGGGCGATTGTGTGGTAAAATGAAACAACATTTTCAGGAATGAACTCTCTTTTTTTTTCAATAGTTTCAGCTGATTGTAGACTGTAGTACACTTTAAAAGACCAGCCTAGGTCACTAAGCAATAAAAAATAACATAAAATAAAATAAAATCAGAGTGAAGAATATGGTTTTAAAATTGATTATTACTCTCTTCCTGAGAAAGGCTAAATTTTATCTGTTTTATGTTGTATGATCCCAGGTTTTTCTCAATATGTAGGATAGTCAATATCTTATATGAATAAGAAAACAACTTACAGGAACGTATAAGAATCAAAGGAGAATATATTAATTCATTGGTTTACAAAATTAATAATTATCTGTTACATGCTCACTATCTGTTATGTTACAAGCTTCCGGACAGTGGATATACCGGACTAAACAGAGTAAACAAAGTCGCCAATTTTGTTATCCCTAAGAATGTTCCTAACACAGTCCTCAGAGCTATAACTTCCTAGTGATTAGATAACTAACACACACTTATGTATTAAGTCACATCGTAAGGACTATTATTAAAAACAGAAAAAAAGATAAAGTGATTGAGAGGCAATTGGGCAAGGGAAAGTTTGATATTTTAAATGCAGTAGGTTAAAGCTGTCAGAAAAAGGTAAAATTTGAACATCTGAAGGTAATTAGGGAGTTAGATCTGCAGTGCCTGGAGGAAGCTCCTTCTGTGCAAAGGTTCTATGGCAGGAATGCTCTGGAATGTTCTAGCTAGAATGGCTGAAGCACCATTAAGGAAAATGGAGTTGAGAAGCATCCAGGGGCCAGACGTGCAGAATATTTCAAGCTATTGTAAGGCTCTGATTTTTATTCTAAGTGTGATTAGAAATCATTTAAGTTTTTAAAAGGCTCTCTGAAGGCAGTATGGAAAATAAACTGGAGAAACATGAATTGAACAGAGAACCCATTAGAAAGCTTTTACAGGAGTCTGGGAAAAGTGATGATCCAAATCAGACCGTGGTTGATGCTTTTGGATGTACAACAAGCTGTCAGATCCACGACATACAGTGAAAGTAGAGTAGATCTACTTACAAGAAGGAGGTTGGGTGTAAGGATATAAATAGTCCAAAATAACTTAAAACTTCTTGGCCTGGGCACCTCAGTGAAAAGTAAGAGCTATTTCCTTAATTGGAATAATGGGAAAAGAGCAAGTTTCAGTATAAAGGAAAGCATGAGTTTAGCTTATGTGTGGGAGGAACTAACACTGGATCTGGCACACATTTCAATAAACGTTCAGGCAATTTGATATCATCTTTCCCTCTTTCGTAACTTTTTTTTTTCCTACAACATAATAAAGTGTATCCTTAAAAAAGAAAAGAAAAAAGAAAGGGCAGAAAAGAGCCAAGCTGTTGACTTACCAGCAAAACAGAGCATTCTGGGTAGAGTTTTCGTATATTCAAAGAAAATTTGAAATCAGTGGATGGTATGGTTTCCTGCCATCCACTGGGTTTGCTACCAATTTGGTTTTGGTTTCATGAACTGAAATAAAAGAAATCCTAAAACCACTGCTAAGATTAACTTCTCATTATAGTCACTAAACATCTACACAGAATTTCAGAAAATAATTTGTCACATTACATTAACGATTATACAGTTTAATAAAATATTTAGAATTTAGTATCACAGTCTAATTACACAGCTATATTTTTTTCCAGAGAAAAACTATTCTCAGCTGTAACTATGAGGTTTCTGTTAGTAAATTCAAATTTGTCTGTTAAAACATGCAGAAATTCTATCATATACTTTAATACAATTCTTAAACAGTTGAAAATAGTTATCTAAGTAATAAAAGCTACATAAAATTTCTATATTTGGAGAAAAATAAAAATTATTTTCTGAGTTTCTAATGATATAGATGTAATGTAGACAGACATTCTGGGATAAGTGGAATGAGTAAGCAGGAGAGATTCTTATTGACTGAACACTTATATACTTATTGGCTAAATATATAACCATCACAGTATGTGCAGTTTTGAAGTCTTCTGATGAAGAAACAACCTTACAGGGATTCTTTCAAATTGAATGATAAACATACTATTTAAATGCTTATATAGATCTTTACTGTAGAAAGTCACTTTGCCATTCCATAATCTACTTGTTCATTTTGCCCCAAATCATTTGTCAGTTATTTCAGCACAGGAATTATACTATCTAAAATAATTTGTGTATCATATATTAAAATTTTACTAGTAAAATAATATGGTATATTTTACTGACATCTTTCTTATTTTGTTGCCCTTATAGAAAATGTTCTCCTTGGTATTATTTTTACTTGTTGCTTAAAGAAGCAATTAAGTAAGATAAAAATCTTCTTACAAATTAGTACTGGGCTGAAGGTCTTATTGTCTGGTGTGTCCACTCGAACAGGGGCATTCTGGCAATGGTACTGACTTCCTTCGCTGGCCGCCTCCACAGTGACTTTAATGGTAGGATTTCCAATTCCAGAGTGATCACGTGCTGTGTTATTCCTGTAGCAGTGGTCCACTCAACAAATACCTTTGAGCCCCTACTGTATGGTAGGCATTTCAATAAATATTGAATGACTGAATGAGTTGAGGATTTCTGGCTTGTCACTATGACTTAAGCAGAATTTTTCTTTGACTTTTGACTTTGGAATAATTTTAGATTTACAGAAAAATTATGAAGATGCTAGAGAATGTTCACATATACCCATCATTCAGGCTCCCCTAATTTAATATTTTACATAATTGTAATTTTTATATATTGTTTTTGTCAAAATTAAGAAAATTAGCATTGATACTATTCTATTCACTACAGACTTTTTTGAGTTTCATCATTTTTTCCATTCATGTCTATTTTCATGCCCCAGGATCAAATCTTGGATTTAGTCATCATGTACCCTTATCTGTTTCTACCTGAGACAATTTTTTTTTTTTTTTTTTTTTTTTTTTTTGTGGTATGCGGGCCTCTCACCATTGTGGCCTCTCCCGTTGCGGAGCACAGGCTCCGGACGCACAGGCTCAGCGGCCATGGCTCACGGGCCCAGCCGCTCCACAGCATGTGGGGTCTTCCCAGACCGGGGCACGAACCCGTGTCCTCTGCATCGGCAGGCGGACTCTCAACCACTGCGCCACCAGGGAAGCCCCCTGAGACAGTTTTTGAGCAAACTTTTACATCTATGTCCAAGTAGTTGAATGGTTGGCATTTCTAATATATTTTATACAGAAATGAAATGTGTTTCATTTATTTATCAACTCATTGAACACTTATTAAATGTCTATTATAATACACTGTTCTCGGGACTGGAATATAAACATGATGAGATTATTCTTATCCTAGAGGGGCTCATAATCTACTGCGAGCAAATAATTCCAGCAATGACGTTAAATGCTTTAGAGAGGAACTGGGAGGATGTTAGGGGAAGGATCTGACTCTGACTGGAAACAGATCAGGTCTTCAAGGAGCATAAGTGAGACTTCTGCGGGTAAATTGGGTTGTTCAGACAGGGAACAGCATGTGCAAAGGCACAGAGGTGAGGAACACGGCACAGTTACTGATAAGACTGGCACATGGAGTGAGAGGATGAGTGCTGAGAGAGTAGGACGGTGGGTGGGGCAGTGGGAACTCAGATCCTGAAGGACTTGTCTGTTCTGCGAAAAAGTGTGGGCTTCATCTCATAGGCAATGAGAACCAGTGAATTTTTTTTTTAATGGAGCCTATAAAAATGTTTCTCTATATTAGGTGACAGTGATTGTTATAAGATCATTGGATCACTCTGGGAAGTTATTCTTGTCTATTAGATTTTTATTCAAAACACTGTGTCTTTCTCAAACTTTCATTTTCCCTTAATGTTTAACTAGGATTAGGAAAGACTTTAAGACTAAGGCTATCATTCATAAACATTTTTAGAAGTTATTTTTCTCCATAGGTAAATTTTAGTAATAACCAGTAAAAACATACCTGCATTGCACCTCCATTGTCCAAATTTCCCATATTTTTCCTTACAAGTAAGAAATATAATGGGACACTAAAAGCAAAGGCAACAAAAGCAAAAATAAATAAGTGGGACTACATCAAACTAAAAGGGTTCTACACGGTGAAGGTAGCCATCAACAGAATGAAAAGGCAACCTCCTGATGAGAGAAAATACTTGCAAATCATATATATGATAAGTTGATTAATATCCAAAGTATGTAAAGAACACGTACACCTTGACATCAAGAAAACCAGCTGATTGAAAACGGGCAGAGGATATGAGTAGACATTTTCTCAAAGAAGACATACAGATGGCCAACAGGCACATGAAAAGGTGTTCAACGGGTAATCATCAGGGAAATGCAAATCAAAACCACAGTGAGATATCACCTTACACCTGTTAGAATGACTATCATCAAAAAGACAAGAAATAAGTGTTGGCGAGAATGTGGAGAAAAGGGAATCCCTGTGCACCATTGGTGGGACTGTTAATTGGTGGGTGCAGCCACTGTGGAAAATAGTACGAAGGTTCCTTAAAAAATTAAAAGTAGAACTACTTAAAGATCCAGCAATTCCACCTCTGGGTATTTATCCAAAGGAAATAAAAACACTAACTCTAAAAGATATCTGCACCTCAATGTTCATTTTAGGATTATTAACAATAGCCAAGACAGAGAAGCAACCTAGATGCTTATCAATAGATGAGTGGGTTAAAACAAGTGGTATATGTATACAGTGGAGTATTATTCAGCCGTTAAAAAGGAGGGAATCTTGTCATTTGTGACAACATGGATTGATCTTGAGGGCATTATGCTAAGTGAAATAAGTCAGACAGAGAAAGGCAAATAGTGTATGATCTCACTTGTACGTGGAGTATATTTTAAAAAACCCAAACTGATAGATTCACAGAACAGATTGGTGGTTGCCAGAGTGGGGCTTGGATGGTTGGCAAAATGGCTGCAGGTGGTCAAAAGGTACAAACTTACAGATATAAAGTAAATAAGTCCTGGGTATGTAATGTACAGCATGGGGACTACAGTTGAGTTCTCATCACAAGAAAAAAAAATTGTAATTACTTGTGGTGATGGATGTTAACTAGACTTCTTGTGGTGATCATTTCTCAATGCATACAAATATCCAATCATTATGCTGTACATCTAAAACTAATATAATTTTATATGTCAGTTATATCTCAACAAAAAGTACAATGGATGTGGACAGAACAGAAGACAGTAGGGGAACACAAAGAATGTTGCTGCAATCTGGAATTGGTTTTTAAATGTAGAACAAGGTGTGACTTTTTAAAAAGGATTAACATTTTAAAATCCCAAACAGTATAATAGTTTGTTGGAAACTCCAGGTCATGCCACAGAGGAAGGAGTTTTACTCTGAATTTATGCCAGGTAAAAAACAAAATTATACATTTTCAAACAAGGCTATGCTGTTCTTTTGTGTGTGTTGGAAGCCAGTATTGTTTAGACCTTGCAACTCACTGTGTGATGAGCATCCCCTGTGAGCTACTGAATCAGTACCTGCATCTGTAACAGAATCCCCTGTGATTCATGTGCCCTTCAGGTTTTAGGAGCACTAATTTAAGACACTGCTTATTAGATTTTAAATTTTTTATGAACAAGAATGTGATAGCCAAAAATAAAATCATGGCTATAATTTATTTTTAAAAGAAGAAAACTTGTCAAGACTATGTGCATGCTAAAATTCTTCTAGAAAGGAAAGAATATTGCTCATGACTATTGGTCTTTTTAAATATGAATTTTATTTTTACCTGACAGCATGCAGGGAACAAATGGGAAAATTGTTTTTAAGCATCTCTAAATGTCACCTCATTACATTTCACTCCTTCTGATTATGCATTTTTAATGACTGAATGAAATTTATTATATCAGTCTTCCAAGAAATTTTTAGATATGGAATGTTAGATGCTAAATTCTTTTAACTACCACTTAAATATTTGGGTTTGTGTTAAACATGACTTTTTTAAAATTCTAAATTTCTTGGGCATTTAATTATGATATCTTAATATTCTATATGATTTCTGCAAGAACTATAATTCCCTATGTGTATTTTAAGTGAAATTTTAATAAGTGAAAGTTAGAAATTATTTACCTTTCATAGAACCTGTGTCCTTTAATTATTTCTTTATATATTTAAAAGTGTCTACTTAGGGCTTATTATATACAAAACTACTGTTAGAGCTACAGTGATTTTTGCCTTCAGGAAATTCGCATCAAAGTCTGGAGCACTTGCTCATGAATCATTCTGATTCAGTTCTCTGTTGTTACTAATCTAAGACAGGGGTCAGCTCTCTTTTTCTGTGAAGGCTGAGTAGTAAATAGTTGAGGTTTTGTAGCCCATATAATCTCTTATCTACTCAACATTGACCTCTCCGCATAAGAGGAGCCATAGCCAGCACGTAAACAAGTGAGCGTGAACCTGTCCCAACAAAACTTCATGTGTGAACATTGAAATTTCAATTTCATATAATTTTATCTTTCTTTTGATTTTTTTCAACCACTTTAAAAATGTAAAAGCCATCCTTAGCTCGAGGGCTTCACCTAACAGCCGGTGGGCTGGGTCTGGTCTGCAGGCTTGGTTGGTGGATTCTGATGTAAGTCACTGAGTCTATGAATGGGTATTCAGAGTGGTTCACTACTGACTATAGATTCCATAGGAACCTGATGAGTCCTGGTACCTTAACTATGACGTGGGCTTTATGTTTTTGCTGATTTTAGACGAAAACCAGAGACTGAAAGAGAAAGAGGTAGAAGCAAAGAGAATGAAAAGTCATTGTGAATCTACTATGTACGAACCCCCGTATTCAGCATTTTATATCTTCATCTTGTTTAAACTTCACCACACCCCCGTGAAGCAAGTAGCATCATTGCCATTTGACACGTGAGAGAAATTGAGGCTTAAATAACTTTTCCAGGTCATTCAGCAAGTGAATGGCAGAATTAATCCAAATCTGATTCCAAATCCCGAGAGATTTGCACTATAATACACTGGCTGCGTGACTCACCCAACAGGAATGCACACAATATACTAAAACAATACATGTTTAGAGGAAGATGAGGGAGAGTGTCACATAGAATGTAATGCTTGTTTGGAACCTCGGAGTGGAACTCTGACAAGCAGTTGGAAGGTAGAGGAAGGCAATCCAATTATAGGGGTGCAAAGCCAAGGAGGAGGTATTTGGAGGCTGAAAAATAGGCAAATGGGAGACCACTTTTAAATTCCCAGTGGATGTGACGTTGTCTTTCCTTTCGCTCCCCTTCATTTAACTTCCTCTTCCCTTTGTAATTTTTAGCCTTAGTAGCCTGACCAAAATAGAATTTGTTCACATTCTTCTTTTTACTTTTCTGTCTCTGTTCTTGGATAAAATTTTGCAAAAAGTAAACTCACTGCTGCTCACCTGGCAATTCAAGTCCCCAAGAAAAATTTCAGAAGGTGCCTCTAATCTCCAGCAGTTGTACTTGGCAGTGGGCTGTAATAAAAGACAAAGGAGGCAGGTCATAGGGGTTGTGTCCTCCATACACCATTGCCTTCTGTACTTTCTCAAAGCAGATTACAGCCACATAGCTCTTTAGATGCTGTGCACATTATATCTGGTCACAGTATTTGAGCTGGGTGATAATTACTATGTAGGTGGAGTGGTGAGTGTTTCATTAATACAACTAAGCACCTTATGCAGACTGTTGGCTGGTGAGAGTGTTGAGAAACACAATCTACATTTTCCTCTTAATAATGCAGTCATGTTTAATATCCACTTATTTTTTAGGTATTTTAATTATTCTTTGTTCAGCAATCCCTCACAGCCGAAAGAGCTGAGGCAAGACAATGAAGAAATTAGTCCAGAACATTTGCACAAGAGTCTACAGTAAATGTTAGAAAAATGATATGAGAAAGTTACACCCTACCAGAGATTTCACATGTCCTTGTGTGGGCATCTACTACAGAGTAGGATAATGAAAGAATAAAAGTATGTGTGAAAGGTTCTATGATATTAAATAGCATTCAACTTTGATTCAGGAGATGGAAAATATAACTTTGTATTTGGAAGATCAAATGCAAATATTATGGTTCTCATGCCCTAATGTTTATCTAGAGAAAGTTAAGCAATTTTCATGGAGTCTTAAAGAGGTAAGAGATCAATAGAATTTTTGTTGCTACTAATGACTATTTTCCAAGATTAAGAAATATTCTATCCTTTATAAATGTTAAATTATAGGATGAAATGAAAAATGAGGAAACAGGCAAGAAATATTTTATAAACGTGTTGACTTCTGTAATTCACTGTATGTAGCATATTTTGAAAGAGTAACCTGGGGACTGTCTGCTTATGAAAATATTATTCTAAGGTGCCTTTAGCTATAGTTCTTTGAAACAGCAAATGTTTGGGGAGCTACAGCCATGAGTCCAAGTGTTCCTTCCTAAATGATACTCTGGGATGACCTAAGCTGTCCCTAGAGCTTTAAACTCAACTGACTCCTCCACACAGTCTGCCCAGGCAGGACCCAGAGAGCAAGCTGTGAACCTCAGTACTTGCTTTTGACAATTATCCTGGTCCCCTTTCTGCTTTTTCTCTTGCTTTCTCCTCCTTAATTCCCAGATTTCAGTTCTCACTCCCTTGGAGCCTTCATTTCACGACTACCTTCAGTTAGTCATGTAGTTTTTCTCTCTATTTGGCAGGACTTTACTTTCTTCTTGGTATTTGCTTTGGTTTTAGTTTTGGCCCGTGTGTTTTCCACAAGGATGAATTCTGTTCACTTCAATAGGCACATTTTTCAAGCTCTACTATCCCTAACCTTTCCACAGGGTTACACTCATGTTCATGGTTTTTTGCATCTATATAGCTATCTGTTTTGTGGGTGAAAGTTCAGGACAAGTGTTAATTTAAAGGCAGTGGAGGGAGAGTAGGAGTTGATGATAGATTTAAAGACAAAATTGCAGATATGGTTAAGAACGAGTGCAAATACAGTTGACTATTTCCAGAAGTAAAGATCCTTTTTATCTACTTTTTTTTGATTTGAAGATCAATTTTCCCTCTTTTCATCTAATATTTCAGATGAAGTTTAACGAATTTATCAGAATACCATCAAAGTGAGTGAAGTAATGTTTTTATGTGCTTTCATTTTTTTGCAAGCTAATCTGTTCAGTCCATGTGACTTGACTCTGGCCAAGACTATGAGATCTCAGCCTTTTCAATAACTGCAGTAATCTATAAATTATTAAAAGTCACTTGGCTCATTGCCTCCCTTGGAAAGTGTTCTGTGGAGCTGATATCAAGGTGAGGTTGCCTCTCATGTCAAGGAGAAATATTTATTTAGATTAATTTCTTGAAAATGCTCTATTAATAAATGTGCACACTCATAAAATACAAATAACCCTCTAAATTCATATCTTTGATCACCCTAAGAAATCATGTGTAATAGTTAAGCATCACAGCAGGAGCTATGGGAATTGCGTGTGTCACATGTCGTAGGTCCATGAAGGGCCAGGCGGCTCCAGGATTAAAATCTTCCTATCCATTCACACTCCCTAAACATGGGGTTTCTGGTGTTTGGTTTTCACAGTCTTAATCCCATTGTGCTAATCATTGTTTTTTAATGCTTTCATCACTTCTGCTTTCTTGCTCAAGTTTCCAGTGTTTCCAAGTTGCTGCTGACTGCTCCACTAATTGTGGACTTCTCTTCTTGTTTATTCTAATTTTCCACGATTCCTCCACACTACAGAGTCGTCACAGTCCTGTGCTTAGGCTTTTCTGTGTCCTTACTCTTGTTGTTTGTCTGCTTGGAATATCTTCTCTCCTCTTCTGCACACAATTTTAAGTCCAACTCATGTCCTGTCTACACAAAAGTCTTTCCTGAGAAACACGCTCTTTGATCATCTTTCTTTATGCGTACCATTATGACAGAAATACCTGGCGATTCATCATGTACTACGTTTTTCACTAACTTGTGTTGTTTCCCTGACTTGATTGTAAATTTCACATAGGTAAGGAATTAAAGTTTTTGCTCCCTGAAGTCCTAAAATACTAGGCATGTAGCAAACTCTTAGAAGACTGCTCTTTCTAATGAAAATAAATGTGCTCTCTGTACTATATTAGGACAGCTACAATTAGCTTAAACTCAAAGAATTTGCTTCTTAATATGAAAAAAGTGTAGCTAATGATACTGTCTGATTTGATAGGAGTATTGTTAGTGAACCATTGAAACGTAAACTGCACCATGTACTGCCATTTTAGGACACTGATTATTAGTTTAAAATGCTATTGTATGTTTTGTGCCTTTAATTTTATAGCTAGATTTTGGTTTTGTACATTACGTAGACTAGTAATGTGCTGTAGCAGAGGACATAATATGGAAAAGTAGATGGTAAGAAGGCAGAACACGTAATCAAAGGGAGCAGTGATGGTTGGGGATGTTACCCAGTCCAGGCTCATAGAGCTCACTGCATGACAGGCCAATAAATGGAGAGACAAGTTGCTGGGGTAAGGAATAAAGACTTTATTCAGAAAGCCAGCAGCCTCAGAAGATGGTGGTAAAGGGTCCCAAAGAATCATTTTCCCTGAGTTAGAATTCAGGCTTCTTTTATACTAAAAGGGGAGTGGGTGTGGTTGATTGTTACAAACTTCTTTGTTTGGAATCCTTTGTTCTTGCAACTGTTTATGTAAGCCAGGTCACAATGTTCCTATAAACCTCCAACAAGACAAATGTTATTCTCTGTTCTGCAACTTTTTATCTGTATTTGAATGTAAAGTGTTACACCTTTAAAGGTCAGAGCCTTGAGAATGAGCTATCCTGTATATTTCAGGCTATAGGCAACATTCTTACCTTGTAGCAAAAGCAATAGAACAAAGTTTAAAGTAAAAGAAATAGATCCAATATGGAGTCAGATTTGTTCTTCCCTATTACAAGGATGGAAGCAAAGATGTCTGCATTGGGGAATATTACTGCATACCTTTAGAATTTTGATAATAGTCAACAGAAATAGAAACAGTTAAATCATGTTTATTTTTCTCCTAAGAAGCTATAATAACTACAAAACAGCTTTTAGTACCCAGATGTGAAAAAGAAGAAGATAAATAATTATGAACTAAAAGTGGCTCAGCATATGCAAAAGGAAACTAAGCTAATACCTAAAAGGCAATATAAACTATGCTGTTAGTTCCTATTTCTAATGTAAAAAATTACCACAAATTTTGTGACTTAAGTCAAACCAAAAATTTATTATTTTATGGTCTGGATGTCGGAAATCTAAAATTGGTCTACAAGGCTGTGTTCCTTCAGGAGACTAAAGGAAAGAACCCATTTCTTTGCCTTTTCTAGTTTCTAGAAGCTGCATGCCTGTCTGGGCTTGTGCCAACACATCACTCTGACCTCTGCATCCATTGTCATTTCCCCTCTTTGACTCTGACCCACCTGTGATTATAAGGGGTTCCCCTGGGTATCCAAGATAATCTCCTATCTCAAGATTCTTAACTTAATCATAACTTGAAAACCCTCTTTGCCATATAAGGTAACATAGTCATAGTATTTGGGGATTCAGACATGGACATCTGTAGGGGAACAATATTCTGGCCACCATAGCTACTAAGGGTATAAGGACCGTAGCTCATCATCTTCCTACTCTGAGTACCTGGAAAAGAGTCACCAAAAAATGTTTAAATCTGCCATTTTTAGACCATCTTTTTAGTAAGTTATTATCATATAAAGTGAAATACCTTTCTCCAAGTGAATTTAGTGATGATTTTTCACAAGTCACAATCTTCAAATGTGTTGTTCCACATTTATACCATTTCTTTGTGCACATGCTGATTCAGAAATGTTCAAATAATTATTCACTGTTTGATGAATGTGCTATTTTTATTCATATTTCAAAAACATGTTTGAAAGGCAAACACTGCCTACATTTTAAAAATTCTGTAAATAGGTGCCCTGTATTTAAATACAGATCTGGACTTTCGTTATCTTTGTAGAATTTGGTAGAATTTTCTAACGATATAGAGGTAACATCTCAACAAAATGTCGCAGCGGTATTTAAGGGATATTTTAATACATAATGCAAATTCATCCCATGGAAAACATCATGGAAAATGTAATCATTTTTAATTACTGAGAGGGACGATTAAAATGCTACTGTGATTTTCAAAAGCATGACCACAATCAGATAAAGGTAAAGTTCAAAAGATTACTTAGAAATAAATTAATTAACATCGTCCACCGTGCTCAGCATAATCTGAAGCCTTTTGGGGAACACAAAAATAATAGAAGCATGACCTTTTCTACTAATCTATTTGGCGAGATTAGGTAGATATTGGAGTAAATTAAACTGCAGTAGAAATTGGGAGATAAACATAATTGTCTTGGATTAGAGGAATCAGCAACCTTTTCTGGAGGAAACCACTTTACATTGATGAGCTGGATAGGCGAAAATGACACTGGACTAAGATATGCAGTTGATAAAAAAAGAACAGTGTGAAAAGAAAAGCAGGATATTATGGACTCTATTTTGGATGGACACAGTGGGGTCAGATTAAAAGGTTCTTTAAGGGCGGTTAAAAAAATTTAGGCTTGGGCTTCCCTGGTGGCGCAGTGGTTGAGAGTCCGCCTGCCGATGCAGGGGACACGGGTTCGTGCCCCGGTCCAGGAGGATCCCACATGCCGTGGAGCGGCTGGGCCCGTGCGCCATGGCCGCTGGGCCTGCGCGTCCGGAGCCTGTGCTCCGCAGCGGGAGAGGCCACCACAACAGTGAGAGGCCCGCGTACCGCAAAAAAAAAAAAAAAAAAAAAAAAAAAATTTAGGCTTAATAATACAGGATATTTAAAAATCAATCAAACAGACAAAACCCTAGAGTGTAAGGTCTCCCCACCCCACATGCACACAAGAAAAGTATGCAATGATGGGGATTTTTGTTTATTTTGTTTATTTTTTGCTCAGAGTGAAGCTTGATATACATTTATTGAATTTTATTGAATGAATGACTTGAATTCATTTTCTGTGTAATGCTTTTGTAAACAATCAACTTTAAAACTAGTGGTTTTTAAATGTAAAATAGATAGTTAATGGGAAGCAGCCACATAGCACAGGGAGATCAGCTCAGTGCTTTGTGACCACCTAGAGGGATGGGATAGGGAGGGTGGGAGGGAGGGAGACACAAGAGGCAAGAGATATGGGGATATATGTATATGTATAGCTGATTCACTTTGTTATAAAGCAGAAACTAACACACCATTGTAAAGCAATTATACTCCAATAAAGATGTATTTAAAAAAACAAACCAAAAACCTAATGGTTTTTGTGTAAATGATTTAACATCAATTTGATGCCATATAGGATTAGGTTTTTCCTTTTTCCCTAAGCGTACTAAAAGTACAGGGTGAAGAGCTGAGTTACGTATTTTCCATACCCCAGACCTAAGAAGTAGGGAAGCTGTGAGACACACTGAACTGTCCCCTTAGCATTAGAAAGATGACTCTGTTTGGGCTCTTCTTTAAGGCTGAACCATCCTGGACTCTCCAAGGCAGAGAGAAACCTTTTCCTGACAAAAGGCTGTTTCTTAAACTGACCAGAAGGCAGAATATTCTAACAGCTTTCCATAATATGCTGGTGAATTCATCCCGTTTTTCTTTATTTTATCCTTTGAAGTATCAAGATGACTCAATAAATGAATTAGGTGTACACAGGGGCAGTGCGGTTTCCATTAAATTCATATGCAAAATATTGAATTGCCAATAATAAGCTAGAATATAAAGCTAATGAAATTTAAAACTGTTGTAAAGATCTGTGATTGCAGCACTGTGGGGGGATGAGCTCAATAATTCAGAAAGACCTAGGCTTTGGGGGTTTTGCTGGTAACTTAACTATTAGACAAGCTAATTTTGAGGCATTATTAGTGATGATCTTTGATGCCATTTGAAAATTATACTACTTGCACCTACCCACCATAATGAACCCCAAACAGATTGACAATCATATATATTATGCTTATCATAAAATATCTCATCTTACATGACAGTAGAAATTTTTGGCGACCTTTTTTCCTCCTTAGAACACCTACTCTCCAATTAGTGACCCAGAATAACTCAAAAGTTTTCATGGCAAAGAATCCCAGAAAAACATATGGCTGGTCTACAACCAGGAGTTGAAAGAAAATTAACAGAAAAGCATAGTTTTTTGTAAAGCTAAAGATAACAGATGAGACATTATTTTCCTGACATCTTTGGGAGTAGAGGCTAATGTAGGAATTATAGGGGCATTTCATATAGCTGAGACTCAGCTTTTGTGGGTGTTGTTCATGTGTGTAAGACAACATCATTTTGTATTTTACCTGTACCGCTAGGACTGTACCATAAATAAATTGGTTTATGGAGATGGAAGGGTGGGCCAGCACGCTGTGCTTGGAGTCCCGTGGATATGATAGTCAATTGATACAGGTGACTTCATGATTTCTGTCTTGCTGCTGTATCTCATCATTTTAGTACCAATTCCTGCAAGACTCAATCAACCAAATTGTCATGGAAGACTGACATCAGGCAGAATGGAAGAGTAGAAACAACACTGAATTTCCCATCAAGAGACACATGTTCTAATTATGTCTCTGCCTCTAGTTAATGTGACTTTGAACAAGTTACATTATGGGTACTGCCTCAGTTTACAAGTGTTACACGTTGGACTTTCTGGAGCAGGTGTTAAGGGGAGTTTAGGGTTTAAGATGTTTCTTAGACATCGACACTTGACACAGAGGAAAGAAAGTAAGAGGAAGCAGGGTTGAGTTGAGGAAGACTTTGAACTGCAGTACAGACCCGACACTGCTTTGGCCGGCTAGGCTGAGATCTCAGGAGAGGATGCTGCAGGTCAGAGTGTCCCACGACCAGCTGGAATCACTGGGAGTTTATCCTCCACCTTGCTTATTCAGTCACTGGGTGTGAACGGCCCCTGACAGGGCCTGCCATCAGCAAGGTGGCTTCCTGCTGCAGAAGCGGACCATAAAGGGGGTGACAGCTGGAGATTACCTGTAGTCCATGCTCACCCCAGCGAGATGAAGCCTTCCTTAAAGGGAAGCGTATTCCTGGGTCTGCTACGCTGAGTTAGTAAATGGCAGATTGTAATGAAGGACTGTCGTGAAGGCATTTTGGATGAATGGTAATGGGTGAATTATAAGATGAATATAAGATTTAACATTCTATAAAATCTATGATGGTGGCCAAATTAAGCCCAAGGTCAAATTCCCAGGAAGTCTCTAGAACCAGCCCAAGGACAGAGGTGCGGTTTGAAACACTATAAGCACTTACAGAACACAAATGCCAGTGTATCCATTAGTGGTACTCTATGAGTTGAGTTTTGTTTGTCTAGAATCCAACTCTTTTTTGCTCCTGAACAAAACCTTGATTTTCTTTTGGAAAATCACAGCTCTCCTACTGTTGTGGTCCCGTGCTCTGCTGTCTCCTGGCCTAGATGTAGGCACGTAAGACTAGTTCAACCAGTGAGATGCATTCCCCCTAGAATTTGAATTTTGGGAGGAATGACAAGAGTAGGAAAGAGGTGGTTGAGGCTGATTCATCAAGGTGGCAGCTTCCTGAGAAGGTTGCCCTCAAGCCTCAGGGCTCTTGCTCTGCTTGAGATCTAAGTGTTAAGATGCTGCTTTGATTCTGTGAGTGATGTAGTAGTATTCCAATGAACTACTTACTTATTTTCTCTTAGTTGACAAGAGTTGGTTGAGTTGCTTATAAAGTGGTCCCCTACAGATGGTGCCCAGGCTAATCCAAAATAATAATGATAACGGTAATAATAACAGTGTTGTGATGATGTTGATGATGATGTACTCTGAGCTGCTTTCTGAGAATGCTGAAGGAACCAGTATACCCATTTTGTTCTTTTTTTGAAGGAGAGTCCTCCAACTGTGTTTAATGATAAACACAGTTCCACATTAGAAAGGTGGTAATGGTGGGCAGTGTAGAATCCAAAGGAATTAACGTATGAAAACAAGGAGAAATCTTATTTGAGAGGAAATGATTTCAACTTATTATAAGGGAGAATTTTCTATCAAAAAAAATTTCCAAAATAGATCTGGGGAGGTAGTGAGTGCTCCCCTATTCATCCCCATCAGGAGGAAAAAATAGAGTAGAAAAATGTCCGGCTTGCAAGATGGCTGGTGAGGATGGATTTCCTGTCAGTTTTCCCTATATGGTATATCTACCACCATCTCTCTGCCCAGATAATATCACACCTATTCCGTCAGCTCAGGCTCTCAAGAGCACTGCCTGGCACCATACGTAGTACAAGGTCAGGAAGCTGCCCAAGAGGCTTACAGAACAATCGCCTTATTATCTTGATGTGAGTCTTAACAGGAGCTACAATTAGACGGAGAAACAACTGGCTTAGCCAGGAGGACATGTTTCTAGAACTCCTGGATATGAAGGAGATTGTTAAAACCCATGACTACTTTCTTCACTTTACTACTTTGTAGTACTGCACTTTGGGGATGACTTCCAAATTGGCCATGGTAAATCTGACCACTTTTACAAGGTGAAGATGATGTGGAACATTGCAGCTTCACAGATATTTCACAGAATCAGGCCATGACTCATGAAAGTTGTAATACAAAGCAATAGAAAACAAATATTTTAACATGCTGTTTTGTTGTTCATGACCCCAAATACAACAGTTTTATTGAGAAAGTGTTTCTAGTTTAACCAGTCCTTCACACTAATTTCATGTATTGTGTATATGACTTTGACCAAAAAGTAAACACAGAAGAAAGTTCTTTGGCTTAAGAAACATAATATGGAAAGAGGCAGACAGGTTTTACTTTATTTTTTTATCTGAAGTATTTCTGAATGTAAGTTAACACTTTTAAAAATTGAATCATAAATAGTAATTTAAAAACACTTTTATAGCATTTGCTATATGCCAAGCACTGTTTTACGTGCTTTACATTCATTGAATCCTTTAATCACTGCAACAGCTCTGTGAATCTCCTTTCCACAAATGAGAAAACAGAGCTACTTAGGTAAACTGTTCTTCAAGGAGCAACCAGAAAACTGAGGAATGTCTCTGTAAAGTCAGTGATAAAGGGAAATCTGCCCTTTGGGCAGAACTTAGAATAGTATATTTTGTTGTCGGTTTTGTATGGATTGGGAAATACCCAAAAAGGTCCCACGGAACTGAGTAGCAGGACCACAGATGGAGAGCAGGGAGGGTCCAGCACAATCCGAGCCTGTGTCCTTCACTGCTGTTTAGCACACAGAACTACTTCTAACCCGAAGGCTGTGTTTTCTTACTGCTGTCACATCCGCAGCACTGGTTCGTGCCCTAACCGTGGTCCATGCTCTTTCACTCTTGTGGTTTCTTGCAATATACTTTTCCTCCCTTTACCTTATTTGCCTCCATTCAGCACCCAGCTCAACCCCAGCTCCTTCACAAAGCCTGTCTTGACAACCATAGTGAAGACAGTGTTTGCCCTTCTTTTTCCTCTTGCTACTGAGTCCAAGCTCGTACTGCTCGCTGCATGATGGGCCAATAGACGGAGAGTTGAGTGGTTGGGACAAGGAATAGTGATTTATTCAGAAAGCTAGCAGACCGAGAAGATGATGAACTAGTGGCCCAAAGAACCATCTTCCCCGAGTTAGAATTCAGGACCCTTTTATACTAAAAGGGGAAGGGGTGTGGTTGGTTGTTGCAGACTTGTTAGTGTCGGAAATTGCAGACTTGTTAGTGTCAGAATCCTTTGTTCTTGCAGCTGTCCATGCAGGTCAGGTTGTAGGTCAAGTCATGGTGTTCCTGTAAACCTCCAGCAAGACAAATGTTATTCTCTCTTCTGCAACTTTTTATCCCTGTACGAATGGAAAAGTGTTACACCTTTAAAGGTCAGTGCCTTGAGAATGGGCTATCCTGTATATTTCAGGCTACCAGGCAACATTCTTAACTTGTAGCAAAAACAATAGAAAAAGCTTAAAGTAAAAGAAACAGATCAATATGGAGTCAGATTTGTTCTCCCCTTCAGCGTCCTATCTAGCCACCACCCCGGCTCAGCTCTCAACCCTCTGAACTGCAGAGATCAATACAGGCTCCAACGTGGCAGCTTTCTCAGGGGCACCAGCCGGCCACCTCGCTGTTGAATGATTACACCGAACACCTTCCAACAGGGGGAGGCAGTAATTTGCCCTTACAGAATGGGACTGTATTCTGGATATACATTTGCTTTCCCTGTTTAAAACGCTTCTACTAGCACCAAAATCTATGGTCTTATATACTTTCATTATGTTCCTAGGACATTGCCTAGGACCAAAATACTCATTTCACACGAAGAGGAGTGTGCCAGTGGGCTCATGCCCATAAAATTATCTGGTCTTCCTGCACTCCTTCAGCTTAAAGTAGGCAGCCTGATCAAATGCTGGAATGGTCTATTTAAAACTTAATTACAGTGCAGTTTAGAAATTATACCCTTGGAAAACTAAATTTTATTGTGTAGGATGGGTAATATGTTTTGAATTGGTGACCAACATATCATGTCATTTTTCTCTAGCTAGAACGTATGGGTCTGATTGTCAAGGAGCGTAGGATGAGTGCTATCACTCACTATTTCACTTAATAACCCTTTTGCAGAATTTTTGCATTTCTTTCCCATAACTTAGACACTGCTGGTTTTAATTTCCTAAGGGAAAAAAAATTTCAGCAGGGGACACAGCAATGGTTTCACCGAATTAGAAATTGACTGACACCTGGCCAATTTGTGCCTCTCCTGTCATGAACCAAAAGGCAGGTTATTACACTGGCTGACGTGATTGATCCTGATTACAAAGAAGAAATTGGGTCACTGATATGTCAGCAAGCCTGAAAGATGATCTGTGATGCCTCCACCCAAGGGCACAAGACCTCTGAGGATTTGGATTTTTAGGAATGAAAATTTAGGTTGGCCTAAACTTGTCATTGCTTCCAGTGACAAAAAGTCTATGGACTTGATAGTAGAATAAAGAAGTTACAGAAACCAGTTACAGCTTCATAACCAGTTACAAAATAACTCCATTTAGTAACTGTTAGTGCAATCAATATGCATATTTTATTAAGTACTTGGCTATATGAGTATGCATACATGCGTATATATGTTTGTATGTATGTATTCACTAATTTCTTTTTTCTTCTCCCTCATTTCATTTATTATTTTACTTAAAACTTGGTGCTGGTGGTTTACTCCAAAATTTAGCCTTTAGGTTACAGAATATTCAGTGTGACTGAAATAGAGCAGTAATGAAAATCTCTAGAGGGGTGTAAACTACTGTCTCTAGAGATGGTTACATAATGGTTTGGATTTTGTACCTCCCTTTTTAGGGAGCAGGTGAGAGTTCTTTCATTTACATGAATCTATTTGCAACTTGTTATACAGAAGCATAAAATTGGTACTATTTAGACCGGGGATGGATTGTGTTCCAAACCCACTCTTATGTATTCTGCTTGGACATGCTGAACCTGAGATTCTGAAAACTACCTTCTCCTTTGTCAGCTGATTCCCAGTGAGCTCACCCAACCAGAGACCCTGGAGGGAGGTGGAAAGGCAGGAAGAAGAATCTCTTTCATGTCAGTATCATCCTAGCAAATGGTGTTTCACTCAATCAGCAGCAGTTGGTTTACATCTCAAGCTTCTTAGTCATTTCCAGAACCAGCCTTAATGTTCCCACTCAGAGATCCCAGCAGCAGGGGGGTAGCATCTGCTCCCCTGAAGTCTCATAAAGACTCTATCTGCAGATAGAGTTACATTGGGGGTTAGGGTTTCAACATATGAATTTTGGGGGAACACAATTCAGTTCATAGCATTCCCTGGCCCCCTAAAATCTGGGTCCTTATTGCACAGAAAATACATTCATTCCATCCCAACAGCTCCCAAAGTCTAAAGTTTATTCCAGCATCAGCTCTGAAGTCTAAAGTTCAAAGTCACATTTAAATATCATCTAAATCAGGTACGGGTGAGACTTGAAGTATGATTCATCCTAAGGCAAAATTCCTTCCAGCTGTGAACCTGTGAAGCCGCACAAGTTATGTGCTTCTAAAATTTGATGGTGTGACATGCATAAGATAGACAAACAGTTCACAGAAACATCCAGAATAACATTTGACCAAATTTCTCTGCACCGTGGCCCCGCCAAGTTGACATGTGAAATCGGTTGTCACATAAGTCATCACATCATCTTTAAAGGTCTGAGTCCCGACTCTTCTGGGACCCTTCTTTGGGCTTCTGAGGTACCAGTATTAGCCAGTGGTACTTTTTTCTCCAAACAATTTGAATCTCAGGTCTGTGGCGCCCCTCCACTGAACTTCTAAGGATTAAAAATCTCAATATCTTTCCTTTAATCACCCTACTCCAGGAAGTGATAGTTGATTCCGGCAACTGTTGTCTAACTGTACTGTTCCCTTTTTGTTTTTCCAGTTCTGTAACGCTGTCTAACAAATTACCCATGTTAGTTCTGCTTATTAAAATATTTGATGCCGTTTCTATTTTATCTTTTAGACCATGGTGGCTGATACACCATAACTGTCTTTAACATAGGTGGTGTGGCTTATAAATATCAGAAATTTATTTCTCAAGTTTCTAGAGAATGGAAGTCCAAGATTAGGGCACCAGCATGGTCAGGTTCTGTGAGAGTCCCCTTCCTGATTTGCAGGCTTTGTTCTCACATGGCAGAGAGCAGAGAGTGAAGCAAGATCTCGTGTCTTCTTATAAGGACACTAATTCTACTCATGAGGGCTCCATCTTCATTACATAATAACTTCCCAAAGGCCTCACCTACTAATATCATCACTTTGTGGGTTAGGAATTCAAACATACGGATTTTGGGGGAACACAAATATTCAGTCCATTGCAATAATTCTGGTTTTCCTGGGACTGTCCGAATTTATGTCTATTTTCCCATTGTGTTTTTAACTCTCATTGTCCTTTACTCTCCAAAGTATGCTAGTTAAACAATAAGTGATACAGTCATGCTGAAGGTATACAACAGTGTTCTAGTCAGGACACCTGGGATCTAGCACTGACTCTGTAAAAAATGCACGTGACTTTGAGCAGTCACTCAAATCCAGTCTGAAGAGTAAGTGACTGTTTCCACCATTTATTACAGCTCCAAAACTCTCGGATTTTGTAATCTATCATGGTATCATACAATTTATTTATCCAAATATATTGAAATATGTTGCCATTGAGATATTGGCATAAATCTGAGTAGCATTAGAAGGTGCCAGAATTGACTTGAATTTTGAGCAATCTTCTAAGAAACAGAAAGCAATCTAACTGGCAAAGATGAACAACCTGAAAAAGGGTTGTTAAATCAATCCGATCACTTCAACACCCGAATTATTGCAGCAAGAAAGAATAGAGATATTTGATAAGTTTAATGTACATACAACTATATTATTATATTACTATTCACTGATTCTTTTTCCTCTGTACAGGCACTAGTTTAAGTGCTTTGCATATACAGGTTGACCTTTGAAAAACATGGGTTTGCACTGAGTGGGTCCACTTATATGTGGATTGTTTTAAATAAATACTGTAGTACTGCATGATCCAGAGCTGGTTGAATCCAAGGCTGTAGAGCTGCAGATGTGGAGGACCAACTATGAGACATGAGCATCTGTGGATTTTGGTCTCCCTGGCGGGTCCTAGAACCAACCTGCTCAGATACCAAGGGATGACTGTAATTATTTAACTTTGACAATAATCCTGTGAAGAAGGCACTATTATTATCTCTATTTTATAGATGAAATATTCAGAGAGGTTAATCAACTTGTCTGAATATACATAGGAAGGAAGTGCTGATTCTGGGAATTGTACCCAGTAATCTAGTTTTATAACTGCTATACCATAATTTTAATTATCAAAACCAATACAGCTTTATGTGACATGATGGAGGTATTAGCTAACCCTACCCTGGTCATCATTTTGCAACAGATAAGTGAATCAAATCAATGCATTGTATACCTTAAGCTTACACAGTATTGAATGCTGTTTATATCTCAATAAACCTGGGAAAAAAGAATATAGCTAGATAAAGAAGAAATATAATTACAATGCAAGTTTGATTAGAGAAAATCTTCTCCTTAAGCTCTGTTAAAATATATTTGGATTGTTGTTTTTCAGAATTATAAGAAAATATTCCTGTGAAGATGAGAGTCATAGAGTATATGGCTCTAGACTGTCTAGAATTAATCATCACATTCTTGAGCCTTCCCCTGGGATAATCCTGCAATAATCAGATGTTTTGATTCAGTAGGCCTGAAGTGAGGCCCAGAAATCTGCATTTTAATTACATTCCCAGTGATAGTTTTGTACCCTCAAGTTTGAGAACAACTATTTTCTAGCTTTTGGAATATGAAGAAAGCAATGAAGTACCTGATAGGCGTGCTGTATTTGTGCGCTAGGGCTGCCATGACAAATAACACAGGCTGATGGCTTAACCAACAGAATTTTATTTCTGGAGGCTAGAAGTCTGAGGTCAAGGTGTTGGGAGAATTAGTTTCCCCTGAGATTGCTCTCCTTGGTTTTTAGACAGACACCTCCCCAGCCTGCCCCCTCACAGCTGTCCCTTTGTGCCTGTGTTATCTGTGTCCCGACCTCCTCTTCTTACAAGGACACCAGTCATATTGGATTAGGGCTCATCCTAACAACCACTTTTTAAATTAATTACCTCTTTAAAGATCCTATCTCCAAATACAGTCACATTCTGAATGACTAGGGGTCAGGACTTCAACATATACATATTGGGAGACACACTTCAGCCGATTACACCCCTGACCATGCATCCCATCTTGTTCAGATTAACCCCAGTTTACATCTGATGTGGTGGGATGATTTTTATTAAAGCCCCCTTTCCATCTCAAGAGTATTCTAGTTTGGACCATAAGTTATGTTGTCTCCCTACTTAAAGGTTACAAAGTTACTTAAATAGAAATACAGCTCTCTTATTTTTCTCTTTTATCCCACTGGTATCTTGAGGACAATTCTTAAAGTATAGAAAATATTAGATCAATGAACTTTCAAAAGTTATATTAAGGCAATTACGCTTTTTAAATTATATTTAAAAGCATAATTAAAATTAAAAACCCAGTGAAAGGAAGTTAAAATGCTTATAGTAGATTTAACCACTCTCTGCATGTGCTATTTTTCTTGATTTTCTTACGTGACATGCTAGTCTTCATAATATTGATACCTGACTTAAATCAGGATTTTAAAGTTTTTGTTCAAAGGCTGCTACAGGCATAATTGAAATGTCACTTCTAGCCAGAGTTTTCAGTTAAAAAGAATATAGCAACTGGGGGCTTCCCTGGTGGCACAGTGGTTGAGAGTCCGCCTGCTGATGCAGGGGACACGGGTTCGTGCCCCAGTCCGGGAAGATCCCACATGCCGCGGAGCGGCTGGGCCCGTGCGCCATGGCCACTGAGCCTGCGCGTCCGGAGCCTGTGCTCCGCAACGGGAGAGGCCACAACAGTGAGAGGCCCGTGTACCGCAAAAAAAAAAACAAAACAAGAATATAGCAACTGATCTTTCTGAAGTTGTGATGATGCCAGTTAGATTACCCCAAATCAATTAAATTCTCTTTGTCCTAGTTTCCTCATCTGTAAAACCTGATGCAAAATATCAACTACCTTAGAATTATAAAATTGTAAAGTTCACACAAAGGCTAAGAAGATACCTCTGCCCCAATACCTAACTCTTCTTCCTTTTCATTTTCTCCCAGCACTTGTCATACTGCTTTATCTCTTATCTTTGTTTTGTTCTCGCTCTTGGGGTGTTGGCTTGGGGCAAAGGCACTGTGTTGGTGTGTTTGTATTCCTTGGGCACAGCAGATGAGTGACCTAGAGATAACAGTAAATATTCATGGAGGGAAAAGTAAATTAACACACAAGGAATGAATGGTTGAAGTTGGCAAAGGCAGTTTGCTTCAGTTGTCTCTACTGTAAAGAATTACATAAAAGATTTGCATAAGGTCATTCAAGGACTTGAACATCTAATTGAGACTTTTCTAATATGAGCAAACTATACATACACAATTCAAGCATCAAGTGCTTAATTCAGAAGTGGGCAATCAGAAAAAGAGAACTTTCTCTCAGCAGATAAGTGAAAGAAAATGTACAACTTTTCCTTCCTCATATTCCCTTTGGCAAAGAAAAAAAATTTCAGTCGTAGTATTGGTACGAAATCCTTTTGCTTATGAGTCTTCACTTGCATAAGTGCACACGTTCCATATTTAAAGAGAAGTTAATCTGAAAAATCAGCTCAATCTCATAGTTCATCTTGGAATCCTTCCAAAATGGATACACTGTAACTGCAGAGGACATTTCTGATGTTACCAAGAATCCATAAGAATGCTTCTATCTTTCTTTCTTGAGTACAGTTTTATGTTATTTGCTTTAACTTTGTATATAGTCTATTCTGAAATTACTCTGCCCACTAACCAATGAACCTGTTTCGTTTCATTTCACTTCATTTCATTTCATTTCATTTCATTTTATTATTTTATTGTATTTTACATCATGTCATTAACATTTCCCAATTCTATTAAAAAACGATGATGAACAGATTTTATTTAAAGAATTCCAAGAAGGCATTTTACACCTTTGTACCTTCCCTTTCTTGGTGGGGTGCTTCCCCGGCACCTGCCCGTGTGGCCAGTGCTAGCGTTCCTCGTGCAGGTGGTAAGAAACTGTGGTGTCTCTCTAAGCTCTTTGAGATGCTGATGCTTCCTGCCCCTCCCTGCCCTCCCACCTCCCCCCGCCCCACGTCTCTTGGGTGAACCAACTTGGCCAAGTACACATGTAATGTGCCACCCCTCCCTGCGTTGCTTTGTTTAAACTAGCAAATAAAATGGTGCCCTGGGCAGAAGCTGGCAACCCCAGCATTCTGAGATTTCAGACTTCCTTGCACTGAAGATGAAAAGCCTGATGCCCCTTGCGTCATGGGACACGTGTAGTGGAGGCAGTGGTCCCTTCGGTGGTTTGCAGCAGAGTTTTTAAATGTCACGACTTCTGAGCTTGTTCACTAAGCCTTGGGCTTCAGAAAATCAGTGTTTTGGATTGGTTTGAACCTGTTGCATTTTAGAGGTGGAAAAGCTGTTTCTTGAACTTGTTAGGGTCATTCAACATGAAGTATCAGAATCATGGAGTCGTACACAAAGCTCTCCTAGATGCTCACTTTGAAACTAGAAAGGAGGTCCCTCCAAGACTTAACGCTTGCCTGGTTTCATGAGTGCAAAGCAACCTCTTCTCTTTCTCTTCTTTTTCTTTTGTGCATGTGTTTTTAGGCCAAGTATGATACCCAAGTTCACACACTAAACTTTAGTTTCAATGGATGTAACTATTTTTACCAGTTTTTTACACTTCTTTGATACCTCAGTTAGAAAGTTTACAAAGCATATTCTATATGACTTGGTTTTATTTGCATTCTGTGCTGGAATGCAACTAAAAAAACTCAAGAGTACTTTGAAACTAAATACTTCTGCGGGTAGGAAGAACTTTGGAGAAGTATTTCCAAATTTTAATTACTAACTTTCTTTTTTATATTAGACATTTTATTTTTCTCCATTACGAAGATGCATTTATTAACGTCAAAATTTCTGTTTTAGGTTTCAATTAACAAGTAATAGATTATTAACTAATAATTAAACTATAACCCCCCAAATAAGCAGTTACTCCAAGAGATTTGGTCTAGTAAAGGTCTGTCACACTTCAGTCTTGTCTACCTAATATGTTCTACCCAAATATTTATCTTCTATTTTCCCATGAAAATTGTTACATGTTTCTGAAAGCTCAGTCTCCAAGCTTCTTTGAAAGGGTGACAGATACAGATTTTCATAATTATTTCTTTTGAACAAAATTCTTGATATATCTCACTTGATCTCTATAATTGTTTAAAGCATCTCACATGTTGAATATACAAAACAATGTAGCAATGGGTTGATTTAGAAGAATAATTTCAATTGCCAGATAACTATTTCTCAACAGGAAGTATAGGGGTGCTCACTAGGGAGCATTTCCACTTGGACCTTCATGGAACATTCAGTTACTGAGGTATTGAGGTGTCTGAGGAATGGACATTCTGTACAGAAGTAAACGTGTGGGCCCCGGGGTGCCCAGCAAGTGCTGCATGTCGGTGCTTTTGAGTTGAATGGTTTCACGTATGAACAAACCTTCTACTCATTTTCTTTTATTACTCTTTTCCTTTCCACTCTTTACTTTTACTTTTAATTGAAGTATAGTTGAGTTACAGTGTTTCAGGTGTTCAGCAAAGTGATGATTCTTTTCCACTATAGGTTACTACAAGATATTGAATATATAGTTCACTATGTTATACAGTAGGACCTTGTGGTCTATCTGCTTTATGTACAGTGGTATGTATCTATTGATCCCAAACTCCTAATGTAGCCCTCCCCGTGCTTTCCCCTCTGGTAACCATAAGTTTGTTTTCTATTTCTGTGAGTCTGTTTCTGTTCTGTAAATAAGTTCACTTGTATCATTTTTTTAGATTCCACATATAAGTGATATCATATGGTATTGTCTTTGTCTGATATACTTCACTTAGTATGATAATCTCTAGGTCCATTCATGTTGCTGCAAATGGCATTATTTCATTCTTATTTATGGCTGAGTAATGTTGCATTGTGTATACCACATCTTCTTTATCCTTCTCTCTCTTGAATGGAGTATGTGCCAGGAATTACTGTCAGGTAGATAGAAAAACAGATTTCAAAACTGACAGTCTTTGGCCAAACATGTTCACTTCCTGTGACAAGTTCTTTAAAGAAGCTCATCAGTGATTTCAGTCCTTCCTGGAGAGACCAAATTGAAGTCCACTGGAGAGCAAGACCAGGGGAATAATCTGTGCCTCTGGGATGTTAGAAAACTCATTGAAACTTGAGATTCTGCAGAGTTTCACTCCTGAGTACAAGCCATTGTCATGTTATTTTATACCTGTACCCATAGGGCTGGACCAAAAATCAGTTGGCTCATGGAGATAAAGGGGTATCTATGGAAATAACTTTGTGTAAGTATGTATTATGTTGCTGTTCAATTTCTTTTTCCACAAGTTTATTACATTATGAATTAATTATAAATGATGGGGTGGGGGGAAGGCAGCAGAGCAAGTGCTTTAGAGATTGGACTTTGAAGCAGAACTTTCTGGTTTTGACATCAAGTTCTAGGACCTGCTGGCTGTGTACCCCACCCCTTCAGGTTTCCATCTTCTCCACCTACCCCCATTTCCTCATCTGAAATGTTATACCCACCTCACTGTGTCAAAATGATCAAGTGAATTTATGTTTATGAAGTTGTAAGAGAACTTCTTGGCTCTAAATGTGCTTTGTTAAGTAAAATAAGTGAAACCTCCACAGAAATTAAGTAAAGAAAGGGAAAATCCTTTATTTGTTACTACACTGTTTTCTGTTGCTGTTCCTTGTTCTTTAAGTCGTCTGTGCCCTCGAACCTGCATGCATCATGTCACACTTGCTGAGATGCTGAGATGCTCTGTCCCTCCTGCCCCTTCCCTGCACTCCTTCCCTTGGAATGTTCCTTCTTCTCATCCTTGCATGTCCAAGGTCCAGCTGACCTCAAAGGCTTAGCTCAAATATAGGACTCCTTTCATTACTCTCTAAATGAGGATGTGAATTTCTTCCTCCTGTGCAACTGTAAAGCTTATTGTTCTACTATAGCATTTAAGTTCTTTCCATCTTGTGTTATAGCTCCTTGAATATGACACTTCATCTAGATGAGAGGTCTGTGGAGATGTGCAAATCCTTCTATATTCTTCATGAGTTGAGCACTGTTCTTTGCACAAAGTAGATGCTCAACAAATACTTGTTGAATGGATTAATGAATCTTGATTTAAATATATTTTACAACTAAAATATATTGTTTTTAAAATGAAATATTCTAAGAATATCTATTTACAGGACAAAATACTCACGATATAATGTTAAGTGATAGAAAACTCTATAAGCAGTATGACTCCAGTTTTCTAAAATAAAATATCTATCTATCCATCTGTTTACCTCTTATCTATCTATCTACCTACCTACATATCTATAAATTCCTACCTATCTATTCTGAAAAGACTGGAAAGAAACTTCACAGATGTTGACAGCATTTATGTCTACATTATAAGATGCAGGTGATTTAAATTTTCTTTTAGTTTTTGATGAAATCTCTACAATCCCAGTACATCACCTTTATAATTATAAAAGCTTAGTATTGCAACAACATAAATGCTTATACAAAAATAAGATTGCTTTAGCCTAGAAATATAAGAACACACCATCATCTTTGAATAGTTTAGATTAAATAGATTAAAATAAATTGATTTAATAGATTTATCTGCTGGCTTTTCAGCAATAGACCTTAGACATCCTGGGGGGAGAGACAGCATGTAAGACAGTTTCCCTCTCTCTTGCTTAATTCTAAGTGCAATAAATAGTGTGTAAGAAAAACTGGAATGTTCAGCTTGGAGAAACAAAAAGTAATTTTCAATAAGCAATCTTAAAAGAACTACTAAATATTTTCCATACAGAACTTTGCATTATTGAAAGCAAAGTGTATTTTTGACTTGCTCTAAATATGCAGAAAGCAAAAAGCATGTAGAGAGAAATTAAGAAATACCAATAGGGAATTGAAAGGAAGCTGGCCATATATATCTATAGAGTGTTTTTTTTTAAATGATTCATTTTGAAAAGGGATTTTATAGTGCACACATAAAGGAATAATGAATATTTTGTTGATATGAAGGTAAAATATTTGTCATTTCAAGAAAGCAATTAGAAGTGAGTTTAACTGATCATCTAAAATGTATTTCCAAGAGGTTATTCTATTAAGTAGACTCATCTTGTGTTGTTAAGCAACCTGGGTCACCATTACTGTGCCCTTCAAATACTTATTTTAACACCTTTTCTCAGAAGGACTTTCTTCCAGTCCTGTAAGAAGTACACACGTCTGACATTTGGCTCCTTAAAGAATTTCTTCATCTTTGACAAAATTTCCTCTATTTCTCTAGCTTTCCTTAGGATAAAATTTTCTTATGGTTTACTTGTTTGAGCTGAATTTGACTTTACTGGTGAGAGATTTTTCTCTAAAATAGTGCTGAAGAAAAGTTTGTTGAAAGAAAATGCACTTTTATGTATCCATGGAAAGAAACAACTCCACAGAGATAAAATGGGAGCAGAGGAGTTGTTTGCTCAGTGAAGAATATCTGTTGATGTGTGTCTTTTGACATTAAAAGGAAGTTCATTACTGTTCGTGAACTTCTTTATTTAGCTGAAATATCGATTTAATGTCATTATGAAAATACATTAGAGAGACATTTTGGTAAAGTACTGTAGGCCGGCACAACTCACTATACAATAGCCAGAGGAAACTTCTATTTTGTTTAGTACCGAAAATGGGTCTAAAGTGAAAAACCCAGTGTTGTTGTTGTGTTCTTTTTTATATGGTGTGGGAGGTTCAAGGTACCTTTCCAAGTGCTCAAGATTCCTGAGAATTTTTTCCCAATTTAAAAGTATACTAGCTAATTTAGAAGAATGAAAGAAAAAACAATCCCTTTTCCCTCCCAAAATTTAATCCTGGCTTTCCCAAGAATTAAACAATTCTGAAAAATCAAAAATTGATTTTTTCTTTATCATGGTATCAACTTTATATCTTTTTTAATCCAAAACAGCTGTAATATTCTGAGAAAAAAATACACCACAGAATTCTCCCTGAAGTGTGTTCTTACTCTTTCTTACCTTATTAAATATAATTACATTGTCTTACTTTGCTCTGTTACCATTCTGGGTCATCATGAAAGGGTTCTAATGATGGTCAAATTGTTTATGAACACCACCATCCATGATAATTTCCATTTTTAGAATTCACAACATTCCCCTTGTATTGAAGGCAAAAATATAGCATGAGTGTAAACTTCTAGACCTACTTGCTTTCTTTTGAGCCAGTGACTTAAATCAGCCCCAATATAGGCTCATAAACATCCTATATCTGATACCATGAGAAGATTTTTAGTGTCATCCTCAGGTGAGATTAACCTTAAGCTACTGCAGCTGAATGAGGGTCTTCTCAATTTCCAAACATCCACAGGGGAATCAGATTCCATCACAATTCATAGCATCATGAGCAGTTTAAGAACATCCTCATCAGGCTGTTTTCTTCTTCTCATTTAAATCTCTTATTCGATATCTTCGATCGTTTTAGCCTAACTTTGCTGTCCTTAGAAACAAAGACAGTTGTCATCATTCTGTTTGGAGAACAGTGCTTTGATATAATTCAAGATTCAAACCTGCTACACCTTTTCAAATTATATTTGTTTTCAAATTTAACATTATTAAAACTTTATAACTTTTATTTTCTAAACTGTAGCCAGTTTGGTGTTTTTTGTTGAATCCTTTGTACTTTTTATGAGTTTCTTTTTTTTTAACTTTTTATTTTATATTGGAGTATAGTTGATTAACTGTGTTGTGTTAGTTTCACGTGTACAGCAAAGTGATTTAGTTATACATATACATGTCTCTATTCTTTTTCAAATTATTTTCCCATTTAGGTTGTTATATAATATTGAGCAGAGTTCCCTGTGCTACACATTAGGTCCTTCTTGATTATCCATTTTAAATATAGCAGTGTGTACATGTCAGTCTTAAACTCCCTAACTATCCCTCCCCCCAACCCTTCCACCTTGATAAACATAAGTTTCTTCTCTAAGTCTGTGAGTCTGTTTGTTTTGTAAATAAGTTTATTTTTATCTTTTTTTTCTTTTAGATTCCACATACAAGTGATATCATTTGATATTTGTCTTTCTCTGACTTAGTTCACTCAGTATGACAATCTCTAGGTCCATCCATGTTGCTGCAAATGGCATTATTTCATTCTTTTTTATGGCTGAATAATATTCCTTTGTAGATATGTACCACACTTTCTCTATCCATTCATCTGTCAATGGACATTTAGGTGGCTTCCATGTCTTGGCTATTATAAACAGTGCTGCAGTGAACATTGGGGTGCATGTATCCTTTCAGACCATGTTTTTCTGCAGATATATGCCCAGGAGTGGGGATTGCAGGATCATATGGTAGCTCTATTTTTAGTTTTTTAAGGAGCCTCTGTACTGTTCTCCATAGTGGCTGTACCAATTTACATCCCCACCAACAATGTACGATGGTTCCCTAGTTTCTGTTTATAAGATTCTTACATTGGTCAAATCACACTAATTAAAAATCTGCTCAGTCCTGGAAATTCTAACACAGAGGCATCGTTATTCTTAAGACTTATTTTTGCAAGAAGACTAATTCATTTCACTCAACATAAAATTAAAATTTGACATTATGGCAAAAATGCTCCCAATTCTAGCATCTCCTGACCAACCAGGAGAGTTCTTATGCAGACTAATTCTTGCAAGGAAGTGAACAAATCCATGGGTATCCTGGTTCTTACACGTGGACAATGTTTAGTCCATGTTTCCAGCTGGCTGTTTATTCTGGGTAAAGAAAGCAGAGCTTGACCTTCGATCATTTCTAAGTGTACCATCTATCATTTCCTCACTGATCTGGGAGCCACGAAGTGGATCTACCTTTGAATACCGTCTCTCCTCCAGATCCTACATATGTGGTTATCTCATTTTAAATTAGTCCTTCTAATAATCTTTCTAAGAAGCCCATGAAATATTAGTTATTATCCTCATTTTGAAGGTAAAGGTATACAATTATGAAGATTTAATTTCTTACCAAAATCACACTCCTTGACAGGAACTGGATTCAAATTGAGTTGTGCTCTCTTTCTTAGTGAGACATCTGTTTTCCTGTAGATTGCTAGATCTGATGTCTTCCAGTTAATATTAAATGCCATTAAAATAGAGGGGTCCTTAAGACGTAGTGTTAAAGTCAGTTCTCAGTCCAAAGAACTGGTTAAAATATTTCTGGGTATTTTGAGTTACTGAAACACCTTAGCAAACTTTTTTGAAAATAAATGCATTGATATAAGAGAATTCATGTCAATACTACAATATATACAATTCATTAGACTGAGCTGCATAATTGGGTGTAATGACAGGAAAAATGGAAGTCTTTTAAAATGTATGTTTTTAATTTTTTTAATTAAGTTAATGTATTTATTTCTAACTATAAATAGTTTCTATTTGTCACACAAAATTGGAGAAAATAAAGTAAAACACACAGGAAAAAAGAAATACATACATAAACTTTCCAGTTCAAGACATTGTCATTTTTATATCCTTCCCAATCATATTGGTAAAATATCTTTTTGGTTAATTTGTAATTTTCAGTACAATATTTTAGATATTTCATATTTTACTTCCTTTTTTGAGAATCATTTGTTTGCATCCATTTTCCCATGTGTTGTTAATTGTTTTCTTAATGGAAGTACTTACTCTCACCTTCTCGAAGGACTTCCCCTTCTCTTTCATCAGCTCTGGCCAGCTCTAACGTCTTTCTCCAGTATTTTCACAATGGATTTTAAGCCAACAAAAACTGCTTTAACATTTGCTCTTCAAATGAAATCCAATGCATAATGCCATCCTTGAGTCCATGGCCACTCTCTGGATTCCTGCTCATGAAATCAATAACACCTTGTGGACAATGTGTCAGTATAGTTTCTTAAGGTAAAAGGAAATAGTAGCCTTTTGCTTTAGAAATGTTTATAACCTTGCAACAACATATCTCCCTATAGGAAATAAAAACAAACCAAAAAAAAAAAAACATTAGAAATAACTTAATTTCTCCTGAGTTCATACCACAGGAGAAAGAGTATCTATTAAGGCCAAACCATTACCACCATCCCTGCACAAAATCCACACTGATGGAGAAACACATATAAATGGATGCAGCTTGTATATTTCTTTTTATCACAGAGCTTATCTTGAACAAATAATACATTGCTCCTCACGGATGATTTCTAACCAGTTAATTCCCAGTTAGTCCACACATTAGCAAAAATAAGCACACAACAAATAAATGAATGAATAACAAATAGACTCCAGGTATAAACTTCTTTATTGTCTGAAAGAGTAAAATGTTAGACATATTTTGATGGACAAAAACATCCATAGTTATGAAGTAAAGTGGTGTATTTCCAAAGATGCAGTTTTTTCACATCATTCTTTATTGCCACACACCTTTCAAACCACACATGCTAGATTTTCCCCAACATTCTCACATTTTGGCCTCCTTAACTTTAGCTGATTACAAGTACTTTCATATATTTCTCCACCTCACCTTGTGTTCTCTTAGAGTCCATCCTATAAAAGATATAACACAGTGAGGAGAACGATAAGACAAGCCACAGATTAGGAGAAAACATTTGCAAAAGACATATCTGATAAAGGTCTTGTATTCAAAATGTACAAAGAACTCTTAAAATCCAACATACAAGAAATGAGAAACCTGATTTAAAAATGGGCCAAAGAAACAATACCTCACCAAAGAAGACATATAGATGGCAAACAAACATATGAAAAGATGTTCAGCATTATAAATTGCAAGTTAAAGCAATGGATACCTATCAGCATGGCCAAACACTGACTACACCAGATACTGGTGAGGATGTCTTACAACAGGAACTCTCATTCACTGCTTGATGGGAATTCAAAATGATACAGTTACTTTGCAAATCAATTTGGAAGTTTCTTGTAAAACTAAATATACTCTTACAATACATCTAGTAATCATGCTCCTTGGTGTTTACCCAAAGGAGTTGAAAACATATGCCTGTGCAAAAACCTACACACATATGTTTATAGTAACTTTATTCATAATTGCTGAAACTTGGAAGCAACCAAGATGTCCTTCAGAAGGTGCATGGATAAATAAACTGTGGTACATCCAATGGGTTATTATTTGGTGCTAAAAAGAAATGAGCGATCAAGGCCTGAAAAAAACATGGAATAACCTCAAATGCATATTCCTAAGTGAAAGAAGCCAGTCTGAGAAGGCTACACACTGCATGATTCCAGCTATGTGATATTTCGGAAAAGGCGAAACTGTGGAGACAGTGAAAAAGGATCAGTGGTTGCCAGGGGCTGGGGAGGAGGAAAGATGAACTGGTGAAGAACAGAAGGTTTTTAGGGCAGTGAAATTATTCTATGTGATATTTTAATGGTGAGTACGTATCATTACACATTTGTCAAAACTCGCATACTGGACAACACCAAGAATGATCCCTAATGTAAACTATGGCCTTCCTTTGGGTAATAATGATGTATTAGTGTAGGTCCATCAATTGTTAGAATGTGTCCCTCTGGTGCAGGACTTTCATGGCGGGAGTCTGTGTGTATGTGTGGTGGCAGTAGGTATATGAGGAATCTGTACCTTCTGCTCCATTTTTCTGTGAACCTAAAATGTCTCTAAAATTAAAGTCTATGAAAAATAAAGCACAGAGAAGTTACCTGTAGCATGACTTGTCTGATAGGGCCATAGAGAATTTAGCCCACTTAGTGGGCTAGTTTCTGTGACTCATGGGACCATCAGAAAAGCAGTGATCATATTTCTGGCCATTTGGAGCCACATGTTCAGAACTGCCTTTTCTCTTAATTCCTTCTACTTGCACTCCTGTGCCCTCACACACCTGTGCACCTGCCCCCTGTCTTGTCTCAGTCCGGCCTGCCATGGTTCTTCGAATGACCTCTGTTGTGCTAGAGTGGACAAACTCCTCATTTTGGTACCAGTTTTCCTCACCTTGGATCTAGGGGTGGGGTAAAGGAGGTCCCTCGGTCTGGGACAAATGTATTAGTGCCTGGAGCAATTTATGGGGATCCATCTTTTGAAAGACTGTGAGAAACTAACATTAAATGAGAAAGTGATTTCTGCTTTCTACCTACCCTGGTCTAGCTCCACAGTTACAGGTACTGATGCACATTTTTTTCCAGAGGTGCAGGTAATCCTACCTGATCCAGGTGTTTAAGGGGCTCTGAGCCCCATAGCTTATCTGAGAAGTTTACAACAGATTTAGCTCAGATTCTGACAGGGTTCCTTGGGAAGACCTGACTATCCTAGTGGTAGAATTAATTTCTGTTCTTATAACCCCCCAGTGGAGTATTAGAATTAAGTGTTTTATACCCTAGTACTTAAAGCAGAAGGTTTTTGGATCTAACCACTAGTCAAGTAGGAAATCAGGCCATGCTCACAGATCGTACCAGCTGCCTTTTTAGGGGCCACCTAACTATTCTAACAGCAATCCCTATTTTACTAAATACAGTTCAATAGACTATGTATTCATTTCTTATTAACAGTCTTTATTTTTAGAGTAGTATTAGATTTATAGAAAAATTGAGCAGGTAGCACAGAGGGCTCCCACATACCTCTCCCACTGTTTCCCCTATTATTAAAATCATATTACATTAATATGGTACATTTGTTATAATTAATAAGCATTTATTAACATATTATTAACTAAAGTCCATCGTATATTCAGATTTTCTTTTTATCTACTGTCTGTTTTTATCTAATGTCTGTTTTCTGTTCCTGGATCCCATGTGGGATACACATCACATTCAGTTGTCAGGTCTCCGTAGGCATCTCTTGGCTGTGACAGTTTCTCAGGCTTTCCTCATTTCTGATGACCTTGACAGCTTTGAGGTGTACTGGTAGGGTGCTCTTCTATTGGATTTATTCCTGATATTTTTTAAAAAATTAAACTGGGGTTATGGATTTAGGGGAGGAACATCACAGAGATAAAGTGTCATTTTCATCAGATCTTATCAACGAAGCAACTATTTCTTTTTTTTTTAAATTTCAAAGCAACCTAGGAATTTTCTTTATTTCTCTTTTCCTCTTCACTCCCCCTTTCTAATCTTGCTCTCTCACATTTTAATCTTCACATAAGAGCAAAATGTACTTTTTTCTTTAAAGGAAACAAAGCCTGTTCCCCTTTAGCCACCCTCCCCACCCATGCATCCCACTGCTCTTAGAACAAGATATACAAAGACCTCCCTTGTTTTGCGATGCCCTGCGGTGATCTGGTCCCTGCCTATCTCTCCAGACTTATTCCAGCTACTCCCCTGCCCCACTCTGCCACAGCCCTGCTGTTCCTCAGACCAACCAGCTCCAATTATTCAGCATAGTTATCCTGCAATAACAGCTGAAGGACTCACTGATAATACGCAGTGTACACTCAGGCTCTAAGGAACAGTTCACACCTCCATGAAGCAGAAATGACAGTGAAGCAGAACTCAAGTCTGAACAAAACACAGGAAGATTTGTTTAGCAAGGCTTTTATCGTCTGCCAGCTTCACTCATCATTCTTTTATTCCCCCCAAAGTTTTAGGTGTTCTTATCTGCTAGTTTTCCACATAAACTTTAGAAACTCATCAGTTTCTTAAAGGAAAAAAAAAAACAAAACATAAAACACTGCTGGTACTTTGATTGGAATTACATTATATTTATAAAATAATTTGAAATATTTGATAGTTTTATTATACTTGCCAGAATGTTGTACATTTAATTCTTTTATTCAAAACAACCAGCATTCTGATTTATAAATTTTACTTTTATTAATATTATTTAAAAAAATAATTTAAAAATACTTGTTTTTTTAACTTATTAATTTTGCTTTCAATCTTTAATCTTTTCTCATATCTTCTTTAGACTTTTTCCTAGTATTTTGAAATGACTGTTAATTTATATTCATTCTTATATATTTATAAATAAAAAACTTAAAAAGAATTTACTCTAAATATAGCCTGATCACTTCCCTTAAGTTTTATTTGTAATTTTTTGGATATCATAATTTTCTTAAAAATCTGTGTCTTTGCTTTCTCTTCAATCAAAAGTATTTTTAAGAACAAGTCTTTTTTTTTTAATAAAGGAACCTGTTTTATTTTAAGAACTTTTAACATAATATAAACTTCTATTTTATTATGTTGTTTAAAATATTATACCTGTATAAGTTCTGATTTGGGGAGTATTTCTAGGCATTCTTAATGGCCTAATATCTGAGTGATCTGTTATAAATTTTTAGCGCTTGAAATGTACTCTTAATAAGGTACAAAGCTCAATTTCTTTTTCTGAATTTAATCTTAATCATCATAAAACCATATACTCTATTCTTTTTACTTTCTGGGTTTTTTTAATATTGAAAAAGCAGCCATGTTTTAAATTACATACCTTAACAATTGTATTTATCTCCTTTTATAACTGATGGTTTTATTGCATGTCTGTATTTAATAGTATGTAGGGAGAGGATTAAAGTTTTATGACTATTTACAGGCATTCTCTTCTCTTACATCCATTGCTTTCTGAAAACATTTGTAAAAGTCAAGCAGTTTCTTTCTGGAGAGCTTTAAAACCCTTCGTTTATAGTAGGGCAGAATTACAGTTGAGAACCTTTTTTAAAGGTTTATCAAGATTATATCCCTTGTAAAAAAGTGATTCTCACTTCCATGAAATGGTACTTTACCAAAGATTTGATGAAAATGTCTGTAAAAGAAAAGAACATTAGTCCATAGTTAAGAAACATTTTAAAGGATGTAAAGGAGGTTGTAAAAAGTCACTTTTAAGTTGAATTTTTCATAAGTTTTGGTATCCATTCTCTCCTAAATAGAGAATAAAAAATTTCTATGTACTATATAAATTATGTAAAACTTGAATAATAACTGCCAAAAAAAGATCTTTATTCCTACGAATGCACAAAGCACAAATCCAAGAATGGAGACCACCTTGCTGTGGTCTCTGATGTCACCAGCCTCTGTCTGCTGTTAATAGCCTGCCACCACCCGCTGTGCAAATGTTAAAGAAACAAACGTATAATAAGGGGAATGAAAGGCAGAAGTCTAATCAATTAGCATTTATTGATACCCAAGATATGCTGGGTTTGTGCACTTAGACTGTGGTGACAGTTATAATCAGTGACAGTAAGAAATGTCAGGCAGAGGGACACCAGGGCACCAGTGTCCAGAAAACAGTGAAATTGGTGTTATGACAGCTTCACACATCCAATAAAAGTGTGGCCATTACAGACTAGAGCTCAGTTTCTCTTCAATTATCTTCCTCTTTATAAAAGAAAGTGTTAAATATAGACTAGCAAGTTGTGTGGGTTAATACCCTAGTTTTTAGTGCACATCGTGGCCTAAGGCAAAGGGAATTTCTGGGCACTTTCCCATGAGTAATGTAAGATTCCACAGAGGTAGTGGGATTTCAAGACTTGTATGTAGGGAAAATAGAAAGTTTCCTTGTTAAAGGAAGAGGGTTCTAGGCATGAGAATATAGCACTGGAAAAGATGGTTACTGTTTCCACAATACGGTCTCAGAAAAGGCTAGACTCTAAGTACACGGCAGTGTTTATTTTCATTACAAACTAAAGCAGAAGCAAATCCCTCTTTGGGGGCACAAACATTAATCAAGAGCCCTATAATCATCAAAAATAGAGACCTGAACAGCAAGCCCTCAAGCTTATGTAGAACATCATTACGCATGTGTGTAATTCACACAAAATGCAGAAAACATATGGGCCTTCTAGCCCTGCCCCGTGGGGCACTTTGATTAGTTAAAGAGAAATAAGTAATAAGATCTTCCACTTTTGTATAACTTTGCAATTTAAAAAACCCAAGGCCTTAATCTCTAAATGTCTCAAAAATCTGTTCCGATACCATTTATCAACAGACTCTGTTCCACAAAGGAAACTTACATTTGATTGCAAACTGTAATGAAAAGCAATTTAACATTCATAATGTATCATTTATGTAGGAAAAATGACTTGTTTCAAATTAATGAGTGATTTGCTTTATAATAATGTGTCTTTTAATTTACACATTTCTATTTGTCACAGTATTTTTACACACTTTGTTTCATGTGACATTACCATAGTGACTTCCTAAATAATTTCTCTTATTCCTGCAGCATTATTTTTTGATGTGCATGGATTTTAGACCAGGGTTAGAGCCACTAGACACCTTTGCAAATGCCAATCTTACACTGACAGGCCACGGGATTGTTTTTGTTCTGTTCTGCTTTGCTTATTCCACTATAACAGACAAGAAGAATGATGGTTAGCTGTCTTAATGATCAATGTGGATCACCACATAATTGAGTTGAAGCTAAGCAAATGGTAATAGCCAGGAAAATGTCAAAGCCATCAAATTAGCCTCGCTGAAGTCCAATTCAAAAGCCAGCTCTCGTGGATTTTAAGGATAATTTCTTGTGTGCAAATGCCTTTTTCCACTCAGATCTGTCTTTGAAGACAATCTGAATTATCACTTTCTTCCCTATTCCATGGAGCTACCTATAATACTCTGGATAAATCTGCATTTAAAAGTTACTGGTTCTTTAGGGGATAATTATGTAATATTTCTTTCTTTAGTTGGTTCGGATCCAAAGGAAAGATAGTTCCTTTTTGTCACTATCCCTTCTCTTTTTTTCCTTAAGTAAGAGAACCTTGAGGTTTGAGCTGGACAGATGACTTCCTAAACTAATGGCCACATTGTACAGTCTCCCTCCCCGCAACTACGTGTGGTGATATATCTTCGTTCTGCCGACGGTTTGTAAGCAGAAATGCTCTTACACCAAGGATGCCTGGTTTCTCTCCTGATTTTTCTTCCTCTTGGCTGGAATGCAGATGTGATGGCTGGATCTGAAACATGGAGATAACCTGTATTCCTGAGGACTTCACAGTGCTGGTTTACCAGCTCCAGACGAAAGATTTTGTTGTCATAAGAGAAGCCATATCTCTTGCTTAAGCCACTCTGCATTAGATTGCAAGGGCTGCCATAACAAAGTACCATAGACTGGATGGTATAAACAACGGAAATTTATTTTCTCACAATTCTGGAGGCTAGAAGTCTGAAGTTAAGGCGTTAGCAGGGTTGGTTTCTTCTGAGGCTTCTCTCCTTGGTTTATAGATGGCCATCCTCTCCCTGTGTCTTCACATGGTCTTCCTCTGTGTGTGTCTATGTCCAAATTTCCTCTTCTTATACAGAAACCAATAGTATTGGATTACGGGCCACCCATATGACCTCACTTTACCCCAATTACCTTTTGAAAGGCCCTCTCTCCAAATACAGTCACCTTCTAAGGTACTGGGGTTAGGACTTCAACATATGAATTCTGGCAGGACACAATGTAACCCATAGCAACTCTTCTCTCCATTTCTTTTTTAGCCTGTTGCCAAACGTATTCCTGACACTACATGGGGATATTCAAATACTGTAATTACTGATGGAAGCTGGGTCAGTAGATGGCCTGGCTTAGATGTCTGGACGTCAAAGGCCTCCTAGGTCTTTGCTCCTCAGTAACCTGACTTCTCGCCCAGTCTAGGCACACACACCACCCCCTGGCGGGCAAAACCTGTCCTAGCAAGTTCATCATTGCTGGGTAGATAGCGAACAGGAAGTGTGTTTCTTGTGCTCCAAGAAAGAGATGGGACGCAGGAGGCACTAAAACATGTGTGTGAACTTCTTCTCCCAAACCCACCAGACAGATCGCTCAGTCACTGCACCCTCTGATGATAAGGGATGAGCAGAGAGGCACAAACCTGAGTCCTCGCATTAAAAATTCTCCACGTGGAAACATGCAGCTAAGGGAAATAACTTCGTTCTCTTTTCTCTAATGCTGGGTAAACTACCTTTCAGGTACCTGGTACTACTGACTTTTAAAATTTTATTTTGCATTTAAATTTTTATTAAAGGCCGATAACATTGCAAGCCAGAAGTCTTGAGCACATGGCCTATGAGTTTATCAAAGTTATTATTAATTACTCAAACTGTCTCTTGTAGGAGAGACTTTTCACCAGGCGCTTTGGAAGATTACTATTCGGGAAACTTGGTAAAATTTGGAGCACTCGAGATGGTATATTATAGGAGTCACAGTACATAGGGAAGAGAACATATTGCTGGAACTTAAAGCCACTGGCAGTGCTGTGGTCTCAGGATTTAGTCCATTTGTTGGCACGGACCCAAGTTCAGCAAACTATGGCAGTTTCAGCCCTTTGACTATTCTGCAAATAGTTTTATTGGAACACATTGTTTATACAGGGTCTATGGCTGTTTTGTTCTAAGACAACAAAGTTGAGTCATTATGAAAGAGAACGTATTGTCCACAAGGCCTAAGATACTTATTTTGTGGCCTGTTCTGGAAATATTTGCTGTCCTGGGTATAGAAGAGAGTCATATGTGATACTTTCATTTTTAGCCATTAGTTTGCCCCTTTAAGATGCCAGATTATCATACGTAATTGGTTATGTTTAATTTCGTTATTCATAGAAAATTTTTATGGATTAATTCAGATATAAACTGATGAATTCTACATTTCTTCACAAAAGAAGGTTTTGGTCCTTATATGTAAAATGTTCTGCAATGCTTAGAAAATTGTAAAATGCCTTTTCATGTAGGCCAGGATCCAGTGTTCTAGTTAAGATCTGATTAGATACTTTTATTTCCATTGCACCCTAATGGGAAAATGGGTTGATAATTTGTTAAACAGATTTAAAGTGTAGCTAGTGAAATTTTTTCTCAGTGAATTAATGGTTTAGGATAGTTATTCACTAACATGTCTCAGTTTCACTAATATGAAGTACAAGCTAACTCTCAGATAATTCTCCTTTAAATATATGTATGCAAATAACTTGATGGTTTTCCAGGGCACAGTTAAAAAAAAATCTCTAACTTAAGCTGGGTTACCTAATTTTATTTTCTATGAAAGTAAAGTTCTTTAATTCTTCAAAATCTAGTCAGATTTCAATCACTAGTGTAATAGATTAGATTATGGGAGATAAGCCTTTATTTTAAGCTCATAAATCTGAATAAAACTTTTGATTGAATGCTGCTTAATGAAAGAAAAATGAGATTCAGTGTTTTATTATAAAGTATGCCCCTCCCACTGGACTGTTGAACCGACTCTCTTATAGAGGGCAAACGTTTTCAATTACAGGCATAGAACGCTTTCTCTCGCGTTTCTTTGTAATGTTTCATGGTAATTATAGTGTGAGTATGGATTAAACATGATTGTAGGTGTCATTCATATTTACTACAGTAGGATACAGTTTATGGGCTTGCAATGAGAGAAATGCTATGTTTATGCATATAAAAGATAATGGTAAGCCTCTGAAATCAGGATCCTGGAGTGCTACAAGAGTTTATTATCATCTCACATTTAAACATTTACTGTTTCTCTTATTGCTGGTAGTTTTCCATAGTAACCACTACCTGAACACAATTTAATTACATTGTGCAGCAATTTAAATTAAATTAGGTTAATCCAGAAGGGGCTGTTTAAAGAAGGAGATTATACTATAGTGTATAAATTAACACTTGTTAAAAGTAATTTTTAAGCCTAAGAGTGCCACACAAAACTGCATTACTGGGAAAAATTATAATGTTAAAAAAGAAAATAATGAAGTGTGTTATTGATTTTCTTAATGTTATATTCTGGCAGAATGAGATGAACTTTATTGATCCACTGGTTTTACATTCTCTATAGACTGTTACATCTTTACTGTGTGTTAATAAAACTGTTTAAGAGAAACATATAGGCTTTAAATCCATTAATTCCACCTCTAGGAATGTAAATGCAAAACTTATATGGAAGGATGCCCACCATAGATTATTTATGATAATAAAAAAAATCAACCTTGGTAATAAATTAATTGAGATCCAGTCCTATGATGAAATACTGCACAGCCATTTAAAAAGAGGTTTAACATGAATTTCAATTAAATCAATAAAAGCCCATAAAATTATAAATGCAATATCTATACACACACAAATACATATATATATATACATTATATATATATATATACACACACACACATATAAATGCTTAGTAGTTATCCCTAGATTGTGGCTTTTACATTTTTTTCTTTTATATTTTCCTAATTTTCTACAGTGACCATGTATTATATTTGCTACTGGCTAAGAAAACTGTGAAATCTATTTAAAATGTAAAAGTATTGATCAGTTATGAATTCTAGGAACACTTGCTCTGTGTAGGACAGGATTTTTTCTATGGTATGCCTGGCCTGTTCATACTCCCAGAGATACATGAACACACCCCATAGTCATCTATTTACAACTGTCCTTTCAGTTTGACCCAGTGATGTTACCTCTGTTCAGAGCCTGCAGAAAAGATACATTGTGCCTACAGCGACCATTTCATCAGCATGTCAACCATTTACAGAAGTTGAAACCTTTTAAAGAAATGGGCTTTTTCACCTCAGGTAAAGAAGCTAATAGAATCAATAAACTTGGTAACTGGAAATGATCTCTTTTAATCATGTTCTCCCCCTTCTTATTTCTTACCTTACTGCTCTGGCTAGGACTTCGAGTGTTATCTTGGTGAGAGTGGTGAGACTGGGCACCCTTTTCTTGTTCTTGATCTTAGAGGAAAAGCTTTCACCCTTTTACCATTGCATATAATTTGTAGGCTTGTCCTATATGGCCTTTAATGTGTTGAGGTACTTTTCTTCTATACCCAATTTGTTGAGAGTTTTTATCATGAAAGAATGCTGAATTTTGTCAGTGCTTTTTCTGCATCTATGAAGATGATCATGTGTTTTTTACCTTTCATTCTGTTACTAAGAATTATCTTGCTCATTGACTTGTGTGTGTTGAACCAAGCTTGCATCCCAGGGACAAGTTCCACTTAATCATCGTATATAATCATTTAAATGCTCTGTTGAATTTGGTTTGCTAGTGTCTTTTTGAGAAATTTTGCATTTATATTCACCAGGGATACTGGTCTATAGTTTTCTTGTAATGTCCTTATCTAGCTTTGGTATCAGGGTAATTTTGACCTCATCAAATGAGTTTGAAAGTGTTCCTTCCTCTTCAATTTTTGGATGAGTTTGAGAAGATTTGGTGTTAATTCTTCTTTAAATGTTTGGTAGAGTTTACCTGTGAAACCATTCGGTCCTGAGCTTTCCTTTGTTGGGAGGTTTTGATGATTGATTCAGTCTCCTTACTCGTTGTTGGTCTGTTCAGAGTTTCTGTTTCTTCGTGATTCAGCTTTAATGGGTTTCACGTTTCTAGGAATCTACCCATTTCTTCTAGGTTTTCCAATTTGTTGGCATATAGTTGTTCATAGTAGTCTCTTATAATCCTTTGTATTTCTGTGGCATCTCATAAGTTTTGGTATATTGTGTTTGAATTTTCATTGTTTCAAGTTATTTTAAATTTCCCCTTTCAATTTCTTCTTTGACGTTTTGGTTGTTCAGGAGTATATTGTTTAATTTCTCTTTATTTGTGGATTTTGCAGCTTTCCCCCTGTTATTTATTTCTAGTTTTATTCCATTGTGATCAGAAAAGGCACTTGATATCATTTCTATTCTCTTGAATTTGTTGAGACTTCTTTTGTGGCCTAACATGCAACAAATCCTAAAAAATGTTCCATGTGTTGTTGAGAAGAATATGTATTTTGTTCCTGTTGGATGGAATGCTCCATATATGTCTTTTAGGTCCATTTATCTATGGTGTTGTTCAGGTTTGCTCTTTCTGTATTGAGTCCCTGTCTAGATGATCTATCCATTGTTGAGAGCGGGGTACTATAGTCTCCAATTATTATTGTACTGCTGTTTATTTCTCCTTTTAGCCCTGTTAGTATTTGTTTTACATATGTACATGCTCTGATGTTAGGCGCATGAAGGTTTTCAATTGTCATATCTTCTTCATTAATATATATAATGAATGTATAATGACTGCCTGTTTTGACCATTTTTAATTTAAAGTGTCTTTTGCCTGAGATAGATAGATATATATATATATATATATATATATATATATATAGCTTTCTTTTGGTTATCATTTGCTTGAAATAATTGTTTGCCTCTCTTCACTCTCAGTCTATGTGTGTTCTTCAGGCTGAAGTAAGTCTCTTGTAGGCAGCATATGGTAGGATCTTGTTTTTGATTTATTCAGCCATTCTGTCTTTTGATTGGAGAATTTAATCCACTTACATTTAAAGTAATTGCTGATAGGTAAGGACTTATTATTGTCATTTTGTTCATTTTTTTTTCTGGCTGTTTTGTAGATTCGTGTTCCTTGCTTCCTCTCTTGCACTATTTGATGTGATTACCACTTGTAGCAGTATGCTTTGACTCCTTTATCATAATCTTTTGTGTATCTCCTCAGTTGGACAGGGGTCCAGAGCTCCTTGTCAGTGTGCTCCACGATTGGATGGAGTCACTGGCTGAGCCCCCTGCCTAGGCAAGGTCACAGGCTGCATTCAGCAATCAGGCAAGGTTGTTGGCTGGGTTGTCCTGCAAGGCAGGGGTAGTCTGGACCTCATGGCTGGTTTGTACAACATACTGGGTGCTAAGGCTGTCCAGGGTCGCTTTCAGGCTCCATGGTTATGCAGGGCCAGCAGCTGTACTTAACAGCTGGGTGGGCTGCTGGCTCAATTCCTTGCTCAAGTGCAGCTGTAAGATGGGCTCTGAAGCTGTCAGGATTCTCTGGTCAGGCTTCCTGGTCGCATGGAACTGGAGTCTATATTCAGCTGTTGGACAAGGCTGCAAATTTGCTTCCATGTCCTGCAGGGTGTTAGACTTCCCACCAAGCTCCAGGCAGAGCCACTGGCTCTGCTCTGCAAATGAGCAGAGTTGTTGGCTGGGACTTCTGCTTTGGTGCTGCGGCAAATATGTGTAGGATGGGCTATACAGCTGCCCAGGTTTTCTGGACAGGCTCTCTGGTCAGGCTGGACTGGAAGCTATACTTAGCAGTAGGCAAGGCTTTGAATTTGCTTCCCTGCCCTGGTGGGACTGTAGAGCAGTCTCCATGGCCAGTGTAGCCCCGTTGACTGGACATGAATCAAGCAGAACTGCCCACTGAGCTCCCTGGCCAGACTGGCTCTGCTGTGTAGATGGGCAGAGCTGCTGGCTGGGGTGTCCGCTCAGGTGCAGCTTCAGGGAGGAATGTGGTCTGACAACATCTGAGCACTGGTTGCCTTAAGCCTGCCCCACCTCTCCGTTTCTATCTGATCCTAGGTGATCAAGCCCCACAAATTTCCTCAGAGATCCCTGTGAGGCAAGACCCAAGTAGGCCTCCCAGGAAGTGCCCCTCACTATGCCAGCCTGGGAGGAGTGATGTAGTTGGAGTTTAGCTGCTCCTCTTACCCTTAGAATGCAGTTTTTTCCAGTCTCTGTGGTCCAGGAAGGAGCATGCTTCAGCCTCATCCCTGGTTTCTGGATGTATCTTGCCATTGTGAATATCACTCCTAGCTTGTAAGTATCTAGGACTGAAAATATGAATTAGTATAGTATATTTTTGGTCTCTTACTCTTTCTATCTCTTTCTCCCACTCTCTTTCTCTCTCTCTGATGGTGTCAATAGAACATCTTTAATTAATGCATGCTACAAACATTTTGAATGTCATGGGTACATGGTTAATATTGTTGACTGAAACCCATTAACTATGTCAAGGTGAATTTTCATTTTGGTATGTGCAGAAGACGGTTGCAGACTTTCATATTATTAGCTGATTAAAATCTTTTGTTTGAGTTAGATGTAGGCTGAGTTTTGATCTTCTTCCTCTTGATTACTGAGCCACATTGCTGAATTCATCCTGTGAGATGAGGCATCAACACTGTGTCTTCTCATATGCGTGCCATATGTAGACATCGGCTTGTAGCAGCATTTGGAGAAGTGTCTGGGGAATTTGAGAACTGAGTAGCATTTGGAGAAGTGTGTTGTGTAGCCAGCTTGAGTTGTGGGATGCAACAGATGTATTCCAACACCAATCTCCAGGTCCCTTATTTTATTCTCTAGGCACCTCACTTGCACTGATGTTGGAATATAATGGGTGAGCCAGGTGCTGAGAGCTCTTGCATGATCTTCAACATGTATTGTCCTGAATTAATAAACCTTGGTGAAATTATTTAGGAGTAAGAATTTCGTAGTAAGTGGCATAGTTCAGTTTGATTTAATTTCTAAATAGTAGAAATGAACCAAAATGGACAGGGCAGACTGACCAGATCAAATAAGAAATTACAGTTCCAATTCATTCCAGCCTGTCAACTCATCTAAACTTTGTTCTCCCTTATACACCATTATTATCTTATTTGATTAAAAATTCAGTCTAGAAGTTAAAGTTATTGCAGAATGTTCTGATCTCAGATCTCTATACAAATTGTACCTGATGGGTTTAGAATGAAATATTTTATTCAGTTATGATCTGGGTGCTTTGTTTGGATGGGAACATGGCCGGACAAATAAGGTAACCTCTACATCTCCTAACCTATACATGTTCATTCAAAGCATTACTGAGTTTTATATTGTAAGCTATTACTGCTCTTACAACTCATTCTCCTGTATACACCCTATTTTTTCTTAAAACAACTAAACAAAATGACACAAACACACACACTAAGCCAACCAGCTTTTACTGACATGTAAAGTGTATTCCTTTCATTTACAGTTTATTTTGTTAAGAAAGGTATAAAACAAAGATCTTACAATAGAAATATAAAATTAAAAAGTCATATAAATAAGAAATGCAAATGTATAAGAAAAAAATAATTCATATGATTAAGCATAAAATTTAGCTGTGAGCTTCCAAAAACAAGGCAAGTATGGAAAAAGGACTGCTGTGTAATTCTTACTATCAGACCAGATAAAATACATACGTTATTGAAGAAACTCCATTGTTTCTGGCATTCGATAAAGAAATGTATCACATGGATTCAAAAACAAGAGTTAAAGACAGTAGATGATAATATCTGAACAATGGAGTGGTAAAAGATGCAAAAAATGTTCATAAAAATATTCTATCTATTGATTTTCAAGGAAAACCAAAGCAAATGATTAAATTAATACTGAATAAAAGTATGTTGGTAACTTGGTGTGTGTGTGTCTGTGTGTGTGTGTTTAACTTGATATCAAAGTCAAGCCTTAGATACCTGATCTCTAAAATACAAGAGATAGTGTGTTCCTTAAATAGTCTTTGTCAAATACCAGTGTTCTCACTGAGGACTCTGTTGGCTAAACCAACACATGCAACATGAGAGCTGTGAGTTCAGTTTCATTTGGGGCTTACTGAGGACTATAGCCTGGGAAGCAATCTCTCAGGTAGCTCTGAGAAACTGTTCTGAAGAGTAGCGGGAGGTCAGTACATATATGGTTTTGGTGAAGGGAGTACATGCGATCAAACACACAGCTCAGGAGAAGGTTGCTTCTAGCCTCGAGGAGCAGATGTCTCTGTTAACAGCTTTAGTGCTTCTGAAGATATAAGAAGATGGAAGAAATTGGGTTCATAAAATCTTCTCCTGAAATTACCTGTCTATCTGAAGGCCTGTTCTGCAAGTCTTTTCCAGAGCACAGAGGGCCTCATTCCTCATCTTCACCCTGAATTTTCAAGGTGTGTTAAAGGTCAGCAACTACAGTGGCTAGTGACTTCATTCTGGTAGAATCAGATGGTGAGTGGTATTTTTTTAGTTGTCAGGACCTGGAGAGGCATCAACAGAAAGTTAAGCTTCCTGTCCATAGCTTGAGGTGCAAAACAAAATGCAAACCTGGTTTATTGCTGATAAAAGAAGAAACATGTTATTTGGAATCTAGCCAGATACATAACAAGCTTTCTCTTCTCTCTTCTTTATCTCCTCATCTCCATTCTCCTCTTTTCTTTCTGTTACCTTGAACCAGAGCAATATTCTAGCCTCGCCAAGGTAAATCCTAATGAGCCCAGATACATCTCAGGTTCTCCCTCAATACCCCCTTTATTTCCCCAGTTATACATTAAGGCCCAGGAGAGATGCTTAATTCTCTGGGGGTAGAGGTTGGTGGAGAAGATGAGTATAAGCCAGTGGTCAGCAAGAATTTCCTCCTGTGGAAGATGGAAAAAAAAACTATTACTACACATCTGCTAACAGTTTTGTACTAAATAAACTATCCTTTGTTCTACTAAATTTCAGAGGTAAAGTATAGTGATATTACTTCATGTATCCATTGGATAAATCTTAGGCTTTCCACAAAATACCACAGAGATTTAGTATCCATATTTTTTATCAGTCTGAGATGCATGGAGTTAATACGAATGATTAAGCCACATACGTTAACAGGGAAAAGTATGAAAATGACTTTTGAGCTTTCCTTGCAGGTTGGGAGAGCCAATGATAAAGTTTGGATGGTAACAGGTTCAGCTGATTATATGGCTGGGATACATTGTCAGCAGAAGAAATACATTCAGTCGCGCTATTATCCAGTTTCTCTTCCAGAGATCAGATGGGAAAGGAAGCATTGGTAAATGGGGATCTTCCCACCCAAACAATTATCTTAGGAGTCTGAAAGTCATCTTAGCCTTCTCACACCTCACAATCACCATCAGAAGATGCTCACAAGTAAAGCAACAATACAGGCTGCCTGAATCTGTGGCAATCAAAAATTAACTCTTCAGGGATTTCGACTGGACATCATTTACATAGCAGAACTGTCCTTACCCCTACTTTCACCAGAAATTCCTCCTTTAAATACTTTATTTCCTCTTTGTCTATGATATTTCAGCTATATATCCTTGAAAATATTTGCAAAATAAACTTCAGATTGAAGTTAACTCAATATTGGGGTAGTCATATTCTATTTCAGAAGTTCAAGCCATTAAGCTTTAGATAAAAGGTTTAGAGAAGAATCATTAAAGGAGCATATTAAGTTTGATTAAGATTCAGTAGGTAGTTCAAATAGATCATTAATTATGTGAGTCAGTGTCCCTAAAGGGCACTCAATAAATATTTGGTGAATGAAATTGAAAATCGTAATAGTCTTGTCATTTAGAATTATTTAATTTTTTTCACTTGTTGGTTCAAAATCAAAGTACAGTAATGTTCATTATGCCCTAGTTTCTTCATCTGTAGTATTAGACATACCTACCTCCTCAAATGGTTGATTGTAACTTTATTAAAGTAGTATCAACATGAGGCACCTAAGAAGCATTGTTCAGTATACTTAACATATTTGCTCTAAAATATGAAACATAAAATTTTTATTAATGACATCACTTAAAATACAGAAATAAATTGTGTGAAGCATAATAGAAACAATGTTTTTGCTTTTATAGCAGAACAGGTTCTAATTTGCTTTCCTTAAGCAACGTGAAATACAATATTGGAGTTGTATGCATCTGTTAACACCAAGCCAAAAAAACCAGCCCTGGGAGATTCAGAATGAGGTTAAAAGTGCATACGTACACACATACATTTTTTAAAATTTAAAACTATCCAGAATATGCATTAACTGTTCCTCCATCCAGAATGGGGTGTAGGACTGTCTGATTCACAGTAGTAGTGGGATCTTCACAAGGTAAGCTCTTTGCAGGCAGTGCAATCATTCTGTATTCAGTGTCAGCAGCCTTGATGAGCAGACAAGTAATGAGGGCATTTCAGCTCGGGACGCTGAGGTTTACTCATTTCTGGGTCTGCTTCTCGAAGTTTTACTTCAGTCTTGGAAATGAGTGCAGCTTATCTCAAGATTTTCCTGTGAATTAGAGATGGTTTAGTCGGCAGTGATTTCAGAAATACCTGTTTAACTCTTTTAAATAGAAGAAGGTAAGCATACAATGGTTCAGTTTGCTGTTGTAGTTGAGATTTGTATTACTATTTTAAATAAATGAACCTAAAATCTCCAATTAGTAATGAACATAAGTTTATGTAGAATATTCAACAGTCAGTAGAATAACAAGGTTTTTATTCTACATAAGCTTTTAAAATGTCTTCTTACTGTGTAATGAATTAAATAAAATATGCCTAATTTATAATTGAAATGATTGTACTTAAATCAAATCTGTCCTATTCAAAAAGTACAAATATAGAACATCTGAAGAGCATGACCCAGATACAGTTACTTTTTGTTTAATGTATGTCACACTTGTAAGAATCATGAAACTTTTCCATGTGGCTAAAATGGCTAATTCTTACAAATGCAGCCCTTTTAGAATTCAGCCTTGAAATCTTAATACAACTTCTTTGAATTATAGACCTCCCCCCAAATTACATGCTGAACAAATTCAAGTTAACCTGAGGTTAACTAAGTTCTAAAATGTTCAGTTAAGTTGGAATCTTCTCTGTTTCTTAGCTCCTGAGAATAACCTTTTTATCATGGTTATGTCAGGACCGTAGTAGGATTGAAAGTTTAAGATTCTTGGAAAGGAGATACATAGAGAAATCTTAAAATGAGAAATATCTACTCGAATGGGGTAGGTGCTGAGTGTTCAAGGCAATCAGCTAAAAAGGAAGAACAAGATAGTGGGTGTGTCAAATATTCAGCCTTCAGACATCAGGAAGGTCCAGCCAGAGAAATGGAGTGTTTGCTGGGGAGGCTGGACACAGCTGGAGAAGATTCATATCAGGTGATACAGCCCTTGGCACTGTAGCTGTTACCGGAAAGTCTGTTATCAGGTAACAAGTCGCTATTCCAAAGTAGAGAATATTTATTTATCATTTATATCAGCTGGTCCCAGGCTCTAGGTTTCTTCCCTGAAGGAGCTTATATTTTATTTTCTCAGCATGGTTTTCGGTAGTGTATGTGTGTACGCATGCATAAGGGAAGGAGAATATAGGAAAGATAATTTAAAACCCAAAAATGACTTCACCTCCAACACAAAAGTTAAACATTTGGGACTATCTTTCAGAGACTTCAAGCAAGCCTTCCAAGATTATGTAATTTGCCTGAACTGACAATAACCTGAGAATTCTGGCTTCTCAATCCATTTTGAAGACATAGTAGTTATTAGGGATCGTTTTAGAAATGGGGGTCACTGGTGACAGTGACAGGGACACCCTCTGCAGAGGGTGAAGGGGGGAGAGGCAGCGGGTGTACAGGTTGAAGGCGGTGGGTAAGGACCAGCAGAGGGGAACAGGCAGGGTTTGGAGAAGAAGGACCACAGCCCACGTTTGCTCCAGCTCTTACTGTAGCCCCAAAGCAGGCGTGATGGTAGAGTCGACAGATAGCTTTGGAAAGTGTAGCTGCAGGTATAGCAGGGCATTAAGGCATATGATGTTTGGGAGCTGAACAGAGCACTTTTTTGCAGAGGTAACAATCAAATAATCATATGTTTATTGTGGTGGATAATAGGATGTTTTCTAGAAACAAAGAGAGTCCATTATAAATATTTCCTTCTGATAGAAAGACTAAGCTCTAGTTGCTCCGTCTCAGTCAGGGAATCTGGAATCTGACAGTTTGGGCTTTTCTAGAACAGCACACGGAGGAGTTCCTATCTGAAGCTCTTTGTTTAGGGATGAAAAAGTCATTAAAGATGCAATAGGTGGTTTGAACAAATGTATGCACATTACATTATGATGGAAATTGTGTTTCAAAGATTTTCTTATTAACAGAAGGGCCAACAATCAGTTCATAGAAAACACTTCATGTCTGTAGTCTGATATACTCACCATTTCAGTGCCACTTAAGGTACTCTGAGAGCCAGCGATAGCATTCTCCTGGTCTTTGTGATCAACGGTCTCTTATTAGGGCATCAAATCACTTGAAAAGATGTGTATTGCCTCCTTAATATTTAATTAGATTTAAAAAATTAGCCTCCTGTGATGGTAATGTAGGCACATCACAGCTGCTAGAGCTCACTGAGAGAGCCCTGTGGGGTTAAAGGTGTGCTCAACACCAGTTTTAGAACCTTGTCAAATGTAACAGTGCTTTTGACGCATCCTTTCCCATAGGCTTTTCATCACCCCTCTTTGTGCAGTATATGAAAAATAGCAGCGGGCAGGGTTTCTTCCCCACTGGCAACATTTTCTGCTCATCATCATTACAGCAGAATTTCTCACTGAAGTGATGTGGGTATAGTTCCATTTGCTGCAAGTGTTGGAATTTACTTGATGTTAATTTTAAAGAGCTAGAGCTTTTGAACATCCAGACAACAGAACCAAACACTTGAGGCAGAGCTGTATTTGCCCTGTTGTTTATTCTGAAGTTCCTGAAATGACTGCTTCTGTAGATGGGATAAAAGGGGAGACTAGGTATTTAGTTGTTCCCATAAATTTCGCAAAAACCTCCGAATATTTGAAGTAGGACACAGCAGTTGCTCTAGCCGGAAGAGAAACGTCATTCTTGCCCATTTGTTAGTCTGTGCTTTGCTATAACACTTTTAACTCTGAAAAAATATCCTCAGGGTCAAAATCTTATTAAAGCTCTGCGTGGAGTAAGTGTGCTGCCTCGGGTGCTCTATAGAGCTGCAGAAAGAGAGAAGGTTGGTCCTGCTGGTAGGGGCAGTAAATCTAATAAAAGCCACAGGCAAACAACAAGGACTGTATTACAAATAACCGTATTATACCAAGAACAGGACGCACACTATTGCTACTGCTATTACTAATAATAAATACCCTGAAATCCTCTTATGCTAGGCAATTGACTTACCTCGTATTAAGTCTTTACCACAGCCCAATAAGATAGTATAATTATCAACCGAGAAGAAAGGTAACTGTGTGGTTTTTTTATTAAGACTATTTTTTTAAGAGCAATTCAGGGTTCACAGCAAAATTAAGGAAGGTACAGAAAGTTCCCATCTACTGCACCCAAACATGCACAGCTTCCCCTATTGTCGCCATCCCCCGCTAGAGGGGTACATTTCTTATAACCGATGAACCTACGCTGACATGTCATCACCCAAATTCCACAGTTTAAATTGGGGTTCACGTTTGGTGGTGTACATTCTACAGGTCTGGACAGATGTATAATGGCACATATCCATCGTGATGTGGACATGGATACAGAGCATTTTCATCGACCTAAAAACCCCTGAGTTCCACGTATTTATCCTTCCCCCCTGCCTCCAACCCCTGGCAACTGCTGATCTTTCTACTGTCTCCGTAATTTTTGATTTTTCCAGGATGTTATATAATTGGAATCATACAGTGTGTAGCCTTTTCAGATGGGCTTCTTTCACCGAGTGAGATGCATTAGAGTTTTCTCCATGTCACTTCATGGCTTGATAGCTCATTTCTGTTTAACATTGAATAGTATTCCATTGCCTAGATGGACCACAGTTCATTTACCCATTCACCTACTGAGGGACATCTTGGTTGCTTCCAAGTTTTGGCAGTTATGATTATAGCTGCTGTAAACACGTGTGCATGTTTTGTGTGAACATCAGTTTTTAATACCTTTGGGTAATAGACAGGGAGCACGATTGCTGGATCCTAGGATAAGAATATGCTTAGTTTTGTAAGAAACGGCCAAGCTTCTTCCAGAGTGGCCGCACCATTTGCATTCCCACCAGTAGTGAATGAGCATTCCTGTTGCTGCACATCCTCGCCAGCATTTGGTGGTGGTGTTACTGAACCAGGTTGTTTTTTTTGCCAGATGCACAGCAAGTCAAAACAGTGAGACCCCGAGGTCTGCAGCAAAGAGAGGGTTTATTCGTAAGGCAGCTGAGCGAGGAGATGGGAGAACAAGATCTGCCTCCCTGAAGGTGAGGGGATTGGGATTATGGAATAGCGAATAAAGCGGCAGGGCGGCGTGAGGCCTGGGGAGCATGGGGAAAGGCGGTAGGCAGAAGGTGCAGGAATGGTCTTTCTGCACAGGTGTAACTAAGCCACAGGCCTCTGCACATGGAAGAGGTTACAAGCAGACACTAGTGCACGCCTGGCTAGCGGGGCAGTGGTCCCATCCAGTCTTAACCAGCTCAGGGCAAGCTAGAATTAATTAACTGACTCCAAGTTTCTAGAAAACAGCTCAGGCAAACATCTCACTCTTTAGACTACGTGCCACTTGGAGGACCTGCAACTCTTAAAATGATCTTGATTAATGAAGGCAGGTGACCTGAATTGAACCTCCGGTTTCACTGTCAGTGCTCTGGGTTTGGCCGTTCTCATAGCTGTATAGTGGCATCTTGTTTGACTTTGCATTTCCCTGATGACACATGATGTGGAGCATTGTTTTTATGTGCTTCACTGACATCTGTAGATCTTCTCTGGTGAGTGTCTGCTTAGGATTTGGGCCTTTATTTATTTTTTTTAGAAATAGGAGACTGGGTGGTTGGTGCTGTGAATTGAGCTGGGCTGGCTGGGCGGCGGCAGCCGTCACAGGAAATAAGTGACCATGGTGCTCAATAGTTTGGATAAGATGATTCAACTCCAGAAAAACACGGCTAGCATCAGGAATATCTGTGTTTTGGCTCATGTTGACCATGGAAAAGCTACTCTGGCTGACTGTCTTATATCTGCAATGGCATCACCTCCAGCCGCCTGGCGCGCAAGTTAAGGTACATGGACAGCAGAGAGGATGAACAGGTCCGAGGGATCACTGTGAAATCCAGTGCCATTCCACTACATTATGCAAAAGATTAATGCACTCACAGGAGCTCTTTTTACTTCTAAAGTGCTAGAAGAAAGAGCAGAGAGAGAGACTGAATCCCAAGTGAATCCAAATTCTGAGCAAGGAGAGCAAGTGTATGACTGGAGCACTGGCTTAAAGGACACGGGTGATTCTCACCTTTACTTCTCTCCAGACCAGGGAAATGTGGTATTTACAAGTGCAGTAGATGGGTGGGGCTTTGGAGACTTTCTGGGAGCTTGGTAGCTGGCCACATTGTTGTGCCACTTGTGGCCACTTGGGAGCCCGAGTTCAGAGACCCCAGTGCGTAATGGCCAACGGGCAGGAAGTGGGTGAGGCCCTCTGTGAGCACCTCCAGGAGCCGATGGCTGGGTCCAGCCCTGTAACGTCTGGGACTGCCCCTCGAGTATTTGTTCTTAGGTGGTTCACAGGCATGTGGTCTGAGTGCTCTGTGTCTTGCGGTGAATGAAGGATTCCGCAGTTGGCAAGTGACCTGTAAGCGGACGAGAGCCAATGGGACTGTGCAGGTGATGCCTCCGAGAGCATGTGTCCCCAGAGAGAGGCCTCTGGGAAGAAGACCCTGCTCCAGTCACCCGTGTGTTCAAGGGCTTATTGAACCAGGGAACCAGGGAACGCTGACAGATCTAGTGTTTTGAGAGTATGATCATCTAGTATAATCATCCAGTCCCTGTGGTCCAACCCATGCATCAAAACAATGAAATTAAAAAAGACTTCCCTGGCGGTCAGGTGGTGAAGACATCGCCTTCCTGTGCAGGGGGTGCGGGTTGGATCCCTCGTCAGGGACCAAGATCCCACGTGCCTCGTGGCCAAAAAAACCAAAACATAAAACAGTAGGAATATTGTAACAAATTCAATAAAGACTTTTTAAATGGTGTACATCAAAAAAATAAAATAAACCCATGCATCAGGGCTCCTCCGCCCGGGGGAAGAGGAGAGCCCAACTGCTGCGTGACCGTCATGAAACTCAGCTGCACAGGGACCTTACCACACCACGCACAGGCTGGTTCACGGGACCTTCTTATCCTTTCATGGGCCTCTCTGTTGTAATTAACACAGGCTGCAGGGACCTAAAGTTCCCCTCGGCCCTTCTGAAAATGTTCGGTAATGTTAGTGCAGGAAGGTATTTCACACTTTCTGCATTTCTGCCCTGCAGTGCAGCAGTTGTTGCTGCTGGGAGTCATTGTGCTAATTCTCTTAGGTCATTTTTCCCTTTAGTTGTTCTGATTAACTCCAGGTACTACATGGCTACACACTTGTCTAACTGGAAAATGCACAGCCCCAATTCTGTGCAGGGACGATGCAAAGCACAGTGTGATACATCTTTCTGGAGCATCAAGTTTAACAACTAGAATTGGAAGAACCAAGGAGTTCTTCGAACAAGAACTATCCCCCTCCCCCACCAACACGGAAGACAGAAGAGTGGGGGAGGGGAGACGTGCCCCAGGAACGACAGTCCAGTCTCTGAAGTTTCACCCAGGTGGGGATTGAGGGGCGGACCTGCAGCCACGGTGGCCTCTCTTTCGGTCGCCTGGGCTGCTCCGGACCATCCTCTGAGCGGGCCAGGGTCTTGGATATGATGCTTCTGAAGGCCGTGCAGAGAACACACTCATCTTCCACTGGACCGGGGTCCCAGGGAGCGCGGCGGCCTGTCCTTCCTGCCTCGGTCATCCATGGGGTTCAGATGGGCTCACTTTATTATGACGCCTCTTGCAGGGCAGCTTGCAACAAAGGTGTTTTAATATAAACTTCCAGATTCTCCCAGCCACCCCTTGCTTTTTCTGGCTGTGGCCAGAGGGAGTGGATGAGGACATACTCTCAGGCTGCCCAGCGTGGGAGGACCTTCCAGTGTTGGACACCCCCGGGGGGCAGCTGGTTCCCTCTGGGGCTCCAATCCTGCTGCTGGTGGAGGGGGATGTCCCAGGGCCACACTGGTGGGCTGGGCTGGGGGTGGCAGTCGTTGACTGCAGGCTGGGAGGGGGCCAGACAGGCTCACTGGTCTTCTGCCCTGCCTGCTGGTCTTCCTGCAGCTGCAGATTTTCTCCCTGGTAGAGCCATCTGATCATCAGGGTGGACAACTCAGGGCTCGAAGAAGGCTCACGTTCACTGCCACTGAGGTCCCTGGAGGACCCCACCATTGGTTTCATGGAGCTCACACTGCCTGTTTCTGGGCTCCTGATCTGATCGCGAGTCATGCCCAGAGTCCTCACCATTGTCACCTCCAGGTCCTCTTCACAGGGTGGCTGGAGTGGCTGCTTCTGGCCCATGTTCACCCATGAGTGCCTCATGAGGTCAGGTAAGGTGCTTCTGTCACTGGGGTTGAGGGCAATCATTTTTTGTAATAGACCCCTTATCTCCAAAGACAGGTAAGGTGGGATGGGGTACTGCCCTTGTAGGATTTGCGTCCGCAGCTCGTGGAAGTCGTTTCTCACAAAGGGCCGGCACACAGTTACCATGGTGTAGAGCACTACTCCCAGGCTCCACACGTCCAACGCAGCAAGAGTTCTGGGGCAGCATACGGGAGTGTGCCGCAGATCGTGTCCAGTTTGGCAGTGTCATCATACTTGTTGCTGAAGCCAAAGTCTGTCAGTTTTAGATTCATGTTAGAATCAAAGAGGAGATTCGGTAGCTTCAGGTGCGGGTGCACGATGCCCCTCTGGTGGCAGTGCTGCAGGGCGGAGACCAGCTGCTGGAACGGGCCTCGGGCCTCCGCCTCTGTTATATGGCCATGGTTCACTAAATAGCTGAACATGTCCCCCCCACTGAGGTACTCCATCACGAGGAACAATGTCTCCTCCGTGTCAATCACCCCCAGCAGTTTTACAATATTGGGGTGATTCGGAGCCTTCATGCTGCCTTCACTTCCCGGAAATGTGCCTGGAAAGTTGATAAGCTCTGACGCCTTTTCTTAATGACCTTGACAGCCACCTGTGTCCCGGTCAGAATGTGCCGGGCCAGCTTCACTTTAGCGAAGGTGCCTTCACCAATGGTGTGGAGGATCTCGTAATCATCAATAGGAGCACCCTAGTCAGTGGAGTTGGCTGTGAGGCCCTCCATCATGGTGACCTGCTAACTACATTGACTGACAGCACTAACTAACAGTGCTAACTATGCTAACTAACAATGCTAACTGTACTAACAATGCTAACTGTGCTAACTGTACCAACAATACTGACTATGCTAACTGTACTAATCTTGCAATACTAACTAAAATTAAGATAAAAATGAGAAAAAGAGCAAAGGAACAAAGGAAAGCAGAAGAAATGGAAAAGAAACACCAAAAAAATGAGAAGAACAAATTTAAAACTAAAAGAAATGATAAAGAGAGAAAAATAAAGAAAAATGAGAAAAAGGCAAAGAACAAAGAAAAATGAGAAAAATAAAAAAGGGTAGAGAAGAGAGTAAAAAAAATCAACAAAATGGCAGAAACAAGGAAAAAACAAGCTAACTGTGGGTCCAAGGCCGTCAGGTCACCAAAAGCAGCTTCCTGGGCTCTAAGGACAAAATACCTGGGCCCAGCTGGGGTCTTTTCTAAGGTTCTTATGAATTACATCACAGCGGGGCACTCTGAGGTCAGAGCAAGAAATGGACCCATCACCCTGGGGATAAACCACAGTGTTTTTCTCACTTTTTGAGTTCAAGGCCCCTTTACACTTCGGAAAAAGGATCCCAGAGAAATTTTTCTGTACATGTGTTATTAGATATTGGTATTTACCTTGTTATAAATTAAAATCTGTAGGATACTTCAGTGGTCCTTTTATTTCTAGTTTGAAAATAAAGACCTCATAATGTCTACACTTGAAATATTCAATTCCTTTTCCTTAAATTCTGGTCTCAAAATAAGGTTACAACTTAACTGACTTCACGATACTATACAAAATGTTCTGTTGCATAAGACACGATAAGGTACATTATGAAAGTCTATGAAGCTGAGAGAAGATTTGCCAGGAAGGTCATGAGCAGATTTCTCATCAGGAGCCTCGGAGGCCAGATGGCACGGCTCAATGTACTTCAAGTGTTGAAGGAAAGAAACCGTCAACCAAGAATCCTATATCTAGCAAAACTTTCCTTTGAAAATGAGGGAGAAATCAAGACATTCCCAGTTAATCAACAGTCGAGAGGGTTCTTAACCACCAGACCTGCCTGCCACAGGGAATTCTTCAGGTTGGAGTCAAGGACCCTGGACGGTTACTCAAAGCCTTATGAAGAAATAAAGACCTCTGGTAAAAGTAGATAGACGGGCAATGAGAAAAGCTAGTACTATCGTAACTGAGGTTTGTAGCTCCACTTTTTGTTTTCTATTTGATTTAAGAGACTAATATAGAATAAAACACACACACATACAAATAAAAAAAAAGAAATAGGAGACTTTTTAAATTAATTAATTATTTTTGGCTGCTTTGTTGCAGCGCGCGGGCTTTCCCTTGTTGCGGCGAGCAGGGGCTACTCTTCTTTGGGGTGCACAGTCTTCTTATTGTGGTGACTTCTCTTGTTGCAGAGCACGGGCTGTAGATGTGTGCGGCTTCAGTAGTTCTGGCACGTGGGCTCAGTAGTTGTGGCTCGCGGGCCCTAGAGCGCAGGCTCAGTAGTTGTGGCGCAGGGGCTTAGTTGCTTTGCGGCATGTGGGATCTTCCCCAACCAGGGATTGAACCCGTGTCCCCTACATTGGCAGGCGGATTCTTAACCACTGCACCACCAAGGAAGTGCTGGCCTTTTTTTTTTTTTTGCGGTACACGGGCCTCTCACTGTTGTGGTCTCTTCCGTTGTGGAGCACGGGATCCGGACGCGCAGGCTCAGCGGCCATGGCTCACGGACCCAGCTGCTCCGCGGCATGAGGGATCCTCCCGGACCAGGGCACGAACCTGTGTCCCCTGCATCGGCAGGCGGACTCTCAACCACTGCGCCACCAGGGAAGCCCTGGCCTATTTTTTTAATCAGGTTTTTCGTTTTCTTATTGTTGAGTTTTGAGAGTTCTTTGTTTATTTGGGGTAACAGTCCTTTACCGGATGTGATTTTTGCAACTATTTTCTCCCAGCCTGTGGCTTATCCTGTCATTCTCTTGACATTGTCTTTCACAGAGAGAAAGTTTTAAATTTTAATGAAGTCCATCCAGATTATCAATCTGTTCTTTTATGGATCATGCTTTGTGTTGTATCTAAAATTCATCACCATACTAGGTTTTCTCCTGTGTTATCATGTAGGAGTTTATAGTTTTATTTTTACATTTAGGTCTATGTTCCATTTTGAGTTCATTTCTGTGAATGGTGTAAGGTCTGTGTCGAGATTCATCTGTTAGCACATGGATGTCCAGTTGCTATTGCATCATTTGTTGAAAAGCCAGCTTTTGCTCCATTATATTGCCTTTGGTCCCTTGTCAAAGACCATTTGACTGTGAAAAGTAAGATTTGAAGAGGCAAATTTACTTAGCAAAGCTCACCCAGATGGTGGGTTCAATGAATTTTATATCCCACTGGGGTTAAAGAATTGTTAGGGTCAGATACTTGAGGCAGAGAGTTAAAAGATATGAATTATTGGGAAAAGAGTAAGATGTCTGACCTTGAGATTAAGGACGTAATGTAATGACAAGGTACGTATGCATATGTGGTGACTCAGTAGCGATTGGCCTTGGGAGGGTGAAGATAAGATAAAGGGACTTAGAGGCTGTGTTGGAATGGTTATCTCCATGGATTTTGAACTTATCAATGTTCAGGAGTTGTGGAGAGAATGAGCAATGAGATAAGAGCTCAAATATTCAAGAAATGAGTGGAGTAGACCAAGGGTGAATTGGTTGTACCTGAATTAATATGGATGGTGTGGTTTGGTGATATGCATTTGATGACTGAGGAGATTCAGAGAGGAAAGCAGGACAATTATCTAGAAACATGGGTGGCACCCATCTCCCAATCCAGTGGTGCCAGGGCTGTGGTGGGAGCGTGGGAAGTCACCATGGTACAGGTAAGATAATAATTTCGTATTTTGTTCAGTACTCTTTTTGATGCACTTGAGAAAATTAACTATTTTTATTAGGATAGTGTCAGGATCAGAGATAGGTATCCAGAGGACTGATACGCCAACTGTAGTTAAAATAGATTAGAGACAGAGGAGAAGAGAGAGATCAAGAATAAGGCTATTTATTATACAACTGATAGTGAGAAGTTACAGGCATATTGGAAGAAGGGATGACATAGCAGGACAGTTGGAGGAAAACCAGGAAAGACACTGTATAGGGAAGGAATTCCAAAAAGAGAACAGCCATCCTTAGCTTCTCAGAAATCCTAAACACAATAAGGGGTGGAATGCATTATATTGACCATTTCCAGATCTGAAAACTAAAGCACAAAGAAATAAATGATTAATCTGAACTGCATGATTGATTCCAACGTGGTAGAGCTGAAACCAGAGTTCAGCCTTCCTGACTTTAGTGCCATAGAACAAACAAAACAACCACGTCCCAGCTGAATCCTGTAGTTTCTGTTCTTGGCTTTATCATCACTATAGTTGTCGTTATAATTAATCGCATGCTAATAAACCCTAACTTGAACAGAAAATTATTCTTGATTCTTTTTTAGCATAATGTATATCTAACATAAATTCAACAGAAAGCAAGAAGACATAATCAAAAGAAAATATATAAGTATAATCAGAGGGAAATATTTGCACACTATATTTTATAATTGGTTATAGAAAATCATTTTTGTTTCACAAAACAGTGATTTCTAAGTGTCTATCAGTGAGGTAATTGAGCCACTTCTGCCGGGAACTTTTCTTTCCCTGTTTGCGGTTGTATGTGTGTTTATTGTTGGGTGGTGGTGTCGTGCGTACTGCATGACTGAACAGTGATGGCCAAAGGGAGAGTCAAGGATTAGTTCTGGGGGAGGCGAGGGCCATTGTCCCTCTACTCCCTGCATCCAAGTGGTAACTCAGCACTCACTGAGTATCCCCCCAGTAGTGTATGCAGTCAAAGCCTCTACTTATAATCAGTAAACCAGAAAATAAAAAGCAAAATTCGCTACACCCACCTTCCATGTGCAACCTGGTCAGAACAGAAGAGCATCGATCAGGAGACTTCCCTCAGTTTGCGGGACAACAGGCTTGGAGATGGAAACCCTCAGACCCATCAGCTGTCCTTCCTGCCCCCATCTGTGCTGTGCGCCGTGCACCTCAGACTTCGGAAGGGCAGGGGCTGACCACAGGAGCAAGGAACCGGAGAAATGCATTCACCCCCTCTTCTGGTCCAGGTGGCGGGTGTTAGGTGTAGGCTGAGATAGTTTGTTTTACGCAGCAAACACGGTGCTTGTCCTTGGCCAGGCGTCACTGTTTGAGCCAGTTCATCAAGCACCCAGGAAGTGGAGCTGTCTCAGGAGAGCAGCTTGTCCTAAAATGATTTATTCCTTTCTAGTGGAGAGTTTGATTGGCACTGTTAAAGAAATGAGGTAGTGGGGGCGATAATGAAGCTGAACGATTCCAAGTAATTGCTACCCTAATTGTAGAAGTACACAACACAACTTAATCATTTAAATTGCTGAAAACTTTGGTGCTGCAGACTTTCTAGCTATTGCAAATGCATTGTTATACATGCTTGTTCGTAGGTAAAACTACATATATGTGTGCATATATAAATGAGTGTACTTCTTATCTTTCAGCAAGATGATTTTAAAGTGCCTTCCGTAGGTACTTATCTTCATTCTTACAGAGGCTGGCCATGAAGCTTATCTCTTCATTAACTGATCATTCATTCATTGATTCTGCATATATTTATGATAAATCCAAATAGCTTTGTACTGAATGTTTGGGGTATTTAGCCAAGATTATGGTTCAATTCTTGCTTTAAATTTTCTTATATAACTACGTGGAGATTTAGACAATAGGCAACTACGATATAAAGTGCCAACTGCTACAGTTAGGGCACTATAATAACATAGAGGAAAATCGGCGAACCAATCCAGCCTGGAAGGAAGGTTTACTCTCACAGTTAGCTGAGTCCTAAAGGATGACAGACTTCAACCCACTGTCCCTAAATAATATTAATTTGTACTTGAGAGTCAGCGGTCTTGTAATTCTGAGTCACCATCTTTTTTTTAAAAGCAGCTTTATTGAGACATACTTCACATATTATATAATTCCCCCATTTAAAGTGTACAGTTCAATGAATATATACTGAGTCACCATCTTGCACTGCGCTATTTTCTGAGATTATGCAAGAAAAATGAGGAAGTGGGTGAAACAATTTATTTGAGGTACTTTGATTAAAGTCAGCCTTAATCCAGGTTATTGAGGAACATCACAAGTGTTCCTATGCCATTTGACCAGTGATCAAATTTCGAGTAGGTAATCAGTTTCTCTTCTGGCTGAATCATCCACACTGCCTGTGAACACTTCTTTGATGATGTTGGCTCCTGGCTGCCTGACATCTGGCGGCTCCCTGGTTCCCTCTTACACTCTGTAATGAGACTTCAGTGAATGTTTTAGGGAAGCTACTAAGTGTCCCTTCATCTTAACCTAAAAGAAAAATCATTGCTATTTATTCATACTTTTATGCTAAACACTTTGTTAAACTATGTGTGAAAGGCTCAGTACAGTTTCCTAATGTTTCCTCATATAAATTTTAGAAATAGCAATTAGCTATTCAAACAAGTGAAGAGAATATTATGTAAATGTTTGATAATTATTTACCCAGGTTCCCTATCCATTTGCAGGCTTAATGAGTTGGAAGACAATTATCCATGGGTGTCTTGCATTTCTGCACATTTTGCAATTTTTGCTATCTTTGTTCCAAACTATCTTTTCAAAGATGTTTGTATAGCAAACAGCCTTGAAAGGTATAAATGGTATCTCCAGCCAGAGCAAAGGCAGGTTTGTTTACTGTCCATTATAGTAAAGATAATGTCTTCCTCCAGGGCTTACTGCCTTTTGTAAAAGATCTGGGTACCCTAGTTCAGGGTTCCTCTCCTGCTGGGCAACCCACTGTGTGTACAGATATCATCAAATCCTCTTTGCATTCGTGTGTGGAAATTTGGGTTCAAGGAACTGGCACAGATATGGCTGTTGCTATGAGTAACAAAGTCCTTGCCTCTGATCCTGGAATCTCATGTCTTATGCCAGCATCCATGAAATTAGTGGCTAACTAATTAGCTTGCAAATACACCCTTCACGGTTCTTGACATAATGTTCTCTTAAATTACCTCTTTTCTACCATCATCTTGTTTCCTTATGGTGAAATAAATAAATAAATAATACATAACTAATTCCCCTTTTTCAGTTTTTTTAATTGAAGTATAGTTGATTTACAATATTGTGTTAGTTTCAGTGAACAACAAAGAGATTCAGTTATACATTTTTTTCAGATTATTTTCCATTATAATTTATTATAAGATAGTAGATATTGTTCCCTGTGCTATACAGTAAATTCTTGTTGCTTATCCATTTTATGTACATTAGTTTGTATCTGTTAATCCCATACTCCTAATTTATCCCTCTCCCATGTCCCTTTCCCCGTGGTAACCATAAATTTGTTCTCTATGTCTATGAATCTGTTTCTGTTTCACATATAGATTCATTGATATTATTCTTTAGACTCCATATATAAGTGATATCATATAATATTTGTCTTTCTCTAGCTTACTTCACTTCGTATGATATTTCCTAGGTCTATCCATGTTGCTGCAAATGGCAATATTTCATTATTTTTTATGGCTGAGTAATATTCCAGTATATATATAGTCTACCACATCTTCTTTATCCCTTCATCTGTTGATGGACCTTTAGGTTACTTCCATGTTTTGACTATTGTGAATAGTGCTGCTGTGAACACTGGGGTGCATGTATCTTTTCAAATTATGGTGTTCTCCAGATATATGCCTAGGACAGGGATTGCTTGGTCACGTGGTAGCTCTATTTTCAGTTTTTTAAGGAACCTCCATACTGTTCTCCATAGTGACTGCACCAATTTACATTCCTATCAAAAGTGTAGGAAGGTTCCCTTTTCTCCACACCCTCTCCAGCATTTATTATTTGTAGACTTTCGGATGATGGCCATTCTGAACAGCGTGAGATGATACCTCATTGTAGTTTTGATTTGCATTTCTGTAATAATTAGTGATGTTGAGCATTTTTTTTTTTTTTTTTTTTTTGCGGTACGCGGGCCTCTCACTGTTGTGGCCTCTCCCGTTGTGGAGCACAGGCTCCGGACGTGCAGGCTCAGTGGCCATGGCTCACGGGCCCAGCCGCTCTGCGGCATGTGGGATCGTCCCAGACTGGGGCACGAACCGGTGTCCACTGCATCGGCAGGTGGACTCTCAACCACTGCACCACCAGGGAAGCCCCGATGTTGAGCGTTTTTTCATGTGCCTCTTGGCTGTCTGTATGTCTTCTTTGGAGAAATATCTATTTAGGTCTTCTGCCTATTTTTTGATTGGGTTGTTTGTTTTTCTGACATTGAGTTGTACGAACACTTTGCCTGTTTTGGAAATTAAGCCCTTGTCAGTTGCATTGCTCACAAATATTTTGTCCCATTATGTAGGTTGTGTTTTTGTTTTGTTGATGGTTTTCTTTGTTGTGAAAAAGCTTTTACATTTTGTTAGATCCCATTTGTTTATTTTTTGCTTTTATTTCTTTTGCCTTCAGATACTGATCTAAGAAAATATTGCTATGATTTATGTCTGAAAATATTTTGCCTATGTTCTCTCTAGGAGTTTTATGGTATCATGTCTTACATTTAGATCTTTAAACCATTTTGTGTTTACTTTTGTATATGGTGTGAGGGAGTGTTCTAAGTTCATTGATTTACATGAAGCTGTCCAGCTTTCCCAACACCACTTGCTGAAAAGACTGTTTTTTCTCCATTGTATATTCTTGACTCCTTTGTTGCTGATTAATTGACCATAGGTGTGTGGGTTTATTTCTGGGCTCTCTATTCTTCTCCACTGATCTGTGTGTCTTGTGTGTGTGTGTTTGTGTGTGTGTGTGTGTGTGTGTGTGTGTGCACGCCAATACCATGCTGTTACGTTTACTGTGCTTTGTAGTATAGTCTGACGTCTGGGAGGGTTAGGCCTCCAGCTTTGTTCTTTTTCCTCACAATTGCTTTGGCAATTCTGGATCTTTACTGATTCCATATAAATTTTAGGGTTATTTGTTCTAGTTCTGTGAAAAATGTCATGGGTGATTTGTAGGGATTACAATAAATCTGTAAATTGCTTTGGGTAGTATATCCATTTTAACAATATTAATTATTTCAATTCAAGAGCATGGGATATTTTTCCATTTTTTTGCATCATCTTTCATTTCCTATACAGTTTTATAGTTTTCAGCATATAGGTCTTCCACTTCCTTGGTTAGGTTTATTCCTAGGTATTTTATTTTTTTGACACAATTTTAAATGGGATTATTTTTTACTTTCTCTTTCTGATATTTCATTGTTAATGTAAGGAAGTGCAACAGATTTCTATATATTAATCTTATATCCTGCTATCTTGCTGAATTCATTTATTAGTTCGAATCGTTTTTGTGTGGAATCTTTAGGGTTTTCTATATAGAATATCAGATCAATAATTCTTTTTTAAAAAACTCACTTAATATGTCTTTTTTCCTTCTACCTGTATTCTTCTTGACAAATATCTGCTAGATGATAACAGCTATAGCAGCTTGTACCTTCCCAACTCAAGCAGCATATTACTTAAGGAGTATTTTTTAAATTAAGCTGTACAGAGCCTCAGTGGGCCTTGTGGTTGGATTGTGAGCAACTTGAAGGTTCTGTCCCATTTCAAACATGGCAGTTCCACTCTTTTTTTATTTTATTTTATTTTATTTTATTTTACTTATTTATTTATTTATTTATTTTTGGCTGTGTTGGGTCGTCGTTGCTGCGCACGGGCTTTCTCTAGTTGCGGTGAGCGAGGGCTACTCTTTGTTGCGGTGTGCGGGCTTCTCATTGCAGTGGCTTCTCTCATTGTGGAGCATGGGCTCTAGGCGCGTGGGCTTCAGTAGTTGCGGCACATGGGCTCAATAGTTGTGGCTCACGGGCTCTAGAGCACTGGCTCAGTGGTTGTGGCACACGAGCTTAGTTGCTCCGCGGCATGTGGGATCTTCCGGGACCAGGGATCGAACCCGTGTCCCCTGCATTGGCAGGCGGATTCTCAACTACTTGCGCCACTGGGGAAGCCCTGGCAGTTCCACTCTTATATCTTCCGTGTGTTACATGTCTGCCTAATATTTCAGGCTGTAAATGAATAAAAGAAAGAAAGAAAGAATGAATAAAGGAATATGTAACAAGGAAATGCTTTAAATCACTGTTCTATATGATGCAGGTAAAAGGTTTCTAGTCTGGGAGAGAGCTGCTTAGGAACTGGTACTCATGCTTTTCCCACCTTATTTCCCTTGTTAACTTGAAAATGTGAAATTCAGTGAGTAGATGAGGCCATCTGACAGTTTTTTAAAAATTTTCTACATGTTCAAAATTAACTTGTTAAGATGACAATGGGCTGAGGGTTCTTTTTTTAGTTTCTGTTTTTTTTAATCTGTGGAGACCCTTTACTGCTTCATTGAACAGGGTCAGGTTAATTGCATCCAGTTTCATTTGATGATGGTGAAGTAGAAAGCAGGACACGATCTTGTACAGTAATTATTTGCCATTGCGTGTGTTATTAATCACCACTTGGAGGATGATTATCAAGTCATACATGTCAGAGGAGAAGAAACAAAGTGCAGGGCAGTTTGCTGTGCTTTCTGCCGTAGCCTGCTTTGGCTCTGGTTGGATTAGCCCTGAGAAGGTGAAGGGAATCACAGCTCCCCTAATTCCCAGTGGGGATCAGGTCCAGTCCTCAGGTGGCAGAGGTCCCATCCTGAGGGAGCGGGGCACACATTTCAGGGGAGCAATGGACAGCCTCTGCTTGTCCTGTGCGATGATGACTGCTTTTCCAGTTTTTTGTTTCATTGTTGTGAGTTGAGAGAGTTCATAAATTTCCACAGGCAAAAGTACTCCTTTGTGAAACATATTTTGGAATAAATGCTTTGTATCTATATACACTGGAAATTTATTTTAAACTTTAAAAATGAGAAAGCACAAAGCAGGAACAATGTGCAAGTAATTTAATTGGGAATCTCAGTTTTGTGTTCTTTAGTTAACACCTTTTATTCTAGATTTTCCTCTTAGACAATCAGGTGTTAAAACTATTCAACATATGAGCTAGTGAAGCCATTTATCTTCATGGGACCTAGGCAAGAAGTTGGGAAGACAGTTACTCACTTTCTTAGGGTGAAAATTTAATTACTGTTTGTATGCTGCCAGGATAAAGCATGGAAATAATTATTACTAAAACATATACAACAGAGTGATCAAAATTGTGACCTGACAAGATTTTGGTGACCTTTTCTTTCCTCACATGGTGTCCCCTGGGCTTTGAAGCTTGGTATTGTCTCTGGTGTTTGAGATATAGGTTAATTATACTAAGTAGTATGAAATCAGAAAAATAAAATGAATATAAGCAAGAGTAGCATATTTCAGACTTGCCTGAAAAAATTCTCTGAATATTTATTCATTTATTAGGCACAAATCTGTTCCTGGTGTTGAACTAGGAAGCAAAGAAAAAAAAAGGAGGCCAGGTTTGAGATCCAGCAGAAATTTTTCTAGTGATAACAGAGAGCTGGCTTGTCCCAGGTTAATGACATTTCCAGAATTTAAATATTATGAATCCAAAAATACAATTATTTTAAAAAGCAAGGATTGGTTAAAGATGGCAGAGTAGAAGGACGTGCGCTCACTCCCTCTTGCGAGAGCACCAGAATCACAACTAACTGCTGAACAATCATCGACAGGAAGACACTGGAACTCACCAAAAAATATACACCACATCCAAAGACAAAGGAGAAGCTGCAGTGAAATGGTAGAAGGGGCACAATCACAATAAAATCAAATCCCATAACCGCTGGGTGGGTGACTCACAAACTGGAGAACAATTATACCACAGAAGTCCAACCACTGGAGTGAAGGTTCAGGCGTTCAAGCTCCACTTCAGGCTTCCCAACCTGGGTGTCCGGCAATGGGAGGAGGAATTCTTAGAGAGTCAGACTTTGAAGGCTAGTGGGATTTGGTTGCAGGATTTCGACAGGACTGGGGAAAACAGAGACTCTGCTCTTGGAGGCCACACACAAAGTAGTGTGTGCATCGGGACCCAGGGGGAAGGAGCAGTGACCCCATAGGAGACTGAACCAGACCTACCTGCTAGCGTTGGAGGGTCTCCTGCAGAGGCGGGGGGTGGCTATGCCTCACCATGGGGACAAGGACACTGGCAACAGAAGTTCTGGGAAGTACTCCTTGGTGTGAGCCCTCCCAGAGTCCACCATTAGCCCCACCATAGAGCCCATAGGATCCAGTGCTGGGTTGCCTCAGGCCAAACAACCAACAGGGAGGGAACTCGGCCCCACCCATCAGCAGTCAAGCAGATTAAAGTTTTACTGAGCTCTGCCCACCAGAGCAACACCCAGCTCTACCCAAACCAGTCCCTCCCATCAGGAAACTTGCACAAGCCTCTTAGATAGCCTCATCCACCAGAGGGCAGACAGCAGAAGCAAGAAGAACTACAATCCTGCAGCCTGCAGAACAAAAACCACATTCACAGAAAGATAGACAAGATGAAAAGGCAGAGGACTATGTACCAGATGAAGGAACAAGATAAAACCCCAGAAAAACAACTACATGAAGTGGAGATAGGCAACCTTCTGGAAAAAGAATTCAGAACAATGATGGTAAACATGATCCAGGACCGTGGAAAAAGAATGGAGGCAAGATCAAGAAGATGCAAGAAATGTTCAAGATCTAAAAGAATTAAAGAACAAACAAACAGAGATGAACAATACAATAAATGAAGTGAAAAGTACACTAGAAGGAATGAATAGCAGAATAACTGAGGCAGAAGAACGGATAAGTGACCTAGAAGACAGAATGGTGAAATTCATTGCCGTGGAACAGAATAAAGAAAAAACAATGAAAAGAAATGAGGACACCTAAGAGACCTCTGGGACAACATTAAATGCACCAACATTCACATTATAGGGGTCCCAGAAGGAGAAGAGAAAGAGTAAGGGCCTGAGAAAATATTTGAAGAGATTATAGTTGAAAACTTCCCTAAGATGGAAAAGGAAATAGCCACCCAAGTCCAGGAAGCACAGAGTCCCAGGCAGGATAAACGCTAGTAGAAACACACCGAGACACATAGGAATCAAATTGACAAAAATTAAAGACAAAGAAAAATTATTACAAGCAACAAGAGAAAAATGACAAATAACATGCAAGGTAACGCCCATAAGGTTAACAGCTGATTTCTCAGCGGAAACTCCACAAGCCAGAAGGGAGTGACATGATATATTTAAAGTGATGAAAGGGAAGAACCTACAACCAAGATTACTCTAGCCAGCAAGGATCTCATTCCAATTTGACAAGAGAAATCAAAAGCTTTACAGACAAGCAAAAGCTAAGAGAATTCACCACCACCAAGCCAGCTCTACAACAAATGCTAAAGGAACTTATCTAAGTGGGAAACACAAGAGAAGAAAAGGACCTACAAAAACAAACCCAAAACAATTAAGAAAATGGTAATAGGAACATACATATCGATAATTACCTTAAATGTGATTGTATTAAATGCTCCAACCAAAAGACACAGGCTTGCTGAATGGATACCCAAACAAGAGCCATATATATGCTGTCTACAAGAGACCCACTTCAGACCTAGGGACACATACAGACTGAAAGTGAGGGGATGGAAATATATATTCCATGCAAATGAAAATCAAAAGAAAGCTTAAGTAGCAATACTCATATCAGATAAAATAAACTTTAAAATAAAGAATGTTACAAGAGACAAGGAATGACAGTACATAACGATCAAGGGATCAATCCAAGAAGAAGACATAACAGTTATAAATATGTATGCACCCAGCATAGGAACACCTCAATACATAAGGCAGATGCTAACAGCTATAAAAGAGGAAATGACAGTAACACAATAATAGTGGGGGACTTTAGCACCTCACTTACACCAATGGACAGATCATCCAGACAGAAAATTAATAAGGAATCACAAGCTTTAAAAGACAAAGTAGACCAGATAGATTTCACTGTTATTTATAGGACATTCCATCTGAAAACAGCATATTACACTTTCTTCTCAAGTGCAGACAGAAAATTCTCCAGGAAAGATCACATCTTGGGTCACAAATCAAGCCTTGGTAAATTTAAGAAAATTGAAATTATATCAAGCATCTTTTCCAACCAAAACACTATGAGATTAGAAATAAATTACAGGGAAAAAACACGTAAAAAACTCAATGACATGGAGGCTAAATAGTACATTACTAAATAACCAACAGATCACTGAAGAAATCAAAGAAGAAATCAAAAAATACCTAGACACAAATGACAATGAAAACACAATGATCCAAAACCTATGGGATGCAGCAAAAGCAGTTCTAAGAGGGAAGTTTATAGCAATACAACCCTACCTCAAGAAACAAGAAAAATCTCAAATAAACAATCTAACAATACACCTAAAGGAACTAGAAAAAGAAGAACAAACCAAACCCAAAGTTAAAGAAGGAAAGACATCATAAAGATCAGAGCAGAAATAAATGAAATAGAAATAAAACAGTAGCAAAGATCAATAAAACTAAAAGCTGGTTCTTTGAAAAATAAACAAAATTGATAAACCTTTAGGCAGTGATCAAGAAAAAGAGGGAGAGGACTCAAATCAATAAAATTAGAAATGAAAAAGGAGAAGTTAAAATGGGCAATGCAGAAATACAAAGCATCATAAGAGACTAATACAAACAACTCTATGCCAATAAAATGGACAACCTAGAAGAAATGGACAAATTCTTAGAAAGGTGTAACCTTCCAAGAATGAACAAGGAAGAAATAGAAAATATGAACAGACCAATCACAAGTAATGAAATTGAAACTGTGATTAAAAATCTTCCAACAGAGGTCCAGGACCAGATGGCCTCACAGGTGAATACTGTCAAACATTTAGAGAAGAGCTAACACCCATCCTTCTCAATGTCTTCTAAAAAATTACAGGGGAAGGAACAGTCCCAAACTCATTCTTCGAGGCCACCATCACCCTGATACCAAAACCAGACAAAGATACTACAAAAAAAGAAAATTACAGACCAATATCACTGATGAATATAGATGCAAAAATCCTCAACAAAACACTAGCAAACAGAATCCAACAACACATTAAAAGGATCATACACCATGATCAACTGGGATTTATCCCAGGGATGCAAGGATTCTTCAATATATGCAAATCAGTGTATGTGATACACCATATTAACAAATTGAAGAAGAAAAACCATATGATCATCTCAATAGATGCAGAAAAATCTTTAGACAAAATTCAACACCATTTATGATAAAAACTCTCCAGAAAGTGGGCATAGAGGGAACCTACCTCAACATAATAAAGGCCATATATGACAAACCCACAGCAAACATCATTCTCAATGGTGAAAAACTGAAAGTATTTCCTCTAAGATCAGGAACAACACAAGGATGTCCGCTTTCACCACTATTATTCAACATAGTTTTGGAAGCCCTAGCCATGGCAATCAGAGAAGCAAAAGAAATAAAAGGAATACAAATTGGAAAAGAAGAAGTAAAACGGTCACTGTTTGCAGATGACATGATACTATACGTAGATAATCCTAAAGATGCCACCAGAAAACTATTAGAGCTAATCAATGAATCTGGTAAAGTTTCAGGATATAAAATTAAAGCACAGAAATCTTTTGCATTCCTATACAGAAACAACGGAAGATCAGAAAGAGAAATTAAGGAAACAGTACCTTTCACCATTGAAACAAAAAGAATAAAATAGCTAGGAATAAACCTACCTAGGAGGTAAAATACCTCTACTCAGAATACTATAAGACACTGATGAAAGATATCAAAGATGACCCAAACAGATGTGGAGATATACCATGTTCTTGGATTGGAAGAATGTGAAAATGACTATATTACCCAAAGCGATCTACAGATTCAGTGCAATTCTTATCAAATTACCAGCGGCCTTTTTTACAGAACCAGAACAAAAAATCTTAAAATTTGTATGGAGACACAAAAATCCCCGAATTGCCAAAACATTCTTGAGGGAAAAAAAACAGAGCTGGAAGAATCAGACGCCCAGACTTCAGACTATACTACAAAGCTACAGTAATCAAGGCAATATGGTACTGGCACAAAAACAGAAATATAGAGCAATGGAACAGGATAGAAAACCCAGAGATAAACCCACACACCTATGGTCCACTGATCTATGGCAAAGGAAGCAAGGATAAACAATGGAGAAAAGACAGTCTCTTCAATAAGTGGTGCTGGGAAAACTGGACAGCTACATGTAAAAGAATGAAATTAGAACACTCCATAACACTATACACAAAAATAAACTCAAAATGGATTTAAGACTGGACACTATAAAACTCTTAGAGGAAAACACAGGAAGAAAACTCTTTGACATAAATCACAGCAAGATGCTTTTTGACCCACCTCCTAGAATAATGAAAATAAAAACAAAAATAAACAAATGGGACCTAATGAAACAAAACCCACCTCCTAGAATAATGAAAATAAGAACAAAAATAAACACATGGGACCTAATGAAACAAAAGCTTTTGCACAACAAAGGAAAGCATAAACAAGATGAAAAGATAACCCTCAGAAAGGCAGATAATATTTGCAAATGAATCAACAGACAAAAGACTAATCTCCAAAATATATAGTCAGCTCATGCAGCTCAATATTTAAAAAAACAACAACCCTATCAAAAAATGGGCAGAAGACCTAAATAGACATTTCTCCAAAGAAGACATACAGATGGACAAGAGGCACATTAAAAGCTGCTCTACATCACTACTTACTAGAGAAATGCAAATCAAAACTACAATGAGGTATCACCTCACACCGGTTAGAATGTGCATCATCAGAAAATCTACCAAGAACAAATGCTGGACAGGGTGTGGAGAAAAGGAACCCTCTTGCACTTTTGGTGAGAATGTAAATTGATACAGCTACTATGGAGAACAGTATGGATGTTCCTTAAAAAACTAAAAATAGAACTACCATATGACCCAGCAATCCCACTATTGGGCATATTCCCAGAGAAAACCATAATTCAAAAAGACACACGCACCCCAATGTTCATTGCAACACTATTTACAATAGCCAGGTCATGGAAGCAACCTAAAAGCCCACTGATAGGTGAATGGATAAAGAAGATGTGGTATATATATACAATGGAATATTACTCAGCCATAAAAGAGGAATGAAATTGGGTTATTTGTAGAGACATGGATGGACCTAGAGACAGTCATACAGAGTGAAGGGAATTCAGAAAGAGAAGAACAAATATCAGATATTAACGCATATATGTGGAATCTAGAAAAATGGTACAGATGAACCAGTTTGCAAGGCAGAAATAGAGACACAGACATAGAGAACAAACATGGACACCATGGGGGGATACAGGGGAGGGTGGTGGTGGTGGTGGTGGGATGAATTGGGAGATTGGGATTGACATATTTACACTAATGTGTATAAAATAGGTAACTAATAAGAACCTGCTTTATTTAAAAAAATAATAAAATTCAAAATAAAATTAAAAAGCAAGCCTACTCTATCACATGACATATCAACCAAAACTGCAGTGAAAAATTAAAAAGTAAATAATAAGCATGTAATAAATATATAATTAAGAATGTGCATCTGTCTAATTAGGAAAGTAGAAAATGCTCTGAGTATTTAAACAGAGGGAGTGTAATGCAGGGAGCTGGTGCTGCAGGTAAGGGAATTGCTGATAAGCCATTCCTCACTCCTCTCTCTGTTACGTGATATAATTCCTAATTCCTTTCGGATCACCATGCCTCCTTCTTCCCTAAAAAAACACTAGCATCAGAGCTCATTCTGTCGTAATATACTACCTAATAACTCTCTTTTTTTTTTTTTTTTTTTTGCGGTACACGGTCCTCTAGCTGTTGTGGCCTCTCCTGTTGGGAGCACAGGCTCCAGACGCACAAGCTCAGTGGCCATGGCTCACGGGCCCAGCCCCTCCACGGCATGTGGGATCCTCCCGGACCGGGGCACGAACCTGTGTCCCCTGCCCCGGCAGACGGACTCCCAACCACTGCACCACCAGGGAAGCCCAATTCTATTTGTTATAATCACCTACAGGCCATTGATCTATCCCCCTTATTCCTTGAACATGTTAGCTCCTGGATAGCGATCTTCAAAATTGTTCTCTATTCTGTATAGAATTGGTATCACTCTTAAAATTTGTTCCTGTAATACTTGATCCTTCCAATGATCTTGTGCATCATTTCCTTGTCCTTCAGTATCCTAGCCTCCATCCTAACTAAGCCATTCCTTCTTATGGCTATATCTTACACCAGTTCTGTTCAATAGTACCTTCTGCAGTGGTGAGAATGTTCTGTACCTATGCTATAGATGGAGTGTTTGTCTCCTAAAACTTATATGTTAGAACCTAATCTCCAACGTGATGGTATTTGGAGGCGGAGCCTTTGGAAGGTGATTAGATCATGAGGGTGAAGCCCTCATGAATGGAATTAGTGCCCGTGCCCTAAAGGAGCTCTCAGAGAGCTTCCTCATCCCTTTTGCCATGTGAGGATATAGCAAAGAGATGACCATCCATGAGCCAGGAAGCAGTTTCTCACCAGACAGTGAATCTGTTGGCACTTGATCTTGGACTTCCCAGCCTCCAAAACTGTGAGAGATAAATAGCTGTTGTTTAAGCTCCCCAGAGAATGGTACTCTATTATTGCAGCTGGAACAGAGTAAGACAAGTAAGCAGAAGCCAACTGTGGCTATTGAGCACTGACATGTAGCTGGTATGACTAAGGAAGTGGATTCTAATTTTACTGAATTTTAATTAACTTAAATAGCCACATGTGCTACTGTCTTGTACAGTGCAGCTTAGACCTTGTCTTTAACAATAACTATACCCACTTCTTAATCTCATTGCCATGTACATCTCTCTCTGACCACCCTGCCTGTATTTCTGGCTCACTGTCTCTAGAATCCATCTCGAACAATCTTTAGATATCCTCCCCTTAGACCTTGAATCCATTGATCTTACCACTTTTCACCGTCTTTAGCCCAGTGAGCTTCTCAGTGTCCTTCTTACATGACTTAGATTCCTCGATCCATCATTGTAATCACTCCCTTGTATGTACCATTCATCTTACTTGCCCTTCTTCTTCTAGTATTTGGTTGGAAGACTTCTAAGTCTTGTTAAATCTAATTCTTTGCCCATTCTGGACACTTAGCTGTGCCCTGAATGTGACTGAAGAAAAACAAGCCTCCCATGCCTCCCTTTAACTTCCTGGCCACTTACCAGAAGCAGACCCATAGAGCAGTAACTATCATCAGTCCCTATTTCTCTAGCTCACTCACTCTCTCACTAACCTAATCAGCTATTTTATACCTTCATCCTGAGACCCCTGAGGCCTCCTCTCTCATCTTCCCTCTCAAGTGATGCCCTTGCTTTGTTTCTCACCAGAATAGAAGCAACCAGAAGAGAACTTCCATGAATCCACAAGCCCTTCCGCCATCACCTACCCACCCACTGATCCATGGCCGTACACTTGACACTCCCCTCCTTTGGCTGAGTAGTTAAGAGTCCACGATCTCAGCTGAGGCAATGCCTCAACTTGTGTGTTAGATACAATTTCCTCCATCTTACTCAAAGTCACTAGAGAAATTCTTCCAGAAATCAGTATTTCCCTTGTACGCCATCATTCCCATCAGCATTGAAGCATATGCCATTAATCCCATCTTAAACAACAACAAAAGACCTCATAACCCAACATACCATTCCTGCTAAGCCCATTTCTCTATTCCCATTTACAGAAAAAAAAAAAATCCTCACAAATTGTCCATATTTTCTGCATTCGGTTAATGCCTTCCCTTTCTCTCTTGAGCCCACTCAAGCAAGCTTTCTCTTTCTTCATCAAAACTGCACTGTCATGGTCACCAGTGACCTTCACCTTGCTAATTTAATGGTCAAGTCTCAGTTGTCTTCTGACAGAGCATTTGATCTATGTGGTTAATTCCTCCTCCTTATAACTGTCCCCCGAGTTGACTCCCAGGACACCCCACTCTCTCATGGTTAACCTTCTCCTCACTTCATTAGCTGCTGTTTTTCCTCAGCCTTCTTTACTGGCTCAGCACATTCTCCTTATTTAATCAACTGTGGACTCCTCTGGGGCTGAATCCTTAAACCTCTTTATTTTTACTTACTCCCTAAGCGATTTCATCCATCTCTTGGCTTTAAAACTCAGCTACATGCTCATTACTCCCAAATTTATGCCTGCATCCCAGATCTCTCTCCTGAAATCTATACTCAAGTACCTAACTCTCTTCTTGACACTCCTCGTGGAGTCTAATAAACACTGCAAATTTACATATGGTTAAAAAAAATTTCTAATCTCCCCCTTCTCAAAAACCTAATGTTTTTGTTTTTGTTTTTGGCTGCATCAGCGGCATGCAGCATCTTAGCTCCCTGACCAGGGATCAAACCTGCTCCCCCTGCAGTGGAAGTGCAGAGTCTTAAACACTGGACCACCAGGAAGTCCCCAAATCCTAATGTTTTATATTGCTGCCATCTCATGAAATGACCACTCCGTTGTCCTAATTGCTCTGATCCAAAACCTCAGGGTCATCCTCTATTCACCTCCCTCAAACTACATCCAAACCGTTAAAAATAAATCTGGAATCTGGCTACCTCTCTTCACTGCTTACCCAAAGCATTGTAATCTTTCTGCCAGATTACTGCAAGTGCCTCTTCATTGGTTTTACTAAATTGCCCTTCTTCCCTCATCACAGCAAAGTAACTAGAGCAAAACTTTTATTGCCAAGTTAAATGTCTGCTCCTTGGCTCATTCCCCACTACTTTCCAAGCCTTGTCCATTCCATGCTCAGTTTCCCTCTGCTCTGGCCACACTGGTTTTCTTGCTTTTCCTAGAACATTATCAGACATGTTCTTTTTGCATTTTCCCTTCCTTCTGTTTGCTGGGATGTCTGTTGTTACCTTCACATCATTTCTATCCCCTCCTAAGGATTCCTCAGCATCACATTTCTTAAAACCTCTTACCTTAGATGGCTCTGGATTGGAGTCTACCAGTAGAGCTTCTGGAGTTCTTGAGATTCAAGTCATAAAAAGCTCTTCAGTACTGATGGCCACTATCTTTGGCAACAGATTCCTTGACCTGCCCTTCTCAGCCTTTCCAAAGCTTATGCAAGTCTCTAGTGACTTACACGAAAACACTTCGTACTTGGAATACAAAGAATGGCTTCTGTTTTCCTGAGTGAATCTGATATACGTTCTGCAGGGAAATAATCTTCCTCTTGAAGCGATAGCCTTCTTCATTTCCTTCAGATATCTACTCCCTGCATTAAATAACACCCCTACTCTCCAATCCCCTTTCCTGCTTTCTAGGCATTGGTTTATCTCCACAGCACTTATTACCAGCTGACACACTTATATTGACTCATTTGTTTAGTGTCTGTGTCCCCGCAATAGAAAGTAGGCTTCTTAAGACAGGGATGCTTTCTCTTTAATTCAGTGCTACATTCTCATTGCCAGAAGCAGGTCCAGCATACAGTAGGTTCCTAACACATATTTGTTGAGTGAAAGAAGGGATAAATCTGGTTGTGCTTTAAAAATGAACATAACACTAACTAATATTTAAGTAGTGTTTGCTATTTGCCAGAAACCGTTGTAAGGGCTTTATATAATATTAATTCATTTAATCCTCCAACAACACAATGAAGAAGTCATTTTCACTCCGTTTTACAGATGAGGAAACGGAGGCACATATAGATCAAGTAATTTGCCCAAAGTCACACAGTTAATGGAGGTCAAGGGTCAGGGTTCGATCACAGTCTGGCTCTAAAGCCTTATGTCTGGCATTTTATTGGGAACTCAAAAAACGAAGAAAGAAACAATAAAGAATAAAAATGGGGAGGGGGCTCATTTTTAAATTTCAAAACACCCTGAATATTTTGTAATATAAAGAGAAAATTATTTTTACTTAATAATTCTGACACAAAAACATCAGAACTTACAGCATACATTCCTACATTTAAACTGTCACAAAAATAGTATATGGTATTTATTATTAAGATTTCTTTTTGATCTGTAGATAGTGTTCTGGAAGTAATAACTTAAAAGGTGGATTTTTTATAAGGGCATGTGCAGAAGTGTAATAAGAGGGTGATACAGTTTTCAGAGTCACCAGCTTGGGAATGCAGGACTTCTGGTCTATAAAATAGAGTATAAAAGGGAAATAGGATCAGGACATGATTCTCATTGCACGTGAAGGAGGAACAAATGTTACTAAAGAGATACTCAGGCAGTCCTGGGACTAAAGTCTGAGAAATTTAATCAGGATCTCTTTTGTCAGGCTTTTATCTATTGTCTTAACCTCTTCCACCATGTAACATACATTTGTCAAATGTGTTTGGCTGTACTATATGGTGGTGAGACACAATTCCTGCTCTAATTACATTTATAATTAAGTAGGAACACGTAAGAAATCACCATATTATGTAGCCTCTTTGTTAAAAGTGAAGCCTCTGGACTGCCACACCCTGGGTTTCGGTCCTGGTTCTAAGACTATATCTGAGCAAGATATTTAACCTTTCTGTACCTCAGTTCTTTATCCTTAAAGTAGAGGTGAAAAGAATATCTACCTCATAGGATTATTAAATAATTAAATGGTTTAATATTTATAAAGCACTTAGAACAGTGCGTGGCACATGGTAAAGACTCTATAAATGTTACTTGTTATTTTAATGCAATATACGTAATATTACACTCAATTATGATAAACCACTTGTGTCCCCAGAACATGGTATTTCATTCCAGATAGCTCTATTTTCTCCATTCTTTTCCTTCTCCTAATGTTTTGTTTTGCAAAAGCCTGCAGTTCTCTTTTTGGGTCTTAGCTTTATTGTCACACTGCTGTCACGTGTACAACGCTTCCGATGCCAGATGTATGGGAGTTTTCCCCCCAACAATCAGTTCTCTGTGGTAACAGCTGGGTGTGCTACAATTTAACTCAATTCTGACACTTTCTACCTGGAGATAGCATCAGATCCCACAGGCTGAGGGCTCTGTCCCACAAGACTGCTCCCATCCCACTTCAGATGCCAATCACAAGGAGTAGGTCCCTAGGCTCCCCATAGCTTCTGTCTGACTTGGCTACAACCCCATTTTCTGGTTCAAACAATTTGCTAGAGCAGCACACAGAACTCAGGGAAACACGTACATTTACCAGTTTATTAAAGGGTATGATAAAGGATACAGATGAAGAGCCAATGAAGAGACACATAAGACCAGGTCTGGGAGAGTCCTGTGCCTGGGAGTTTCTGTCCCCGTGTACTTGGGGTGCATCACCCTCCCAGTATGTGGATGTATTGAGCCACTTGGAAGCACCTAGAAACCTGCACTATGGGGATTTTTATGGCCGCTTCTTCACATAGCCACGATGGATCACGAACTCTGTCCCAGCCCCTCTCCCCTCCCTGGAGGATGGAGGATGGGGCTGAAAATTCCAAGCTTCTAATCATGGTTTGGTCTTTCTGGTGACCAGCCCCCTTCCAGGAGCCATCCAGGAGCCCACCCTGAGTCGCCTCATCAGACCAAAGATGCTTCTAATGCTCTTATCACTTAGGAAGTTACAAGGGTTTTTGGACTCCTGCGCCTGGAACCAGGGAGCCAAAGACCAATATGTAGATTTTCTATTTTCTCACACATGTCATTCCCTGATTCCTCATTAACTCCGGCTTGTTATGGAAACTCAGGTAAGGCATCAACTCAGAGCTCAGATAGCATTTATTATAGCATATGTAATAGTTGACACAATTTACTGGGGATGTTGATTTACTTAGATACATTTTTCTAGCTCACAGGGACCATAATGAATGATCTTGCATCCTCAGCATCTAGCACAATGTCCGGCATGTAGTGCAGGAGTTACGCAGGAAAAACAACACAGTGCTTGCTGGACACAAAACAGTGAGGATATCGGAGCGATATTATGCTCTCCAAGAAGAGAGCCTCAGGCTACCTCCCAAGAAACCTGCAGAAGTCTTGTGTCTTGATGCATTTCCACTGTCTGTCTGATCCTCAGTCTTAAGAGCTTAGAAAACGAACTGGAACGCACACCAATACTTTATTCATTTCTCAGGAGTGGACTCTGACCTAATTAATCAGATAAATGAAACCAGACTGCAGTTTATCAATTAACTGTGAGAAATGACTCTCACACAGACAGGAATACTCAGAGTGCAAAGATGAGTGTGTTTTCTTGCTAAGGACAGACGTTTGGGAGGATCTTCAATAAATACATGTTGAATAAAGAATGAATTCAGGTAGAAATACTCAAGGGAGAATTTGGGGTTGGAAAGTATGGTATTTGAAGGTGTCGAAATGGAAAAGTCTTTTAGGCATGAGAATTTGGGGCTGGGTGAGAAGAGGATTCAGAGCAAAAGTTTAGATAATCCTTGACTTTTTCATCTTATCTTTCAAAAAGACCTCTTCATCTTACAGGGGGAGGGTTCCTTGTGTCTGAAACCTGATATGGGCTTTGAACTTTTTAGCATCAAGGACCTTTCAGATTTTCTCCTGCTAAACGCCCCTTCTTTCAAAACCCTCATCAAGGAAAATGAAACTTGCCTTTCACTTTGGAAGTGAGAAATCCTATGTAGGTTCTCTCCAGTCACAAAAGGTTTTTCTTCCTTCAATTACATTTACATTTTCTACAGTTTTTCTCTATATGAACAGAAAAATCTCCAACCCCCAACCTCTTCTTTGCTTACTATACTGACCTTAATTAATCTCAAGATTTGGGTGATTTTTGGTAATGCCTACCTAGCATTTATTTTCTTTACAAACTGCCTCACCATAGCTTAAACTAGGGGCCTCCAAATTTTTTTTTATTGAGTCTCTTTATTCTTTAAAAATATTATCACGCATTTCCAAATATATTTTATTTTGCTATATTTGTTAATAAGCTATATGGTGGATCATTACATTCGGTAGACTATAAAACACATAAAAATAGAAATTAAAAAAGTGAGATAGTGGTGAAAAAATTATACATTTAAAATGTATTATATTATTATATTTTAAATGTTATCTGTGATGATGATGATATCATACAATTATTTAGTTAATATTTCAAAGTCCAAAGCACAGACATAGCTGGGCACACCTCTGGTGATAGAGGACGGGAAGCAAGTTTCAAATCATAATCCTAAAGTTTGTTGTTTTTGTGACTCTAAGATCTGATTAAATCATCCCTACTTTGTAACTGTAATGTGCCTGATGAAGGGCTTGCTATCCCTTTCTACAATTATTTTTTGCTTGTGTGACTTTATTGTTTATTTTCAATCTGTGGTTTCTTTTAAGGTAGCTATAAGCCACTTGTCCAATGAACGAAGGTTAATTTACTAAACCAGATTAAATAACCTTGAAATCCATTTAACAGGGCATGTCTAAACTAAGGGAGGTTGAAATATGCTGCAATTAAATGGCTGAGTGAGGCAGCCACTGTCCGTTCCTCCTCAGGAGGGGTGCTCTGTCCTCCGGAACTTGGGTGATGTGATGTGTGTTACCAGCATGGGAGAGGATGCTGGGCCAGTCACCGACTAGTACAGCTTAGTAGAGCTTAGTTTTCTTTGTTGTTACATGTGTGTACATACCTATTCTTTTCAACCTAAGCCCTACTCACTGCCTCATTTGTTTGTTCTACTGTGGACTCCCACTGATTTAAATGGAATACTTTTCCAAAATTATCCCCAAAGGTCACCAACTGCAGAGGAACGTAATTCACACTCCTGGAAATTTGGGCATTAGCTTTAAAATGACAGTCACTAAATTTTTTTGAAGTTTTCTCATTATATCTTTAAAAGTCCTTGAAAGTAAAAGAGCTTTAGTATTCATCATCATATTGATTTTTAGATAAAGTGTCTTTTCAATAATTAACCATTTTCTAAAATGTATATTTATACCATGTCCGTCTTCTGGCTTGGTCTGTCTCCTGGCAAATAACTATGTTTATGTAAGTTTGCAAGTTTCAGGATTGCAATTTTGGAACAAAGATAAAAGAGGTCTCTTTAAATGTGTTCAAGGTAATTTGAAATCGGTTGGCTCTGTGATGTTGATGTTTCAAAACCCTGGTGACACCAGCAACACCTGTGACCTTCTCAGTACCAAGAGATCTTGGAACCGGTGTCTCTAGTAAACATGGAGACAAGGGGAATAGGACAGAGGTGCAGCCCCAGTGCTACTTTATCACATTTGTACCCATGTCCTCTCAGAGGGAAGAGAGGCTCAGACCCTCCATTTTAAAATTTTATTTATTTAGAATATTAAGAAAAATGAAGGAATACTCAAATATGGTCATAAAATGCAGTTCATTTTAAGACAGAAAAGAAAACATTCTATATTCAGGTGACACGAGATACCTTTATTTGATAATTATTGAGTTTTCCTAATATGACTGCTTTCTCCTTTCTTTCTAGAAATACTTTAAGCAGGGATTTGGGCCCCAGGTTCCAGGGGACGTTATGGGAGCCTCTCAGGGTACCACTTAGGCTGGATCACTCTACAAAGTTACGTTTCCCTGGACTACTAGGTGACTTGGGCACACGTGACAATCAACCATCAATCTCTTTATTCAGAAACCAGTTTTCAGACACTATTTATGAAACTTAGTAGATCGGGTATTTCTCCCTCATTGAATAAATAAGGAGCTGTTTTTTATTTCAGTACAGTAATTGCCAGAGGAAATGGTTAGTAATCATGGTATTCGCAATTCAAAAACACCAAACATCAATGAACATCAATTCGCTAGTTTTTGACAAATCTATTAGATGTCCCTAGATTAGGCACAGACAGGGGCAGGCAAAGAGCTCAGTATGGCAGTATATAAGTTGGATATTTACCAGCAGTGCTCGGTAAATAGAGTTGCTAGATTTAGCAAATGAAAACATAATACGTCAGTTAAATATGAATAGCTGATGAAAACAAATAATTTTTTAGTACAAGCATGTCCCCCACAAAATTTAGGGCATGCTTATACTAAAAATATTCATTGTTTATCTAATATTTAAATTCAAGCAGGCATCTTATATTTTATCTGGCAACCCTATCTTAAAGCCTCAGGGAAAAAAATATCACAACCATAATGTCCTTCTAAAATTTCCAATATTGGCAGTCAGTACTCTGTTACCAGATAGTGCAATATCTGATCATTTTTTATAACAAATCTTAAAGACTCCTTAATTAAGAGTTGGATCGCTTACTGGAACCTTTCAGCAAGTCAAGAAACAATGAAGAATATGGTTAAGAAACCTTAATGACTAGGTGATGATGAGCCCTCAAATCTTCATACATAAAATGGAAAAAATACCTCTGTATGTAATTCTCAGTTTCTTAATAAGTATCAATAATAAGTTAATTAAATGGAATTTATTTGTATTTATCAGTGGAATGGAACGTATTACCATTGTTCATACTCAGTGATGGAAAGTGGAAGGAAAGAGATGTTAACATCTGCTTTCCTTTTCCAATCTCAGTTCAAAAACAAGGCTTAACATTAAAAAATATAGAGTCAAATTCTTAATCGAATTTCCAGCCTTTTATCTGTGATATGGCAGTCACCCATTTTTAGCTAGATATCCTTCCAAAGCATCTTGAATGTGTTTTACTTTTGACTTTGACTATGTTTAAAACACCCTAAATTTCTATAAAGTCAGACCTATGCATGTTCAAGTGTAAGTATAAAAATGCATTTCAGAGTTTATTAGGTATCTATGCCATGGTAGGAAAATGGATTATTTGGAGGAAGGCAATAGATCTGACCCACCAGACTTCACCAGGCATCAAATTCTCATGTGAAATCAGTAGATCAGGCAGAAAGGTGCCAATGTCCACACGTCAGAGTGGAATCTAGCGGATACAACATAACCAAAGTCAAACCGGATGCCAGCATCTCCGGGCATCTTAGTTTGTATGAATGATGTGTGGTTGATTGAGTCTCCTTTAAATAAAGTTATTTTCTAATCATTAGGTATATGTGTCTATTTCCAATGGTGGGGAGCTGTACAGGCAGGGCACAGTGATAGCAAAGGGAGCTACTCCCAAGCCTCTAGGACAGCCAGAAGTTACGGCATGAGGCAAGAGCAATGGGCTTGTTTCCTGCGCAGCTGGCTCCCAGGCGCTGAATTATGTATATTTCACCTCCTCTGGAATGTAAACTATGTGTTCATGAAATTATTTTTCAATATTTTTATGTGATTTCAACATTGAACATCTAATATAATAATGAGAGGAAAAAGAAAACTTACCAAAAAAAGTGAGCTAACAGTGGTCTTCAACAGGCTATGTCTTAAGAGGCAGAAGTCAAAATAGACAATAATTTAGACAATTTCTATAGATGATGAAATTGAAGAGATTTGTTTATACATTCATAATCCCTTTAATATGCTGTAGCTGCTTAGCTGACTAAAAGGGCATGTTTCCTCCTGAAGACAAGAGTTTCCCTGGGACCCAGGAGCTCTCAGGCTGTTTGGGTCTTTTTTAAAAAATTATTTATTTTATATCGGAGTATAGTTGATTTACAATGTTGGGTTAGCCTCAGGTACACAGTAAAGTGATTTGGTTATACATATTCACATATCTATTCTTTTTCAGATCATTTTCCCATATAGGTTATTACAGAGTATTGAGTAGAGTTCCCTTTGCTACATAGTATAGGTCCTTGTTGATTATCTATTTTTTTAATAAATCTTTATTGGAGTATAATTGTTTCACAATGCTGTGTTAGTTTCTGTTGTACAACAAAGTGAATCAGCTATATGTATACATATATCCCCATATCCCCTCCCTCTTGCGTCTCCCTCCCACCCTCCCTATCCCACCCCTCTAGGTGGTCACAAAGCACCGAGCTGATCTCCCTGTGCTATGCGGCTGCTTCCCACTAGCTATCTATTTTACATTTGGTAGTGTATATATGTCCATGCCACTCTCTCACTTTGCCCCAACTTCCCCCTCCCGTGTCCTCAAGTCCATTCTCTATGTCTACCTCTTTATTCCTGCCCTGCCACTAAGTTTATCAGTACCATTTTTTTTCTTTTTTTAGATTCCATATATGTATGCTAGCATACAGTATTTGTTTTTCTCTTTCTGACTTACTTCACTCTGTATGACAGACTCTCGGTCCATCCACCTCACTAAAAACTCAATTTCGTTTCTTTTTATGGCTGAGGAATACTCCATTGTATGTATGTGCCACGTCTTCTTTATCCATTCACCTGTAAGACATGTACCACAGTGTTCATTGCAGAACTATTTACAATGGCCAGGACATGGAGCCAACCTAAATGTCCAACAACAGATTATCTATTTTATATATAGCAATGTGTTAATCCCAACCTCTTAATTTATCCCTCCCCCCCGCACCTCTCCCCTTTGGTTGGGCTCTGACTTTCTGATCATCCTCCATGGTGCAGGTAAGCATTACTGTGTCACCTTAGCACTGGCAAAAACAGGTTAAGTGAGCTCACTGGCTTAATATTACCAGCAAGTCCCAGAGATGCAGTCCTATGTTTATTTCAGTGACAGAGTCTTCCCCTAATGGTTGACTCTTTTAAAATCAGTTTCAAAACCAGACATCCAAAAACTTCCTTTTTCATCTCTGCCCTGTGAAGTACTATATTTCTGCAAATTTGAAAAAGAAGCAAATCTTTTGACCTGTTGAAAACAGAAAGAAATCAGTAACTAGGATCTGATACTGCAGACAGTACCCACAATTCATTGTTCATGTAGCTTTCTTCATGAAGTGACAAAATCATAATGATTTTCTTTATAGATGTTTTCACTGGAGTAGACTCATAATCAAGTTATTTTGTTTTCATGACACTCCCTTGAGGGGATAACAGTAGAGAAACATTAGACTGCCTTGTTTCCTCGTGTACACGAGGTGGTGTTCAGATTTAATAAATCGTGTCTATCTACATGGCTTTGACTCTTATTATTGGTGTTATGTGCCCAAGTAAAGTTCATAGATATGTTTCTGTTCTTAAATCTTTTTCATTGATTCCTGTAGAGTAGCTCCTATATTTCCCATATTCCTTATCTTTTCTCCCCCTGATCCCAGGCAGGTTGACTGGTTTATTATTTCTCTTCCCCCTCCCCTTGTTATGCATTCAGTTATTTCGTAGATGAGACACCCTGAGGGCAGGAAGCCTGTCATGTGACTTCTCCCCCAGAGCCCAGGAAAGGCAGAGTGGGCACCAGTTATGTGTTTCCTGGAGGGTCTTATTCCTCGTACTTCACAGAGTGAGTCAGATATGTTCTGAGTGTAAATGTGCACTCGGATGTGATGGGTGATGAGGGCGTGAGGCTGTGCAGATTTCCAGCTCCCCCAAGTCTGCTCTGTGCTGTTGTCCTGATAATGTCAGTGTGCCTGTCTCCTCAATCCTTTCTTTATCTCTATTTATGTCTAATTCATTCTGCGGTCAAATACTTCCCTCCTCCTCAAGTGAATCTGTCAGCGTGGAAGCCTGGAGGCTCGCTCACAAGGGCATGAACGGGTTACTTGGAGCACGAGCTCAAATGGAAACTCAGGATATATGTGGAATATTTAACAGTTTGAAATCAAGCGAATGCATTTAAATTAAATATACCCTCTTCCCCTACATTAAAAAATACAACTTTATGCGATAAATAGCTTTTAAGAAATATAAAGCTATATTTTTATACAACAATGAATTGACAAAAATTCACAGACATATTAATTTAACTATTTCTGCTCACATCTACATGTTCCTCATTAATGGGTCAGCAATGTTTGGTGAAATAATGCTGTAAAACTTTCTTAATTCATATATTATTGTGTATTCACAAAAAGTTATTTTCTTGCTTTCAGCAAAATATGTTGTTACAATCAATATTTTTTATATAATTTGGCTTTCAGCAAAAGTAATAATCTAAATGATTAAAAGAGTAAAATGTAACTGTATTCAAAATACAGAAAATTCAAATATATTATAATAACAATGTCCTTTAATGTAAATGTAAAATATAAAATTTAAATTATTTTCATATTACTTAAGATTTTTTTTCTAAATATTCAAAGTTACCTGTTATAATTAAAAGGTAAATTATAAATTTTATTTATAAACTTCAAAATCTGAAAGCAAAATTATTTGAAAGGTGAAAATTTTAAATTTATTTTCTGAAAAGTTTCTGCATTTTATTAAATAATTTTATAAAAATAAAAGTTTTCAATTCTATATCAACCTCTTTGCTAATGTATTGATCAGCATCAGATTTCATATATAACTTAATCCACACATTTATATATACACATACTATATGCATATAATATTGGTTGGTTAAGTATTTATAGTATTTAGTACTATATATGTACTGTTACAACATTTAAGAAGATTATAAATGGTTTAGTATTCCAAATTTTTCCTTATCCATGTGGGCGACCATTGCAAATGCCCTGCCCATGGTCATTGCCTCAAGCACTGTGTGTGGGAACCTTAGGACAAGTGAAATCTCCAAGTACCCCTCAAACTATATCCACTAGCTTTTATCCTCAAACTTTTGATTTTAAAAACTATAAATGCACACACACACAGACACACACACACACTCCAACTCCTTTGTCTAATAGATTAGTTATGAATTACCAAAATGACATATACTCCTTGTAAAATTCAAACAATATTTAGCAGATAACATAAAATCTGAAGTCCTTTTCGGTTACTCCACTCCCTCCATAGTTCACTTTTCCAGGAACTGTTGTTGAAGTTTGATATAGAACATCCTAGATATTTGCATGTGTATGTAACACACACACATACACATGCACACACATACACACGCTTTTCTTAAATGGAGGGGATGGTACTATCTTTAGCCTGAAACTGGCTTTTTTACTTTAAACGATGCATCATGAGTGTCAGCCTCCTTCTTTGTTTATAATGTAAAATTGATTTAATTGTATCCCGTGAAGGACATTTAGATTGTTTCTACTTTTCTATAACTATAAATAATGCTTCCATGAAAGTTATATTTATATAAATGTTATATAACTGTAGCTGGTATATGGGTACGCTTGTGCCACCTGACAACCATGCTGGTGTCCTAGGCACCCTGGTCCCCAGCAGGGATCCCATCTCATCGCCTCAGTCGCCCCAGGACCCTGCACTCCTCCCTCTGATGGAGAAACTACAGAGGCAATGTGTGGCCCACAGGCAGTCTCCAGGACTCTGCTACGATGTGCTCAAGTTATACCAAATCCTAACAGCCCTTTCAGGGTCACCTGAAAAATGAGTTCCCCTTCTCAAATTCTTCCTTGGTGAGAGTCTGAAATTTCTTTCTGTTAATAGTCGAATGCTTCATCTTGTTTTACTGTGGAGCCAGGTTGTCCTTTGTTCGCTGTAACTCCTCGGGGCACAGATGTGTTGGGAGTCTCTTTATTATGTGCTGCCACTGCAGTGAAGGTGCCCACATCTCCATCTGAGTCCAGTCCTGAACGGCGCGTGGTGGAAAGGGGCACCAGGTAGCAGCCAGAGTAAATTTACCCAGTGAGCCTGCAGTGGCTGGTACAGAACGCCAGCTGCAGATGGTGCACAGGTGACGGCATCTATAATTTATTTTTAAATTCGACCTAAGCCAAAAACTGCCAAGGAGACTATTTTATGGCTTAGGGGAAGAGTCCTTCAGTTATGTGAACGAAGAAGCTCTACGGCCCTCCTCAGCACCCACCAGAGAAATGGACTCACATGTCCCAGTCCTGCCTAAACTTCACAACAAAGTCATGGGGTGGAATTAATCCAAAAAGGCACCGAAGGCCTCCCAGATCCCGAGTTAGGAAAGCCTCGTGAAGGCCAGGATGATACCCTAAAACCCAGGAAGCCCCAAGGCTGTGCCTCCTTGATTGACCAGCAGGTCACAGTTTCCATCAACTCACTGTCCGAGCACAGGTCAAAGTCAGAGCAATTACAGCTTCTAGTGGGTGAGCAAATATCCTTTTTTTAATACCAATACCTCCCACATCTGCTGCTTACATCCTCCTCTTTAATGCTCACCAGAGTAAAGAAGCTGGTGCTGTGCAGAATCAAACTTGTTCTTGGAAAGCGTCTGCCAAAAATGTATGTGACCGCAGGGCATTTGGCAGAATTCCTGCAAACGTTTGCCAGGTGAGGTCAAGGAAAAAGGGAGTACGCGAAAGAAGCAGAGGGCTCTTTGCTCCCGACAAAGGGGCTGGAAGAGAAAAGTGAGAAGCATAGGAGAGAACATCTTCAGACAGCTTGAGAAACTTCCTGTGACTCCATATCTCAAAGTACATCTGCATCCCCTCCTCTCCCTACCCTGCACTTTCATGCCTGTGTGTATATGTACCTCTAGATGTGCACACATACTTGCATGGACATACATGAAGGCCACGGGGAGAGACTGGGCTTCATTCTCAGTGTAAGCAGATGGTTGGAGGGTTGTAAGCAGACATTATCCAATTTACACTTTTTATTTATGGTTTTTAAAATTGCAGTAGAGTTGATTTACAATGTATTAGTTTCAAGTGCACAGCAAAGTGATTCAGTTATACATATATTTTTTTCAGATACTTTTCGCTTATAAGTTATTACAAAATATTGAGTATAGTTCCCTGTGCTATGCCGTAGGTCCTTGTTATCTGTTCTATATGTAGTGTGTACATGTTAATCCCAAACTCCTAATTTATCCCTGCCCCCTTTCCCCTTTGGTCACCATAAGTTTGTTTGCTACGTCTGTGAGTCCATTTCTGTTTTGTAAATAAGTTCACCTGGATCATTTACATTTTTAAAAGTTTGCTCTGCCTGCTCTGTAAAGACTGTGCTGTCAGAGGACAAGAATATAAGCAATGATATCAGGGTGGCGGCAGTGTAACTAAAATCCAAATCCCATACTTTTTAGCTATGGTGCGTGTGAGAAGGTGGACAGTGCAAATTTCGGAGAGGAGTGGTCAAGAGTTTATCTTCGGACATGTTAAGTTGAGATATCGAAGAGGAACTTAGATTTATTAATCTATACATGAGGAAAGTAAGACATTGAGGTGAGATAAAATTTGAGAATGTAATAGATTATTTTCCAGAAAATGGGAGAGAATGTAGAAGCAGTGATTCTCAGCCCTGTTTTCATTAGAGAAAAAAAAAAAAAAAACAGCGCCCACATCCAAATACACATTAATTGAATAGAAACGACTGGGATGGGACTGAGGCAACGGTAATTTTTTAAAACTCTCCGACTGATTCTGATGTGCAACGAGGGTTAAGAAACATTGTTAAAGAGAGAGAAGAGGACTAAACCCTGGACATGTAGGAAGAGAAAGATAAATGGTGAACGTATTGGGATTAAATCACTGATGCTTCTGTCACTTAGACATTTAATCAAAACCACTTCTGTAGCGATGAAAATAACTGATCTTGAGATCACAAGTGATGACAGATGAAAGGGGCTTATAATATAAGGCTGTCATTATCATTTATACAGTACAGTTCTTAATACAGTCTCCATAGAGTTAAGCACAGATAATAGCTATTATTCCAAAACCTGTAGAGTTTTTAAAATATAATTTGGGGCTATTTTCTGCTCCCTAAAACTTCAAAGAATTGATGCTAATTAAAGAATGATTTGAAACAATTAAGTTTATGATTGAATCCATAACATTATTTTAAAGTATCTGATTAATCATCAAACACCATTAGCTTAACATTTTGCTCTATGTAGTCTTTCAACTATCAATATTTCTTCTTGTAATCATTTGGAAAGTCTGGCTGGTTAATTTTCTGATTTAACTAGTGAATTGATGAAAGAATATTCCACATCCACATGGAAGGTGGGAGAATATAATCAGCAGTAGACTGTAAAAAAGCAAAAGGTATCACTTTGTATTTCTATCCTCACCTCTTCCTTTTTCACCATCCTGTTTTGGGGCAATCCCATGTATTTCTATGGTTTCTAATATTACTTCTATACCAGTAACTACCATTATTTCTGTACCAATAAGTACAGTCCTATCCCTGATCCCCATCCTGTTTCACAAGAATACTTCACACCCTTCAAACTGCCGCTGAGCTGGAGGCTCTTCTGGCATCTCACACCCCATGTGCAGAAAAGGGGGACCAGTGAGGAGACTGTTTAATAACCCAAAGGAGAGCTGAGGAATTGGAATCAAGCCAGTGGTAGCAGGAAACGGAGAGAAGAAACTGGATTTGAGATGCTTTCTGAAATCAGTCTTTATAATCTGGGGGCTGACTAGACATATGGGGAGGATAGTAACCATGGATGGCATCCACATTTCTAGTTAGGAACCTGAGGGGATGGGAAGTCGTAACAAAAATGGAAATTTTAGGTGACAGAACAATTTTGAGAAGGTAAATCCATTTCAGACATAGTAATCCTGCCATTCCTTTTTTTTTTTTTTTACAAGTCAGGTAGTTTCACATATTACATTCAATATTTTTTTTTAATTTTGATTTTATATTGGACTGTAGTTGATTTACAGTGTTGTGTTAGTTTCAGGTGTACAGCAAAGTGATTCAGTTATACATATCCATGTATCTATTCTTTTTCAAATTATTTTCCCATTTAGGTTATTATGGAACACTGAGCAGAGGTCCCTGTGCTATACAGTAGGTGTTTGTTGGTTATCTATTTTAAATATAGCAATGTGTAGGTGTCAGTCCCAAACTTCCAATCTACCCCTGCCCCCAACCTTTCCCCTTTGGTAAACCATAAATTCGTTCTCTAAGTCTGTGAGTCTGTTTCTGTTTTGTAAGTAAGTTCATTTGTATCTTTTTTAGATTCCGCATATAAGACATATCTGTCTGACTTACTTCACTTAGTATGATAATCTCTAGGTCCATCCATGTTGCTGCAAATGGCATTATTTCATTCTTTATATGGCTGGGTAATATTCCATTGTGTGTGTCTGTGAATATACAGGACATTGTATGTATCAAATGTATCCACACAGGACATTGACGTGGATACATTTGCAGTTAACTGTTGAGTCTGGATTTGGGGAAACAGGTTAGAGCTACGTTGTAAAATTTGGTATTCCAGTGTCGTGTCAAGTTATGCTGTCTAGAGATTGTCAAGACAGTTTCTCTGGGAATTTCTTCATCTTTAAAATGAGAAGAATGTGTCTAGTAAGGGCTAATAAGCAGTAATAATATCTAATCAGTAATTTATCTAATAAGGGCTTTTAAAATTCCAATTCTAATAGTTTGCTTTTCTTTATCTACACATGTCTTTATGGTTCTGTGTTCCCTAATTTTCTACCATTATCTCTGCCTGAAATCTACTTTCTTCCCTCTTCTAAATACCAATTGGTTACTCAGCCTTCCAAGGTGTGATAAATTGCCTCTCAGTTCTCCTGGTCAGAATCACGTATTCATTGCTCTGGATGGGGAACAAGCAACATCCCCCAGGCAGCCTATTGAATGAGAGGAATTAACCTGACTGTAGTATTGTTTGCACAAGTCTTCACAATTTATAAAAACCCTAATAAAGCAGTTCAGTAAAGATTTTGTAGTTTGGTTTAAACATGGAAAAACTGAGTTCAGTTTTCACATGTTGGTACCTGCCATACAAGGAGGACAAATAAAGGTTTCGACATTTTATTCAAAGCGAAAGAGAAAGTTCATGAGCCCAATTTTCATCCTGTCATTGAGCGGGATGGGTCATGCTGTGGAATATGTGAGCAGTTCTCGTTGCTTGCTGTGTTGGGGAATGTAATTAAGGGAGTGAATTTTCTTTCAGATTGTGATTTTAATCTTCACCACTTTAAGGCAATTTTGGAAGAAATTGTGACAGCTTATTGAAATTTGGCATATTTCACTGCTGAGTCTTGCCGAGTTGCTTTTTATCACATCAATGACTTTGGAATTAAAGAGTTTCAAGAGACTCAAAACTGGGGGACCTCCCAGTGCGTCACTCGTGTTTGTAACAGCATTTGTATGAGCACATTTAACTGAAGACTAACTGAAGAAAAATTTTCAAAAAAGCATCAGTGATGTGTTATAAAGAAGTGTAGGCATTCAAAATCAAATCCAACGCATGTTTTCAGGTAAGACCGATAAAATAGAGCTCAGTCCACCATTATGAATTATCCTGGACTGACAAAAATCACAGAAGAGGCAGATTATTGAGATATCATGTAGACAACAAAGTCAAAACTTCCGAAGAGATTCATAAATCTTACTGCATATAAAGATACTTCATATCTCTGTGGTTGAAGTGCATACCTCAAGGTGTGTGCAAAATGTTGTTTTTTTATTTTTCTATACATTTGGGTCCATTTCAGGAAGATTGGGTAGAAAACTTTTCTTAAAGGAGGACAACATAAAGCCGATTATATAAAGTGCAGAAGTTTCCTGAGAGTGTAAGTAATCCAGTGCTTCTGCACAATAAAATCTCAGTCACGTGGATATCCATTTACTTATGTGTCTTTGGGACTTATAGTATTTGGTGTGCAGACTGATACTACACACCAGACTACCAGACCAGCTATTAAAATAGTGTAATACCTCTGTTCCAGATGATAAATAATGTGGACCTCAGCTTTCTGAGTGAACTCTGGCCATCTGGTTGCCCTAGCATCTCTGGTAATCCAACATCCAAAAGGATAATATCTGCTGTAATTGGTAGTCCTCATGCCATACTGGTCGTTAAATATTTGAATGTCACTCAGTTGGTGACTTTTGCTCTAATCCCTCTATGTATCTCTTTTGCTAGACTAAGATCTCCATAACGACTCAGCCTGGACTGTATTCATGTGTATAGCCTTCCAATGCCTGGTATATAGAAGGGAATGTTTGTTAAATTGAATTTAATTCTTTTAAATTCTTTAAAAATAAGAGTTGACATCAAAATTCAGGTTTCAATTCTTGTGTTAGCCCAGGTAGTCTAGAAAAAAGAGGCTGAAGCAAGGTTTACACACTAATGCTTTAGTAGGGGTGCAATTGCAGAACAGCACAGGGGAGGGAAAACACATAAAGATACTGCATTATCCCTTCCCATAGCTTAGCAAGAAAATGTGACCAGTTGGCTTGCACAGAGGAAGTGTCCAGGTAGAACACGCAGAACCAGTGTGCCTTAGAACAGTCCCTGAGCAGGGAGGAAGGGCAAGGAATTCTTGTCACGTTATCTCTCACTAATCTTAGTTTCCCTACTGGGCATTAATTCCCACACACTTTTGGATGGTGTCACCAGGCCAGTAAAGGCAGATGCTGGGGATCCAGAGCACCAGGGACCGGGGCTGTCAGAGCAGCTGCAGCTTCCATCACAAGGAGCCTGGTGGACGCCAAGCCCAAGTCCAGCCCTGACCCCTGCCTCAGTCTTGAAAGGAGCTGAGATCAACCAGAGATGTTAAGGAATAAGGCAGTAGCAGCAGAGGCCAAGGGGCTCTGATGTGGCCCCCAATCCCAGGGGCCAAGGGAGCCTGGATTGACACATAAATAAGGACCAGAGCAGTTTCTAAGAGGCTTTTCATTTGAACACTTAAACTCGGTCACCTCTACCCCAGCCTAACCCCCACCACCACTGCGTGAGTTGTGGACCTGGTAGATAGGAAGCTTAAAGGGAAACGACTTAGGCTTCAATGTTGTCAGTCTGATAGAAAGAGGAAGATTGTCTACTACCTGAAAAAGAACCTTAAGAAGTTGATTTTTTTTTTTAATTTCCAGTGAATTGGGTCTTTCCAGTATGACTTTCTTATTTTTAAATAAATGCTGAGAAATATCACAACATATGGCCATATATATACACATTTCTGGTATTCTGGTACAGAATATCTTGAATGTATCTTTTTTTAAACAACTTTTTTTTCCAGCTTTATTGAGGTACAATAGACAAACAAAATTGTATATATTTAAAGTATATGAGATGACAATTTGATATATGTATGCATTGCAAAACGGTTACCACAATCCATTACTGCAGATGGTTACATGTCTCTTGGCAAATGTCAGGTGTTATGATACAGTGTTACTAGTTCTAGTCACCATGTGATACGTTACATCCTCATGACTAATTCATCTTATAACTGAAAATATGTGCCCTTTGACCAACATCTGCACTTCCCTGCCCCCAATCCCTGGCAATACCATTCTACTCTGTCTCTGTGAGTTCCACATTTTTTTCTTGAAAGTATTTTGAAAGTAAAAGATGAATTATTTGTTTTGGCCAAAATACTTTTTGAATGCAGGTAACTTGTAGTTGACCATGTTTATCTTTTTACTTAAAGATATAGCATTATTGTGATATCTCTTCTGATGTATAAGCAAGAAACATGTCTTTCTTTTTTTTTTTTTTTTTTTTGCGGTACGCGGGCCTCTCACTGTCGTGGCCTCTCCCATCGCGGAGCACAGGCTCCGGACACGCAGGCTCAGCGGCCATGGCTCACGGGCCCAGCCGCTCCACAGTATGTGGGAACCCGTGTCCCCTGCATCGGCAGGCGGACTCTCAACCTCCGCGCCACCAGGGAAGCCCGAAATGTGTCTTTCTTATTGCAGAAAAGGAAAGCATGATTATCAAGTATTTCTTAACATCAGGTATATTCTTTGCTGAGAGCTTTTAGCTTCCAATCAACTCGGCAAAGATTCTGCTTTCATCTTCAATTGTGGATACAGAGTTACCATTCTTCAAGGGTCTACTTGTGTAGATGTAAATGAAAAGTTAAGTGTTCTTTGGCATTTCACTGTAATCAAGTGTTGTTTTGGTCTTCCCTTTGGGAAGGCGATTAACTTAGTTTCAGTTCAAGGTGATAGACTTGCTCAGACAGCTCCAGTGAATGTTTTATTCACTTTACATATGACATAAGTATTGGCTAGAAGAATGCAGGATACCTAAGGTTATTTTGAATTAGAATTAAATATCGCTTACACCGACATATTTAGAACTTAGTTCTGCTGTGTCTAGTAAAACATCCAACTCCATGTAATGGTTGGTTTTATTGGATTACTTCTCTTAAATTTTTTCTCTTAAGCATCTTCATTTCGAATACTTTAAGCTGCTTTTTGACTAAATTAATAACGAACTCCAGTATCAAATATCCTTCTTGGCTCATAAAACTCAACTGTTTCGGACATTATAGGTCATGAAATTAGTCATTTTAATAAATTGTCTAAAATAAACTTTTCCTACATTTAATTCTGGATTAGTCATTAACTGGGAATTCCTGGTCTCAAATACTGACAAATGAAGATGTATTGTACAGAACTACATAATAAAGGAAGAAGCATACAGTTTTCATATAATTCACATGGAGATATCAAATGCACATCCTGTGACTATTACCTTCTGTGTGTGGTTTCTTAGAGTCACATACATATACTTTAATGTAATTAACCAAATTTAAAATGTGTCTTTCGTGTCAATTCATTCTTCTATTCTGCCTTTCACTTTTCTACACCTTTTACTGTGAAGCCCTCTAGAGAGCAAAGACTGTGTTTAAAGTTCTCTGAATGAGCCCTGCACAGTACCACGGGCAAGAAGGAACATAAGGAGTGCAGTGCTGATGTTGGGATAGATAGTATTAGGCATAACACCAGTCAAATACTAATCCTGTTATTATCCTCTACCCAAACAAGTTTTCCCCCTATTAGATCTTTCACTAAACACCTCCAATTGTACCATACCATGTAAAAAATAATGCTGTTTTGTACTGACTCTTCAAATATGACTGGGGATGAGAATCTTACCATAATACATAAGGGGCAAAAAGTACTTTGTTTCTCACATATGAAAACACATGATATATGTTTCATTGATTTAAAAAAATTTTAAGTCACCTTAGTCTTCCTCTGAGCTGTGATGAGAAAGGCAACGTCTCTAGACTGACAGTTTCTTTAAATTCATTCCACTTTGCCTCACTGTAGTGTTGGGTAAATGTGACAGCAATCAGGAAGAAATGTGCACTTCAGATTCTTTGTCATGTAAGTTAATTAATTGAAAAAATATTTCCCGTCTGCAATACGTAAAACACTATTCATAATATGCCAACAAACGAAACCAAGCCAAACCAAAAACTTGGGTACTAGGCAGCAATGCAACACCTCTGCTCTGTTCTGTCCATGTCATAAATATATTTGCACAATGACAAGAGTAATAGAAAATAGGATGGGCTTGAATGACAAAGCTTTTCAAATGGAACATGTTTGTGATGCATCTTAATGACAGTAGTCATTTGGAACCACAAGACATTTTAAATATAATACAGAAATTTAGAAAAATTCTGTATACATAATTGAAAAATAAATAATTCGTTCTGTTATGAATTTTTCCCCTTATATTATTGTACTTGAATCACATAGAAATTCTGTTTAGCCAGAAAATTGACTGTTAAACAGTCTGAAGTGTTATATGTTGGACCTTTGACTCAGTAACTAAATTGAGTTTCAGATTCCTAGAACAAGACCAGTATTTGAGTATGTATTGAGTACATTTCTTAGGCTTAAGATTTCGCTAATATTCAAAGACAATCTTGGGAGAGTTCACTATTTTGCAAGATGCCTATTTCCAATATTATTTCCACCAGTCTTCTTGCTTGATGACTAAAATCCAGCTTGAAATTTTGGTGCATGGACAATATATAGTAATGACAAGAGAGTCTTGACTTTAACAGTATAAAATCTGGACAAGGTGTTATATTAACTCACCTAAATCATGAGGCAACTAATAAATATAGCTACATAATATTGTGTAACATAGAGTAATTGTTGGTTTCATATTACTTAATAGCCCTGGTGTTTTCTTATCTGAACAAAATAGACTTTTATAATGTTCTTTAATAGATAAACTGCTGGAAAATGCTCTATTTCAGGATTATTCTATTCCCCTTGGGTTGTCAGACAGAAACTATATGGGGAGAGTTTTCAACAGTAGCAACATATAATGCGTAACTTGTGTTTTCATTTGGTGGCGAATTCTGGGATCAAAGAAAGCAAGAGATGAATGGCCCCGAGGCAGACCTTACGCCTTTTCTGGAGCTGCAGTATCTCTGGTCAGGGTTTCGTTTCTCAACCTCCTGAATGAGCACATTGAGTCTGCATGCAACTTGTCCGAGCAAATCCATTGGGTGGTTCTTGTTATTGGGATTTACCATCGACAAAGGTCATGAAGCATCTTTACAGTAAATTCCCTAAAGAATATCTGCTATTTACACCTGGCTGCTCAGAAGCCCTAGTTAGGCCTGCATAAATCAAGCTATCGTGGATCTAGATTATGATTGGGAAATAAGGCATGATACCTCAGCTCAATCATGTAATTCCTTCCCGGGTTTTTCTGTAGATATCCTTTTTTCTTTGGCTACAGTGACCTTGTTCCTTTTAAGCTATTGTTTAAAGCTTCAGACATTTCTTGTGCATTGTAAATTAAATTTTAAGGAACTATTTAGCATGTTGTAGAGGATCTATTAAATGTTACAGAAAAATGTGTGGTCAGGAATCTGGCAGCAGGACATAGTGTCATATTAGAACTTTCTATTTCCTATTCTGGAAAAAAAAATGGCTCTTAGGGTCAATACTCCTTGCTTGTCATCACACAAGCAATCTATGGAGGGATATGAAGTCCACCAAAGTCCCTTTTTATTTTATTGTGTCAAAAACAAAGTTTCCTTCTTCTTTTATCATCAGTTCAACGTTTTTTTCCACAATGGAGCAGGATACATTTTAAATGTCAAATTTATCTTCAGATGGATCTTCACAGATTCTGTTTTAAAACTTACTATTCACATACCCAAAATTAGCTCTCATGGAATCAGTTCCAAATTACACATTTGCTTATGTATATACATGCATGTTCTTTTCTCTTTTGTGGTGAAATTAGTGGCATTTAGAACTCTGCAGAAGCTCATATCTTTTTAAATGTATTTTATTCAAGTATAGTTTATTTACAGTGTTGTGTTAATTTCTGCTGTACAGCAAAGTGATTCAGCTATACATATACATACCTTCTTCTTCATATTCTTTCTATTATGCTTTATCACAGGATACTGAGTATAGTTCCTTGTGCTATACAGTAGGACCTTGTTGTTTATCCATTCTATATATAATAGACATAATTTTTTGATGTATTCAAATGAAGTTTTAATTTTTCCCTTTGAGAATGAACTGTTGAATAGTTTTCTCTATCTTATATTCTCTGGTTTGGTGCCAACTTCCTATTTGTCATAAAAGTAGTTTGTAGTTTTTGTCATATCCTCACAAAATGACCTCTCTTTATGACTTTAATTCTAACTTACATTTTTATGGCATTCTTTTTTTTTTTTACTTTTGGCTGCATTGGGTCTTCATTGCTGTGCGCAGGCTTTCTCTACTTGCGGCGAGCGGGGGCTACTCTTCCTTGCAGTGCATGGGCTTCTCATTGCGGTGGCTTCTCTTGTTGCAGAGCACGGGCTCTAGGTGTGCGGGCTTCAGTAGTTGTGGCTTGCGGGCTCTAGAGCACAGGCTCAGTAGTTGTGGTGCACAGGCTTAGTTGCTCCGTGGCATGTGGGATCTTCCCCGACCAGGGCTCAAACCAGCGTCCCCTGCATTGGCAGGCGGATTCTTAACCACTCTGACAGCTGGGAAGTCCCTATGGCATTCTTATACGTAATGTATGTGGACAGTATTAAAAGATGGCTCAGCATTGAGTAATGTTTTTGCTTTTCATTAACATATGGAAAATATTTTCTTTATTTTGACAACCTGCATTTCTTCTTCCTATTTCAATAGTCATCTGACATTACTGAGTATCTGCTTTGTGCTATGATTTGGTTTTGATCCTAATGATATAAGAGACTTATTTGAAGACACCCTCACCCCTTTCTCAGACTACCCTCAACATAGGTAGGGAGGCAGAGAATGAACAGTTAATCATGAAATGCAAAAGACTCTCTGATGGTGGAGTAAATAAACCACCAAGTTCTCATAGATAGGGAAGCAGGTAAGGAACCAGGCAAGATATCGCAGGGTTACTGCTGACGTAGTCTAGTGTAGACTGATGACAAAACCAGGAGAGCTGAGAAGAGACATTGCAGGGAGATGAATACAGAAAAGGAGGCTACAAGGAGGCTTACAAGGATCAGCTTCTCCGAAAAAAAAATTCAAAAGTGATTTATTAAAAGTTAATATACCTTTCACACTTTGAATTTTGGATATCGGTTTATAATCAATTAAACTGTGATATTTAAAACTCAGATATTACTGAATATTTAAGGACAAGTAATTTCTGGGAGTGGCAAAGATTAGTTTGTGGCAAATAATTGTACTGTTAAAAAAAAATCTTGGTAGTCGATATCTGAATTATTAGTCAGGTCAAGTGTCCAAGATAAAAATAAGACTGAGTATACAATAGCATACTCATCGTATTTTTGACACTGAAATGTAATTCTGATTAGGTCATATGCAATCATTTTAATGTTAAAAATAAATAAATTCTACTGTATTATGGACACTGTATGTTCAATTAACCTCATATATGAAAGGAAATCCACAAAGAGGCTTCCATATGTTTAATATTAAAAATTTTTGCTTACAAATCTTATACTTACCATGATTATTACTGGTTATTTAAGAACTTAAAGAAATGAAGATGGCAAGTTTAAACAATAAAATATTAGAACCGTATGGCCTTTTTTCTTCATTTTTAAATATTTATTTACTTGTTTATTTATTTTTGGTTGCTTCATTGCTGCACACGGGCTTTCTCGAGTTGCGTCGAGCAGGGGCTCCTTTTCACCACGGTGTGCTCTCTTCTCATTGCAGTGACTTCTCTTGTTGCTGGGCACAGGCTCTCCCCCTGTTTATCTGTAACCTCCCACTCCAACACTGAGAAACCTCGCCCTCCTTACTTACCAACCACTTATTTAGCTGTTCAGTCCCAGCATACCTGTCAAGCTGTGTCAGAATTGTCAACCCGTACTTCCGTGGGGAAATATTATATGAACTAGAGCACAGTGTTGATGTACAATATTTTTTTGCTTTAATCTAATAGATTCCACTATTTCTAAAGTACTTAGGTCAGCACATTTTCCCTCATGCGTTTCGGTGAGGTCCTTTCGTACATTTGTCACGTATTTAGACTGTATTTTTCACATTCCATCTTGGGATCTCCCAACCTTTTAAATGACATGTTTTAATTTGCATCCATTTTCAGGTTTACACTTTGTGCTGTGAAATTCTATAGACTGTCACAATCCCACAATCTATTACCGTGTCATACAGAATAGTTTCACTGCCCTATCACTGATTATTTTACTGTTCCTATAGTTTTGTCTTTTCCAGAATGTCATATAACTGAATCACACATAAAGTAGCCCTTTTCAGACTGGCTTCTTTAAACATGGCAATATGCTTTTAAGATTCATTTATGAATCTTTTTATGGCTTAATAGCTCATTTCTTTTTATTTCTGAATAATGTACCATTATATGAATGTACCACAATTTGTTTATCTATTCACTGACTGAAGGATATATTAGTTGCTTCCAGCTTCTGGCAATGATGAATGAAGCTACTAGAAAAACTTCTGTATAGGTTTTTGTGGAAACATAAATTCTCAGATCAGTTGGATAAACAGCTACAAGTGCAATTGTTTGATTGTATGGTAATATTTAATTTTGTAGGAAAGTACCAAAGTGGCTGCACCATTTTGCATCCCCACCAGCAATGAATGAGAGTTGCTGTTGCTTTGCATCCTTGGCCAGCATTTGGTGTTATCAGTTGGGTTCAAAGCCATCCTAATAGATATGTAGTGGTATCTCATTGTTTTGATTTGCAGTTCTCTAATGCATATGATGGTGAGCATGTTTCATATGCTTATCTGCCATCTGTACATCCTCCTGGTGAGGTGTCTGTTCAGATAATTTGGCCATTTTTTACTGGGTTGTTTGTTTTCTTATTAATTTTTAAGAGCTCTTTGTATATTTTGGATACAAGTCCTTTATCTGATAAGCAGTTTTCAAATATTTTCTCCAAGTTTATGACTTGAGTTTTCATTCTCTTAAGTCTTTCAGAGAATAGAAGTTTATAATTTTAACAAATTCTAACATCAGTTTTTCTTTCATGGATCATGATTTTAGTGTTTTATCTAACACTTCATTGCTGAAGCCAAAGTCACTCACATTTTCACCTTTGTTTTCTTCTAGAAGTTTTATAGTTTTTATTTAAACTAGGTCTATGATCCACTTTTAATTATTTTTTGTGAAATGTGTAAGGTTTTGTGCCTAGATTTGATTTTTTTCATGTGGATGTCCAGTTCTTCCAGAACCATTCATTGAAAAAACTATTTTTTTCTCCATTGCGTTGCCTTTGCTCTTTTTCATAGATGAATTAATAATAACTATGAGTTTGTTTGAGTGTTTTTGGACTCTCTATTCTGTTCCATTGTTTTATATGTTCATTCTTTTGCCAACATCACTCTGACTTGATTACTGTAACTTTATGTTAAGTTTTGAAGCTGGGTAGTGTGAATCCTTCAGCTTTGTTCTTCTTCACTATTGCCTTGGCTATTTTAGGTGTTTCGCGTCTCCATATAATCTTCAGAATAAGTTTGTCAATATCTACAAAACAGCTTATTGGAATTTTGATTGGGATTGTGCTATAGCTCAAGTTAGGAAGAATTGACATCTTAACAATATTGAGTCCTCCCGTTCATGAACACAGAATTTATTGGCATTTATTTAGATGTTCTCTGATTTTTACAATCAAGATATTGTAGTTTTCCACAAAGATTCTTTAAGTATTATGTTAGATTTATACCTAAATATTTCTTTTGGTGCTGTTGAAAATGGTATTGATTTTCACAAATTCCAGTTGTCCACTGACAGTATATAGGCCTTCAGGTATATAGGAAAGCAGTTGACTTTTATATATCAACCTTGTATCCTGCAAATATTTCTTCTCCTTCTTTGTTATCTTTATTTCTTCTTCTGGTATTCCAGTTATGCATATGTTACATCTTTTGAAATAATCCCACAGTTCTTGGATGTCCTGGTCTTTTTTTTTTTTTTTTTTCCCCATTCTTCATGCTCTTTGCATTTCTCTTGGGAAGTTTCTGCTGTTCTGTCGTCAAGCTCATTGATAACTTCTCTTGGCCATTTCCAGTCTATTGATGAGCCTGTCGAACACATTCTTCATTTCTATTACAGTGTTTCGATTTCTATCATTTCCCTTTTTTTCTTTCTTGGAGTTTCCATCTTTCTGCTTACCCCACCCACCTGTCCTTGTCTGTTGTCTACTGTTTCCATTACAACCCTTAATACATTAATTATAGATATTTAAATTTCCCTATCTGATAATTCCAGTATCTTTCATATCTGAATCTGGTTCTGATGCTTTTTTATGTCTTTTCAGACTTTTTTCTTGCTTTTTAGTATGTTTTCTAATTTTTTTTTTTTGTTGAAAGTCACATATGTTGTATTAAGTAATAGAAACTGAAGTAAACACCCTTTGCGGTTCTATTTTCCTGGCTAGAAATAGGGTGTATTTAATGTTTGCTGTCACTACCAGATGCTTCAGATCCTTCTAGCATCCTGTGTTTGTCTGTTGACTTTGAGCCTTCCCTACGTGCTCCTCCTCCAAGAGGGTTAGTATCTTGCAGTGCTTTCGGTTATAATCTGCTAATATTATCCTGAAGCCCTTTTGGTATGGTGGGAAAGTAGAGTAGAAGGAAAGTATTCTACAATGGTATGATTAAATCTCCAAGTCTTAGTGGGCCTGTGTTCCTGGGCTATGGCCTTCACAGGTGTTTCTTAGCTTCCCTCCCCACCTTAGATGAGGCAGGAAGCCTAGAAATACCTGGAGAGGGAACAGTGCCCTTCACTCAGGTAGGTTAATTTGACTCTGTTAAGATATTTTCCCTGAAGAATAGGTCTTTGTTTTTTATGTTTTGTTTGCGGTACGCGGGTCTCTCACTGCTGTGGCCTCTCCCGTTGCGGAGCGCAGGCTCTGGACGCGCAGGCTCAGCGGCCATGGCTCACGGGCCCAGCCGCTCCGTGGCATGTGGGATACTCCCGGACCGGGGCACGAACCCACGTCCCCTGCATCGGCAGGTGGACTCTCAACCACTGCGCCACCAGGGAAGCCCAGAATAGGTTTTTGTATAGGAGTGTTCTAGGGCATTTCATGATGGTTACTCTTCCCTTCTCCCTAGTAGTGCCACAGTGGCACCTTTCTCAGCTGTTCATCATGAGATCTAGGTAAGCTTCCTGGTGGTGAGACCCAGGAAACTCTGGGGCCTCCACTAAGAATGCAGCCTCCAGGAAGTTCTTCTTCTTAAGCTAGGCCATATTGTGCCTCCAATAATACATCAAAATTACTGTGTGCTAACACCAGTTTATGGTTCTAGCAGCTTCTCTGCATGTATTCTGAAATTGGCCATGCATCTCTGTAGGCATCTGTCTTTCCATATTTGGGGGTAGTAGTTTTTTTATTACAACTTCATTCTCTGATGGTTCCAAGAAATATCATTAATTTTCAGTTTGTTCAGGTTTATCTTTTTGTAAGGATGGGAGTGATGATTTCTACACTCTTTACATGTCAGTGTTGAAACTAGAAGTCCCTCACACTTCACTTTTGATGTCTTGAAGATTGGCCCAACCTATGTGCTAAGGGTTGAGTGACTACCACCCTTTCATAAAGAGGCTTCTTAGCCATCACTAAAGTGTGGAAATGTGTGTGTGGCCTTCCCTTCATCTGCGTCTGTATTAAGACTGGAGTAGTCCCTGCTATTATAGTTTTCCCAAAGTTGCTGACCTGGAAGCTGCCCCTTCCTCCTTTTCTAAGGACCTCAGTGTGACGGCTCATACTGCTACCAAGACTGTCTCTTCAAAACCCTTCTCTCTGCACTGCCCCAACAGAGGGCGGATAGGAGCCCCCTACCTTTTCTGTGCCATTTCTTCATTCATAAGGCTAGAGTAACTTATAAGACTTCACAGAAAGATGGCTGCTTCTAAAAGGGATTGCAAGGTAGAGGGAGAGTTTTTAAAAAGAAAACTATGTACTAAATATATCTTTCCTATAGTCCAAGCAAAAAAACGTTTAAGAATTTAAACCTTTTCTATGAGTCACGTTATGGTTGTTCCCATTTCTTAACTTTACTCAAAAGGGGAGAGCTCTTCTTTATTTTCTCCTTTATTTTATTACCAACAGTTATTTATTGGGTTCTATATCAGTTAGTGTTCCACATCTTAGAAGGCAGCTATGAACCTCTCTGTCCATTTGAGAAACCTCACACCCTTCTCATAGAAATCAGAAGGCCCTCAGTACATACTTCCATTTCATAGCAGTAAATTTAATAAATAGTTACCTAGTGTAAAGACTATCTGGTCTGAAGACTTCCCAGCAGGCAGTTCTTGATGGTTGTTAGGACTCCGTGTCTTCAAGGACAACTCACAGTTGTGTGTGAGCGCTTCTAAACAGCCACGCAGGCATCCAGCGTAGCAGTTGGTGTGACTTTTAGGCATGTATGTTATAGTCTTCTGAGGGTCTAGGGAGTACTCTTGGAGCGCACACACACACACACACACACACACACACACACACACACACACATACACGCACCTTTTCAAAAAACAAACATTAATTCTCAGAGATATTGCAGCCTACTGAGGAAGGGAAGCATGTTCTTAACTGTCCCTTCCTTCTCTTATTTGCAAGTTGTTTCTTTCATAATGGAGATCGATCTTCAAGTTCATTCTGGCGGGGTGAGGAAAGTGTTCCATTCTTGAGACATATTTCTTAAGGACACTTAGCTAAGGAAATATATAGTCAAATCTCTAAAATTTTCGTTTGAAAAATCCTTTCAAATTCTTAGACAAGGACTATCCTCAAGTTACCAATTTGAGGATGGTGGTGTACATGAGGAGGTGGGGGGAGACTTTCTCAGTTCCATGTATGTGGTGAAGAGGGAAGGACTTGACCAGGCCCTTAACTATACTCTACTGGATGCGGCAGGGAGCGGGCGATGTTTTAGGAAGGAGAGAGTTGAGAAGGTAGACAGACAAAGTAGAGGCAGGCAACTGCGTTTTTTTTTCTGTGAGAAGAAAATGTTCTTTTTTTTTCTTAACGTCTTTATTGGAGTATAATTGCTTTACAACGGTGTGTTAGTTGCTGCTGTATAACAAAGTGAACCAGCTATACATATACATATATCCCCATATCCCCTCCCTCTGCGTCTCCCTCCCACCCTCCTTATCCCATCCAAAGCACCGAGCTGATCACCCTGTGCCATGCAGCTGCTTCCCACTAGCTGAATTATATTAGTTTTGGGGTACAGTAAGGTAATTTTAATAAGCTCACCTAGAGAGATCGGCTGGGCTTTCTTTCCGGCAGGCAGCATAGCTGCAGGAGCGCCACTCACGTGGCGCTTATGTGGAGCGCACCCCTTGGAGCGCAGTGCCATTTACACGGATTACAATGGGAAGGAGGCCCCCTAGCGTTGTGTAGCAAAGCTGGTTGTGGCAGCCTTTGGAGTAGTAAGAATTTTAATTTTCATGTAAGTTATTTGTAATTGTATTTTCTTTGGAGAGTTGTCCAAAATCAATGGTCTCCTTCAGCTGATATTAAGTCAAACATCTGTTCTCAAGGTCTTCATAGTACTCATTGCACTGCTATCAGAAGTTGATTGACTTGTCAGTTTCCCCCCTACCTGGAACTCCAGATCGCTTTAATCCCTTTACCAATAGTTCCAGGCACACTGTCTGGCACAAAGGAAGGGTTTGCTAAATGTTTCTGAATTAAAAGTAACTATTCTCTATGACATACACCCAATTGCCCTGCATTTTTTTCTTCCTAATTTTAATTTGTTGTCAATTTAGTTCACAGAGAATGCACTGTGTTTCTATTTATTAAATTAAATATCTCCTAGGGGTAGCATATTAAAAATTAAGCTTAGTTAAATCTCAGTGTCCTGTGATCATTATATAAGCTGCTCATTGCTGCATCTCATATTAGCTTGGTTCAATGGTTAGATGGTAATTGACATGAATACTTAATGACCACGTTTCCATTCTGATATATTACTAGTGATACTTAGAGTTTAAAGTGCATTAGGGTTAATTGTAAATGCTTATAATTTGCCCACCCTTCTGACTGACAGCATATTCTTACACCTCAGAATATGATGAGCACTCCAGACCTGTGTAGGAAGAATGCTGGTCTTCAGAGGCTCAGCAGTCACCATTATTAATCCTTCAGTTGTCTCAAATCTATAACCTAAACTGTTTCTGGAATTTCTACTTTGTCATCCATGTTGCCAAAAAGATCGCTGTGAAGTGTAACCTAAAGTCGGAGTGTTTTGTGATAATAGAGAAGAAGATATTATCTTTAGCAACTGTCACAGTCTCTTCCCCACAGAATTTACAGGATGGTGCAGTGGAGCTCTCCTTTCTTCCCTGTCTCCCTCTCTTTCAACTCACCTACACCTGTGCTGCTTCCTTGGAGGCCACTGAAACATTGGTTTCTTTCAGATATGATGCTTCAACTCAAAAGTAGCTAGTAAAGTGGGTGGATGCATATTATACTGAGCACGTCATTAGACAAAGCTTTTCTCTTATCAGATGATGTGAATGTCCAGATGTAGTCATGTAAACATCAGAGGTCTTTATTATAATCTCACACATTCTTCATTCATATGATAAAAGGTGAAGTGATGCTGTCTAGTTAGATTGCTCTGGTCATTTCACACATTTAACTTTCTTTGTGAATATTCCTATGAATATGTCCAAGTTCAAAGAGAAGCTTTCCAGTCTTCCAGGCCGTAGCCATGCATCATGTTTCTTTTCTGTTTTCCCACAATAGACAGGACAGTGTCCATGGTAAATATTCGATGATGATTATTAACACATTATTTAGGGAAAAAGACTATGTATTTTAACTGGTTGAATTATTTAACCTAGTTAATCATCCTAGAATTAAGATAATGTCTGTTACATGCAAAAAAAAAAAAAAACTAAAACGCAGCTGACGTTTTATTATACTACATCAGCAGGTGTAGTCCAAAGTTTAATAGCCCTGTCATGATGACTTGTTCAACCAAACAGTTCAGAAAGATGGTTTGCACAAGCAAACTTCAGGGGGGACGTCTAAGATCAAAAGGGGCAGACAGTCACCTTGAAGTTGAGCATATAAGTTCACAAATTCAAAAATTAGGGAGTCAGGAAGATCCTAGTTATGCTTGGATTTTAAAATTCTAGAGAATATTGCACTGAATCTGACTCAAATCAAAAATGAAAGTAATCTTCCTCTTATGGCTTTTCCATGCCTACTTCAGTACCTACAGTATAGTAGAGGCTCAAGAAATACTTAAGGATTAATATTGACTGAATAAGGAGGAATATAGCTATGACCACCACCATCACAAGAGAAGGCTACAAATGAAATTAAACTGCTTTATTTAATCTCAGAAACTGAATAGGAAATAAGAAGTCGACTGCTTTTAAAAACATATCCCAGAATGGGTACTGATGATATAATTTTTGTGGGCTACTTTATTATGCTTTTTATTCATGCATGAATTCAACATTTTATTATAAGCACTAAAGTGATATATTTAATTATGGAGTTAAATTTTTTTTTAATTGCCAAATGACTTACAAGTAGGACATTTGTTTGTACTTGATTAAACTGTTTTGGTCGTTATGTATCATTTCACTCCCTGCTTTTGAATAAAGATACTCATTTACATTTACTGTTAGTACACTTCAAGAAATGTAGTTAAATACTGATGACTAACCAAGATACTGTGTACCAGGAATGTGGAAATATTTACTTTCTGTGGAATGCAAATTAGTTGGAGATGCAGATTTTGCATTACACAGATCAGAGTTTTCAAATAAAATCTCAAGCAATGTGTTTGAAAGGGCAAGCATTAATAATTTGTTGCTCATTCACACAATTGTTTTGAAGCTCCCCTCCCCATTTTCCTGCACCTCAGATGAATGATTCACTCATATAAGATCGCCAGTCTTATTTAAAAGGCCATTCCATTGAGTATCTTAGACTTAATTTTTATGAAAGTTTTTTAGAAATAATTTCCTATTTACATTGTTAAGATCCATTTCACTTGAGTATTTTGTCATTTACAGTAATAACTCATGAATCCGTTAATGCAACCTTTCTTAATGTTACTTTTATTAGTCCTATGAAATGTGCTATTTTGAACCTCTGAAATGTTATAAACCACCAGATTGCTAATTGCTTTGGATACTGTGAAAAATAATTACTCCACATTATTTTTTATATTTAATTGACAGTGTAATGCATTTAACTAAAGATCTGCAATGAACTATTTCTAATTACTGAGGGTGGTGGAGTGGAAAAACTGTGAAACTTTAGGCTGTGAAACTTTACAAGGAAACAATGTTTTCTTCATTACATTAAAAGTTATTGTTGATATAACTTTTTCAGAGACAAACAAAAAAATTCCTTAAATGGGAAGTTTTGGAAAGCTAGAAAGAGTTGTGGAATATTTTTATTCATGATATAGTAAGGATATTTTTTAAATTATTATTTTAATAGATTGGTGATGGGTGTCATATACTAATTTTACCATGCTTGCCCTAAAATTTCTCCTTCTTTAGTTGGCAGAATTTTATGAGAGAGATAATCATGCCACTGCCAGAATGAGTAATGTTCATCACTGGCCTGCGTTCAATTCATTCTGCATCTGTAGGACATTCAGCTGAAAAGCTATGCCAAATTTTAGATATTGAAATATGTAGATATATCAGGAACTGAGTCTGTTCTTAGCTCTCAAGGTAAGAACTTCTTGTTAGAAACCGATCTTTGAAAATAACTTAGAACCTGATGCAAGGAATTCCCACCATCTAAAAGTGTCACAAATTGAGGTGTAAAACGTTAGGCTCTTTGAGTAGACGTGTACTGTTTTCATTGCCTGTGGTTCTGAGGTTTTTAATGGTCAGCGTATTCTTCTTTTCCTCCCTATAACACCTGGCTAAAATGAAGTGCCTCCACTGGTATTACATTAAATTGCTTATTTCATTTCAATGATGTACATTTTCCAAAAACAGACATCTAAAACAAGTGACCTGTTTCAGGGAATGTAAATTATTTTCAGAATTTCAGAAATTGAAAAGGGATAAGAGGAAGGAGAAAATGCTGGGCTGGTGTGAAGCGATAGCCCGTAACCCTCGCAGGATCCCTAACAACACGCGGACCCCCGAGGGCTCAGAGGAATGGGCAGACGCCTCGCAAACCTCCACACTGGTGAGTGCAGCCGTGGTACCTCCAATGGCTTGTGTGAATGGATGAGGAGGGAATGGGGAGGGGGCCGGGGAGGGCTTCCTCAATAGTTCTGTGCTTTGCAATGTATTATATTGCTCATATAGACGTCGCTTAATCAACGGGTAGTAATAAAAACATCTTAATTTCATAGAATCTAGAGTTTAATTCAGATTAACAATTTTTTTTTTTCTTTTTGTTTCTTTGGACATCGCCCGTCCGTTATGTCAGGGACCTTACAGAGATATTTAAAGTTTATACCTTGCATTCTACACTTCGGTAATGGAATCATTGGAGGAAAACGAGTACCGTTATCCAAAAATAATGAAAAATCAGAATCCTACCTTCTGTATTTTCCTATATTGAATCCTTTTTAAAGGCATTTTTAGAATATATAGGATTCAAAAAATTATAATTTTGATATAAAATCGTAAATTGCTAAAATGATTTGAAGACCAGATCAATAATATACTCTTTCTTGTTTTATTTTCTGCGTTAAGTTTACACGTTCGGCTTTAGCTAGCTTTTATTTCCCAGTGATTAGGAAAAGAGAACTCATTAGCAAAAGGAGTTTTATAAGTTCTTTGTTTAGGTTTTGGCTGCAACATACTTCATTTTGATTTAAGGGAGGAAAATTCCATTCAATCTCTAAGTTTTAAATTGACATGTTAGTTGTATTTTAATTGCTATTTTACCGTTTTATAAGAACACGTACTTTCATTAGCCTGATTTATTAGTTGATGAACATATAATTAAATATAAGCAAAGGTTTTAGGTTTATTTTTTTATTTTTATTTTTTTTTGCGGTACGCGGGCCTCTCACTGTTGTGGCCTCTCCGGTTGCAGAGCACAGGCTCCGGACGCGCAGGCTCAGCGGCCATGGCTCACAGGCCCAGCCGCTCCACGGCATGTGGGATCTTCCTGGACCGGGGCACGAACCCGTGTCCCCTGCAACGGCAGGCAGACTCCCAACCACTGCGCCACCAGGGAAGCCCTAGGTTTATTTTTTTACTTTTGAGTTATTTGATAATTTCTATCATTTTACATAAAAACAATGGTCCTGAGCAAACATTATAGAGTGAATTTCAAGAGAAACCATGGAAAGGAATAGGCTTTCAATTGATAAAACATAGAAATGGGAATTCTGTTTAATTCCATCATCTTAGACTGTAGGGAGAGGGCTGAGGGTATGAAGAAAGTATGCAATGTGATTGGACAAAGTTCTAGGGAATAGATTCTTTGAAATTATTATCTGCAGTGTTTCATCTCAGTCATATGCTCTTTTGTAGATTACCGTTTTCAATAAAACTGCTTGGCATGAGTTAACACCATTTAAATACACATGTTGCACAATATTTATACATAAAGCTGGATTTTGTAGGTACCATGCAATAACTAAAATTTTTTAAATAAAAATATTACTTCTGTGATCTCATTAGAGTGGCTTTAGTGCTTAATTACTATTTCATAGAACCATAGATCAAAACCATTAAAAAAAATCTTGAGCCAACATTTGGCCTGACTTTCTCTTATAATTTTGGGTAACCTAATATTAGCTTCATTTTACAAATGTGTAGTAACCCAGAGAAATTAAGTGACTTTCCCAGTGTCACTTAGCTAGTAAATGTCACTTCTAGGATTACTAGAAGCCTGGCTTCTGAAGGTAAGGCATGCTGTATTAGGGCAATAGTCTTCAGTCACTGTAACCTAACCCCCAAATCTCAGAAAAATAAAATATTTCTTATGTCATAGCTCATGTGTCTGGGCAGCTCTCCTTAGAGGTTCACTGTCAAAGGTTCACTGATTATTCAAAGACTCCATCCCTCTTCTTATGCTGCCTTCTTAAGTACATGGCCTCTTAGGTCACTGAGGAAAGGAAAAGGCTATGCTGTCCATTGTGCGTGAGCTATTATGGAGCAACCTGAAGTGTGTAGACATCCTTCCATTTGCCACAACCTAGTCTCATAGCCCCATCTGAACTGCAAGGGAGGCCAGTGAATATCAGGAAGCTATGTGGGCAGGAAAAGCAGATAAGGACATCTCTGCCAAAGTCCACTCTTGTGGTCGCCAAACATTCATGTCACGTTTCCACTCTTTCATTAAGAAGGGCTATTATTTTCCAAGAGAGATAACTAAACATTCTTTCAGTCACTGGATTCAGTTCAAATTCATGGTCTCTGGTTATTCATTGTCCTCATCTAATGATGATGATGGTCAATCACCTATAAATAAACGATTTATATTTTGCAACCAGCTCCCAACATACATATATACCCAATATGAAGGAGAGGAGTAGGAAAAGGGAAACCACAATAAACACTCATATTTGGACAGAGAAAGAACTAAATGGACATGGAAGCCAGTGGTGTATTCCTGCTGGACAGACATTGTCAAGTCTCCCTGACAGGATCCTTGAATTGGCTTTGACCCTGCTCCCTGGGAGATCTCCCTTGTCCCTGCTTTCCTCTAGCCTCTGGATACACCCTCTGGGAAGTTCTTCCTTTTCTATTATTCTCCTTGTCCACATTCAAAGTGCCTAATGAAACTTGTATAGCCTTAAAATATTTTATTTTCCTGTTTGGGGAAAATTATGGAACCAAGAGTTGTTTTAAGTCTTAGGAATTTCAAGGCTCATACTGCTGGAATCACGGTATTTCAGTACGACCATCCTCTGCAATCTGCTAGGGCTCTGATCTCTTTGCTTTCCGGTAGTCCGTGTGCCTAGCAGAGTTCTATCTTGGTTGCCCTTGATTTCCAGTTCTCCATGTCTCTATCTCAGCATGATCGTATCTTGAAGAACAGGCAGGAGGACCACATCCTTAACCTCTTTGTCCAGAGATGCTTTGTTCAACTGAGAGGGTCCACTCGGTGTCAGCTCTGAAAATCATATTAGCCTTGAGTCACTTTATTCAAATGTAACTTTTCATTGGACCTTTGTTACTCAACACTCACTTCAATGGCATGTCTACCAGTTGGGGTTTAGAAGAAATCAGGCATTGGGTCCAACAAACCTTGAAACTTTCGGATTCTCTCTGTTCCTGGTCAGATCTGCTCTCACACAAGCCGCTTAGTTCCTGAGCTCACACTTCTCCTGTAACACCTTGCTGAATGTAGCTGATAGTACTTAACATACATTATTAAGTTCTGTTTTTCAATCTGTTTTGAGTGTTGCCAGCCCAGCAGGCCCAGGGTCTGCCTCTTGAGTTAATTCAAATAGAGATTTTGCCAGTAGTTTTGCCCAAACATCATGCAGATAAATAGCTTTCTACCTTTGTAAACAGTTTCCTCCCTCCCCGTTGCTTAAACATTAAACAAATACCACATATTTTAGACTTTTCTTATGGTAGCACAGACTCTGGCTAACTGATTTCTGTATTCGGGTAGTTATAAAAGTTGGGGTACAGTCAAGAAAACAGAAATAGGCAATTTTAACAATATATAATGTGAAAAATTATTTAATCTGCTATTGGAAGATTGAAAATGTCAGAAAGGTACACAAGTTTGATAACTTCAAGAAGTAGCAACCACCCATACAGAGGAGTCACACAGGGAGGAGACTAGAGCTACTCAAACCTAAAAGGTTGACGGAGGGACCCCTCAGAACTGCACCCCAACTCTGAGGAGGGATGCTTCTCAGCTGATGAAGGAACGTTGGAGCTCAGAGGAAGTACCCTGAAGATCTAGGACCCAGACTCCTGAAGGGGATGCACTTC